>NC_090437.1:980343917-980681417 GCF_031143425.1 Pleurodeles waltl | reverse complement strand
TGCAGCCCACACCCGGAGGTCACACCAGAAAGGCACAAGTGGCCTTTGGGTGATGACACAGCAACAAGGGGATGGTGGGCCTGCGATGACTGGTGAAGGAGGTGCTGCAGTAGAAGAAAGGGCTGAGGTTATGGCCCCAGGGTGTGTTGCAGAGCCCAGCAAGTGCAGCGGAAAAGGTGCAGCACTCGCATGTGAATGGCGGCAGCCCCGACATGGCCTTCTCTGGGCACATGGTCCAGATGGCGTCCCAGATGTTCTGTCAATGTCCGCAGTGCTGGCCCAGGCAGCCCCCATTTCTACACTCCCGAGGCCCAGGGGCTAGGAGACAGCTGTGTCACTGCCTCCAGTGGTGTCTCTTCCTCTCTGCAGTGTCTTCCTCTTCCCATCTCCCAGCGTATCTCACCTCAAGGTGGGAGGGGCACAAGGGTTTCCAAATCTTTGAGCCCCCCTCCCCAGGCACCTTGCAGCAGGCCCAGTTTGGGACTCTGGCCATTCGCCATTTTATGTGCTTCTCCCCATCATCACCCCCAGTGATGGCACCCCCCCTTGTAACAGTGCCCTGTAGATCTTGCCTCAAGGTGGGAGGAGAGCAAGGACCCCTGAGTCAGCAAGCCTCACGGGCTAAGCATCACAACCCCCGAGTCAGGTGCAGTGCACCATCTTGTGCGCTCCCCTCACACAGCATGCCTGACTCAGCTTCCAGTGGGTCGAACAAGGTCTCCGACATCTCATGGCACAGAGTAGGGCACCGGACCCGGACGGGCACTCAGTGGAGTATTCTCAGACATACGTGTGATGCTTCTGTCCCGTTTGGTTGAGACACTGTAGGAAGCGAGCAACTGTAGGCTGCTCCCCCAAACTACGTGGGAGGCCTAGGTCATCATGCTCCCAAGACGGATAAGGACCCACTGGGCCCCAAATCTAATAGACCTGCTCAATGTTAGGAGTCATTATTTTGAACAAATGGGGCAACCCAGTACCCTGGGACCTGGGTAAGTGAATAATGTAAAAAAAAAATGTTTGGTACGTCTGGGGGAAGGAAATTAATTAACCTCCACGACAGTGGTTGTACCATAAAGAACTTTCTGTACCGATGAGGTTATTGAGTAATATATCACATTTATCAAACTTTACGTTTTTACAGAAAGTTCTTTATGGCACAACCACTGTTGTGGACGTTAATTAATATCCTTCCCCCAGAGGGACCAAAACATTATTTTGTTACAATGTTAGGAGTCGACAATAAAATATTAGGAAAGGTTCTTACGACTAGATGTTGCAACCCATTTGGTGCACAGTGATCAATGTGATTTTATACCTGGCAGGAAAACACACATGAACTTATGGAGGTTGTCACGTGATGCACTCCATTGTGAATGGAGAGCAAGAGTTGGAACTGATTGCATTAGACATAGAGAAGGCATTTGATACTCTTGATTGGGTGTATCTCAGGGAGGTTCTCTGGATGTGATTGGGGCCAACATTTATCTCCTGGGTGAAGCTGCTCTATGTGGAACTGGTGGCTCGAGTGCGGTCTGGACGGGAGGTATCAGAGAGCGCTTCTCTTGGGAGTGGAACGAGGCAGCGGTGCTTCCACTCACTGCTTCTCTTCACCTTGGTGATGGAGCCTTTGGCATGGCCAGGTGGGGTATAGGAGTGGATGGAGTGCTGCATGTCGTCTCGCTCTGTGTGTATGACACACTCGGATATCTCATACATCTGGAGAGATTGGTTGTGGCACTCCTACAGATCATTGAGAAATTTGGTGCTGCCTCTGCCCTGCGGGTCAATAAATGGAAGACTGTGCACTTTTCCCTGGCGGCACTGGCACGCTCAGCACAGGACTACCTGCCGAGGAACGTGCTTGATTGGATCAGGGATTATTTCTGTTATATGGGATTCCAAGTGGCTAACTCTTCGGTATAATCTCAATATGGGCAGAAAGCTGCTTGGTCTAGAGAAATCGATTAAGTTCTGGGCCTGACTTACCATCAGTTATGGACAGAGTTGCACTCTGCAGAATTGTTCTACTGCCCAGATGCCTGCATGCCCTAAAGAATGCCATGTATGCGGTCCCTAGTCCACGTTTGCTAAATTAAACAGCCTTCTGGTGGCATTGGTGTGGACTGGAAATAGGAACTGGGTTAAACTGAATATCCTCAAGCTGGATACAGAGTTCGTGGGGATTGGGGGTGGGAGATTATAGGATCGCCACCTGTACTATTTTGCCAGTCTTCTGGCACAGTGGTGTGATGATGGACCGATCACTGAGAAGAGCCTCTTGGGCACCTGGAAAGCTGGAGCAGATTTGCCCCAGTGTCTCATGCAGAGGTTGGGTCTTGTGTCTACCCACCCTTAATTGTCCGCCAGGTGGTGATCGCTTGGGAATACACTGCGGCACAGGTAATGCGTCTGGCTCCCTATGCTAAACTGTTACCCTGGATTGGTTGTAACCCTCTTGTGAGGTTCGAGGTTGGCGCTGTGATGGACTTGTCTAGGTGGCTTGAGGGGGGTTGCTGCATGGTCGAGGACCTCTACTTGAATAGCGCTTTCGCTACTCGGGAGGAGGCACTGGCTCTGTATGGCCTACACTGTGGACAGCTTTTACAGTACTCTAAGATGTCTTGGTATGCCCTAAGATCTGGACTGGTTTCCCTGCGGAGCCGGTGGAACACAGATGCTGCTCCTGATATTGGACCTGGGGTAGACTCACGGGTTGATACTGCACTTTTAGAAGGCTCTCAAGGGCGATCGCCAGGTTTACATGTCTGAGGTCTGTGACAGGTGGGCCTCTGCTCTGCTTGATCCATTCACAGGGGGCTCTTGGAGGAGGGCTTTCGTGCAGGCCTGGGAAGTGGCTAGTAATGCCCGATTCAAATTGATTCAGTTTTATTATGTATGCCATGCTTACATGACTTTGCAGCATTTACACAGATTTAATAAGACCAGGTTGGCAGCGTATCAAAGCTGCAGGGTTTGGACAACGTCCTTCCGACATATGACATTGGAGTGTGGTAGAATTCAGAGTTATTAGGGAGAGGTTCTGCACATTTTGGGAGTGGTCACAAGGGTGGCCCTGGAGTTCTCCGTAGGCCACTTTTAACTGGAGTTGCTCTTGACGTGTGACCAAGATGAGCCACCATTTTGCTGGTTTCGGCCTGTTGCTCACTATGTTGTTAGTGGCTGCTAGATTTACAGGAATGGAGTGCGGCGGCGGAGAGGAGACTGAGAGCAGTGGTCACTGGTGAACATGTGGAGCGGGATTTGGAGTGATGGGCAGCCATGCTGGATTGCCGCATTGAGGAGTTGCTGTCAACTAACACATGGGCCTCCTCCCAAAGCCAGCATCTGGCGTCCCCTGTTGCGGAAAGAAAGCCTGGTACCCTCAAAGAGATGGGAGGGGAGAGTGGGGGCTGTGGTGTATGTGTGGATCAGATTCCTGTGGGTGAAGCCAGTCGTAAAGGAATGGAGTGTAATGTGTTGTGGGTTGGTCCCTTGTCCCCATTCCAGACCCCCCTATCCCTCTGAGCGGATATGGTCCGCCCTCAGTGGATGTCATTCTGTCATCCGCACTGCTTTGCCCCTCCTAGTTATGGGAGCTACTGGGGAATGACTCGGGGTGAGCGGGGGTACTCTTAGGCTGGCTATTCTACTACTACCATTTGCTGCTGCTTGTTTATGGGTAGTATGTAATGTTTGGCCGGGACGATTTGCATTGTTATTGCTTATGCAAGTATATTGCTAAATTGATGCTGCTTTGGTCTGTCCGCAACTACGCAGACTTTCATTGCTACTATGACTTGTTTGTTGATTTGATCCCAATAAACAAGTTATTACAAAAAAACAAAGGTCTCTGACATCTCCCTCTCACAAGACGCGGCCGGGGAAGGTAAACGTTGCTGTCAGGCGAGGGTGGCAACGGATTATCTGGAGGGCCCAGGGAGCTGGTTTAGAACACCGCCGCTAACTCGGCAACCTAGTTCACTACCCCCACATTAGTTTTTACTACAGTTGCGAACTTTGCTTTGGTGACATACCAGTCGGAGTTTTACGGCGCAAGAATAAAGCTATTAAGTCGATTTTATTTAACTACCTGTCTGGGAGCTAATATTTGCTTAAGAAGTTACGAATCCTATTGAGTTTTTCAGAATATTTTAAAAGTTTAGTTTTAATAGATCTCTCCCTTACTATTGTCCAAATGTGTTTTTCTTATATAAGCATCCAGTAAACGTGGGTTACATTCCCACGGAAGAGGAGAGACGCGTCTTCAAAGAATGTAACGACGAGAGCTTCTGGTATAGATGTGAGTACTGTATTTAGTATTTGTTG
Source organism: Pleurodeles waltl (assembly GCF_031143425.1). Lineage (NCBI taxonomy): Eukaryota > Metazoa > Chordata > Amphibia > Caudata > Salamandridae > Pleurodeles > Pleurodeles waltl. The sequence continues at coordinate 980,677,088 of NC_090437.1, read as the reverse complement.
TAAATGCATGCCATTGCCGTTTATCATTTTGAAACTGCATATCAAGTCCTTCTATAAATCCAAGGTACGGTGAAATATGTTTGTTATTATTGGACTTATGTAAGAAAAAATGTTCGTCTGCTTTCAAAGTAACATTCAATCATTGATTTAAAGAGTGAATACACTTCTATAGTACATCATGCAGCAAAACATCTAAAAGTCTTCTACTGAATATTTCGTGTATCATAGACAGACGAGACATCAACATTTATGAAACAAAAGTTGTAAGCATTGCCAGGGACCTTGCAGGCCGTTGTAGCTTTGAAACCTTTTTTGGCAAGAAAGTGTTTTACGATTTGATCATCATTCTTGCAGGCAAAGAAAGTGGTTATTAAGATGGTGCAAGAAATGCAGACGAGTGCTGTCTCAGAAACTGAGACACTGCTCTAGAGGGTGCAGAACATTTAGGTGTGGGCAGACTGAGCCAATTATTGAAGTGACATTGCCTGCCAGGAGATGGCTCTGCAAGACGTTACAGAGCAGCTTACCGCAATAAGAAAAAAAAATGCACAACGTTCACTTCAATTCACATAGACTCCTCCCACGATAAATGATGAGTGGTTGAATAGTTTAGCCAATTTGTAGAGTCGGTTTTAAATGAATGGCTTCATCAACGGTTAAGATTTACGTTATTTTGGAGAATTATTTGTTAATTTCCAATCCCTTTGTTTCTGTACCCTAGTATATTGTTTTAATCACAGGTTTTAATGTTTGTCCCCTGCCTTGGGTGAACAGTATAAAAATACGTAGTTTATACAAATGCAGTGAGAGATGAAAATCCATAGAACATTTAAATGGTGGTTAAAAATCCCTGTGCCGAAGGAGCTTTGTAAATCTTAAAACACCTACACATAACAGCTATGTATTGTTAGGAACATTTGTTCAGACACATGAGAATCCAAACTACACAAATAAGATTGCCATTTGTTATCAGTGCAAGGGAGGGTTCTAATACATTTATTCTCAGTTCAAAGGCAGATTCAGTACTGCACATCAGAGAGGTGACGTTTATCAAATGAGTATGAAAACACTTTAGGGTCAATTCGCAAAAGCATTTATGAGTACAGAAAGTATTACTACTTGAGTACTCATTTACGTACTCTTACAAGCCTTTGTAAATCTCCCTATTAATAAAAGTGCAAAGAGGGCCCAGTCTTTCTGTTTGTACTCCTTGTTTTGCGTCAACCCATGAATACATGTAGGAGTAAGTAAAAGAGTACAACAGGAGTTCTACCTTAAGTACTATAAAATGCAACCCTCTTGAGGCACACCTTTTGGACTCGCAGCTAGTTGAGAAGAGCGTATCCTGCCTTTATCACTCATTGGTAAATAATACCCTGGACCCTCTGATTATCCTTAGGGAACTTAGGGAACTTTGAGAAGGAGACTGGGATGAGGCAAAAATGGTCCCAAGATCCATTGCAAAATCGATGAAGCTCTGCCTTATCCACTGAAGTACCTCCACCGTGTATACTACAGTCCTTTGCGGCTGCATGGCATGGGGGGCAATGCATGATTGTGATGTTGGCTGTGCGACACCCGAGGGCTCCTTCTACCATATGGTTTGGTACTGCCCTACTGTCCAAACGTACTTGTCATGCATTTGCACTACTTTATACCACATCATACATAGATCAGTTCCACTGGATTCGAAACTGATCCTTTTGGGCCTGTTAGACACTTTGGGGGTTGGGCCCTGGCTGCTAAATGGAGTGGGTTTCATCATTGTGAAAAGAGTCATTGCTCAAGATTGGCAATTGCAACCTGTTGCACCCTTCCACGAATGGCTAACATGTTTAAAAATCCAGGGGATGCCCGGAAAAAACACCATAAGATATGGGGGTAAATGGATGTCTTACTTTGACTCTTTCATCTATGATGTAAGCTCTACAATATGTATTTTTGCCATTTTGATTACCTGGATATTGTGAGCTTGGACTCAATGCAGCTCTAATTTTATTGTATGTTAAATTTATTTTTCTGTTTGTTATGCTATCTAAAATTAATAAACAAATGTATAGAAAAAGAATTTTTTTTACTACAAAATGCCTTTGTGACTAGGCCCCTCTACTTTTTAACATGCTCTGAATCATATGTTGATGTACATAGAAGACATTCCACACTAATGTTTTGAAGAGATTTCAGCCAAAGGGCATATAAATGTTCTTTCCTTTTAAGTAGTTGTATTTAGTCCATCACAGAAAACTAGTAAAGGTAATGAAGGTGGCAAGGACTTGATCAAACTGGGATACATTTTTTAACCCAAGCCCCCAAAATGAAGAAACAAAAACTTTCATTATAAATAGAAACTAGAGACGGCATGCAGGCCACGGAGATCTAAAACCATGTAAATGTTGTGAATTTTTAAAGGCATTTGTGCAAAACAAACAACTAGTGGGTCATCAGAAAGTTAGCTAATTGACACCCCACACTTCACTGTGCATACAGGGGGCTCTACTGACCTGATATCCATCTGTTTCTGTGACTGCCAGCACTTTGCCCACTTCCTATCACTTGACGACAAACCGATGCTCCGCTGTGCATGTTTGAGGGTCCATTGACCCAATAGCCATCCACCCCTCCACCCCACTGGCACAGACAGCTACAGTCCCCGATAACAGCCAACACACAACCTACAGACACCACACTAGGATCACAACTTCCACATAATCCCTTAATGCGCTATATATGTACCCTACTTGTATAGTTTCCATGTAAAAATCATTATTGCTATATGTTTCCTGCTTTTTTAGGGTGGAGCGCAAAAGCGTTCCATCCCAGTTGTAATCTCTCTTTGGGCTCTTAACCACGCCCATGTCACGCCTGTCACTTTTATTGGTTTGTGGGCTTGCCTTTTGGAATCCGCTTGCTTTTATTAGTAAAAGGCATACATACGTCATGCCTTTTCCGGTGTTTAGCTCTCCTCGAGCGTACCGGCCAACTACTGAAAACATACAAGGCTCCATGTTTTCAGCATGGTTTCTGGATTACTTATCTTTTTATTTTCTATGCAGCACGATTGCGCTGTGATTTACACAGCACGATCCTGATAGTTTTTGGTAAATTTCCCTCGTCCCCATCCACACCTCCACCACCCTCACCTTGAGATTTGCAGAGGCCGCTTCTGCACGTATGCATTGCAACGTGTCCGCTTGTTTACAACGCTAATAGCTCTAACCTGAGAAAACCCGAGACCCATTACATTGCAAATGCTTGTCTACCTTTGTACTGTAGTAGCCCTTTGCTTTCCTCTTGCTGAAAACTCCCAAAAAAGATTTCAACACAGAAAGTTAGCTGATTATTTTGTAAAATTAATTACAGTCCTTAATTAGGCTAAGGATATAATCACATTAATTCCTATAGTTATAATGTGCACAGTTAAAAAGATTTATATTTAATACTTATGGAAGCATATATCAAATGAAGCCATAATATAATATGTGTATAATATTTGTATGTGATGTATAAAATAATATAGTAATACAAATATGTACTGTTTGTTTATATGCAAATGTAAGAATAAATGTAGATCCATTTATAGACTCTTATATACATTTGTGTGTGGGTAAAGATACACATCCAACATATAAACACACACGTTTAAAAATAATCTATAAAAATAAATAGGTTGTGTGTGTGTGTGTGTGTGTGTGTGTGTGTATATACATATATGTATATATTTACAAATTGTATACATGTATGCTACGCAGTCGGCGATCAACTTCTTAAAGGAATACGTTGCGTTCATCCACCTGGGATGACCAGGTCCCTTCTGGTGATTATTTTTTATTTTTTATTTAATTTTTTAAATCTTTTCTGATGACAGAGATTCTTTGCACTCATCTCCAGTGTGCTGTTGTCTCTTTTCCACCTAAGGGAAGAATGCAAAAGTGTATGTTTTATTAATATATACACATTACCTGCTGCCGGTTGCCAGCAGGTAGTTATAGTTAGGACCTAATCTTCATAGGAAGTGCGTTTTTTGTTTTGTCAATAACTTATGCACCGCTTGACGAATTGTCACAAAATTTTCAAAACTTAAACTTTAGTCAGTTCAACTGAAAGTTTCCGGGTGATCCGTCAAGCGGGGCATAATAAAAGGCGGGGGTCCCAAAACGTGTTTTCCCCATGCATTTTCCAATAGGGATTTTGAACATGACTACAGCCTGAAACGCTTGATGGAATTACACCAAATTTGGCAGAAAGCTAGCTCTTGGTCCAGAAAGCGTGCTTTTTGTGATCTGGTGTAAGTCTGTTCAGTAGTTTTTAAGATATTAAAGGTTAAAAAATATAGATATATAGGGACGCTGATTCTCCGCGGATCAAACTGTCCCCGGGTTAATATCTGATTGGCTGCCAACAGTTCAACAAGGAAGTATTGGCAGCCATTTTGAGACTCCACATTAGCCGAGCTCGACAAAAAAGATACAGAAAAGGGGCCAGGGACCCCACCAGGGCTAAAAAACATGCTTTTTAAAAATCGGCAAAATCCATGGATGGATCCTCAGATTTTTGTGAGATTTTTTTTTCTTCTTTTTTTTAAGTGTAGTCTCCTGCACTCTTTCTTTTGTTTGTCCTATGTGAACCAGGTCCCCAGAGCATTGAGGTCTTAAATAAAAGGAGGGGGGCGAACAGGGCCCCTCTTTTAGGGCTTAGTGTAGCCCTGGGGACTACCACCTCCCTGGGGCTGAGAGTAAAATATATGGGGGGGCCATGCGGACCGCCACCTCCCTGGGGCTAAGGATGTTAAAAAGAAAAAAAAAAGCAGGGGGCCCCGCATGGCCCTCCTGCATTCCCAGGGACTGCCAATTCTCCGGGGCCAAAGGTTAAGAATTCATGAGCACCACCCCCATCCCACCTGCTCTTCACAGCCCCGGGGACCGCCACCTCCCCAGGGCATAGAATAATATGTATGCGAGCAGGCCCTTTAGGCCCGCCTGCACCCCGGGGACCACCACCTTCCAGGGGCAAAGGATAATAAAATAATGCGAGAGGGACCGCACCCTGTCCCCCAGCGCCCCCAGGACCACCACCTCCCCTGGGAATTTATATAATTAATGGGGGGCAGTTCAAATCATAAAAGGGGGGCGCGTGCCCCACGCTCCGAGGACCACCACTTCCCTGGGGCTAAAATAAGTGCAGAAGGGTAGCTGTGCGGCCCACATTGCGGAGCCATAGATGGCCCTGGGCACTGCCACCCCTCTTCCCCAGGGCTGCATCCTGCTACCTCCCGATGTGCCCACCCTCTGGAGGTAGCGGTTTGCTTTTGCTTGGTGGGAGCTGACAGCTTCCACCAATCAAAAGCAAACATAACTCCGCTTTCAGCAAGCGGGAGCTGTCAAACAGCTCATGCTTGCAGAAAGCGGAGTTTTCATCTGTTTTCCTGCACGCAAATATGGGTCAAGGGAAACAGATGAAAGGTTTGCTCCTTCAAGCAGGGAGCTTCTATTTAAAGCAGCTCCCTGCCTGCGGGAGCAATGCTGGCTACCACAGTATGTGGGTAGCTGGCTGCGACTGCAGGGGCTTTAAGGCTCCCCCTGCGGTCCCATCACTTTCTCTTTCTCTCTCTCTCTTCCATCCCATTATCGGATGGAAGAAAGAGAGAAAGGGATTTGAATGTGGTAAAGAGTCACCTGTGGCCTAGTGGTTAAGGTCTCAGACCCCTAGACCAAGGGTTGAGGGTACCAGTACTGATGTGGTCATTTCCCTCCTTTAATTTCTTTTAAACTTCAAATATTAAAGGTGATCACACTCTTTTTACTTGACAAAAACATTTTATTTTTCACAATGTCCGAAAGTATCTCATTTTAAATATATCGTTCATCAAGGCCTAAAAACCCCTCTGTCTTTCCCTTTCTCTCTCTTTCTCAGTCTCTTTCTCTGATCCTCTCTCTGTCTCTCATTTTCTCTCGCTCTCTTCCATTCCATAATGGGTGGTCATAGGGAGTTGGCTGCAGGCAAAGGCTATGTGTGGCTTAGGGTAGTGTGGTTGTAGAAGCTTGGTCGTTGCGGCCAGGCCCTGCGTCTAACCCGCGCTGCGCACAGCCTTTGAGGGCCTTGCATGAGTGGGGTTGGGTGGTTCCAGGGGCTTGGCCACAGGGAAATAAAATTAAAAAACATAGAAATTCACTTACAAAACCAAAGGTTACATAGATGTTGCAGTTAGGTTTTGAATTTACTCACACAAAACCATAAAAATTCAGCAGTTATAGTTATTTCAGGTAACTATAACTCACGCCTTAAGGTAACTATAACTCGCGTCCTCACTATGCACAGCTAATTACACCAAATATTACATCATTGATTCTTTTGAATCATTGATATTTTCATTGCAACATTTGCAATACAATTATTGATGGAAAACTGTGCAGTTATAGTTACTTGAAATAATCTTAACTATAGCTGCTGAAATGCTATGGTTTTGTTCGAGTAAATTCAGAACCTAACTATAACGTCCCTGTAACCTTTGTTTTTTTTTAGTAAAAAAAAAATAAAAAAAAAAAAAAAATATATATATATATATATACTCTCTCTCTTTCTCTCTCCAGGTGGTTGCAAGTAGGTAGATATAGTTGGGACCTAGTTTCCATAGAAACAGCATTTTTTTTGTTTTGCCAGTAACTTTGGCGCTGTTTGACTTATCTTCAAAACCAATTTGCCACTTGCCTCAGCTGCTGTCTTGAAAGTTTTGGGGTGATTCATCAAACGGTCCTGAGAAAAAAGGGGGGGGTCCCAAAATGCTTTTTCCCAATGCAGTTTCCATAGGGTTTTTTAGGCTTGACTGCAGCACAAACTGCTGGACGGAATTATACCAAATTTGATAGAAAGGTAGCTCTTGGTCCAGAAAGCACCCTTTTTGTTATTTGGTGTAAATCCGTTCAGTAGTTTTGAAGAAATCTAAAGGTAAGACCCTGACCCCCTAGCCCTTGTGCTGGGGTCAGAAATGGTTTTATTCCCAATTTTGCTGCAAAATCTTGGTGGATCAGTGGCAAAATTGGGGGGAAAAATCATGTGTGGTGTCTCGCGCTTGTTTACAATTTAGCCCCCGGTGGGCCAGGTCTCAGGGGCATGCGCCATATAAAAAAATGTTGGGTGGGGCCGCATGCGGCTCCCTTCCTCAGGCTCTTTTGAGCCCTAGGGCCACCACCTCCCCAGGGCATTATGTAAATATTGGAGGGGGGCAGTGGTGACGTCCTTTCTGAGGCTCTTTAGAGCCCCAGGAACTGCTACCTCCCCGGGGCTTAGGACAAAAATTGAAGGCGGGACAGCACTGATCCCCCTCTTGTGTCTGGAAATAGCCCCAGGGACCACCTCCCTGGGGCTTAAGTAAATTATTGGAGGGGGCTGCACAGACCTCTCTCCATAGCCCTATAGGGCCCCGGGGACACCAACTCCCAAGGCCAGAGATCCAAATAAAAGGAGGGACGGGAAGGTGAGGCCTCCTCTTCCAGGGCCATATATGCCCCCGGGGACCACCACCTCCTGGGGCCGGCCTGTGCATACTGAAAGGAGAGGTACTGCGTAGCCCTCCTCATGGAGCCATTAATGGCCCTAGGGAACCCCCCCCCACCCCAGGCTCAGCCCCCTATCTCCCAAGGAGCCCACCCTTGGGAGATAGCAGTTTACATTTGCTTGCCTGAAGCCTTGACAGATTCTGCCAAGTGAGAGCAAACTGTAAGTCCTCTTGCAGCCGGAGAAAACACGAAAATTGCTCCTGTTTGCTGGGAGCTGACTTTTCATCTGTTTTCCCATCTGCTGTCAAGCGGATTGCAAAACAGATGAAAGGATTACTCCCACACAAAGGAAGCAGCATTTTTAGCTGCTCCCTGTGTGCAGGAGCAAGGCCAGTTTCCACTGGATGCGGGGAGCCAGCAAGGATTGCGGGGACCTTGAGGTTCCCCCGCGGTCTCAGTCTGAAATACCTGATGGAGGTGTTTGCTTTGTTGCTCTTTCGAGCGCAGTATCTTATGTAGTGACTGTAACGAGTGGGTTCTCTCGTCATCTTCTGTTGAGAACATATCTTGTTGTTCTCCCCTTTAACCACTACGAGTATGTAAAATGACCTAGATGCCCTGCCCGTATGGCCCTGCCACATATACTTTAGTGGTACGCAACTTCTTCCTGCTTTTTTTCCAGGATGATGACTGCTTTTCATAAAACCTCATCAGCGCATTTCCTACCAATTTTGGAGATGTGTTCTTGATGCAGAGGAATATGAGCACGTCTCCACCAAACAAAGAAGCACTTAGTACGTATAATTAAGAGCAAGTACCCTTGTTTGGTGGAGATTCAATTCTTTGTAGTCTTGTTGTCTTCTCTACACGATGATTCATGTTATTAGATATTTATGTATGAAGATGCTCAAGGAGCAATCACATTGCCAAATCACAGACACACAAGGTCACTGTAGACTTTACTTCATGGTCCTTTACGCAGCTGTAGTGTAGGAGATGAACTATAGATCTACCCATCGAGGTAGCACTTAATATTCAGGCAGTAAAAAGTACTTCAGTTGGGTAGACATTCTGCGCAAAATTGTAGGTTCTTCCTGGATAAATAAGTAGGTCAGACTGCATTCTGGCACCAATGCTCATTTCACAAAAATCAATTCTTAGCCCACCACCCCTTTAGGGAGCCTTTTGTGGGGTTGGCCACAGTGCCCGGCTGCAGACCAGGCCCTGCGGCCAACCCCCTCTGCACACAGCTAAAGGCTGTGCGCAACATGGGCCTGGATGTATGCGGGGGTGGCAGCAGGTGTCAAGGTGGCTGCAGGGCCTAGCCTCAGGCTGGCTGTGTTTGGCGTGGGGATTGGATGCCTGTGGGACATTTGCTGGGGGTCAGGCCCTGCAGCCAACTCCACAGTGCACGACCGAGAAGTCGGATGCCTGCGGGGAGCTGGGTTGACCGCAGGTCCTGGTTGCAGGCCAGGCCCTGCGGCCAACCTCTGCCTCTGGCCATGCGTGGTGTGGGGCTGGATGCTTCCAGGGGGTTGGCTGCAGGCTCCTTTAAAAAATAAAAAAAAATAACAAAAAAAAAACATAGAAAGTCACTGAAAAAAACTAAAGGTTACTGCAACGTTATAGTTTGGTATTAGCATTAAAAAAAACTTACAAATTCACTGAAAAGAACAAAGGTTACAGGGACATTATAGTTAGGTTTTTCATTTCCATGCACAAAACCACAGAAATTCATCTGTTGGAGTTATTTCAAGTAACTATAACTTGTGCCCTAAGATAACTATAATTTGCACCCTTGCCATGCACAACTAATTACCCCACATATTACATCATTCATGATATTTTCTATGGCATCATTGATATTATCACTGCAACAAAATTATTGATGAGAAAACTAAGCATGGTGGGGGCGCGAGTTATAGTTATCTTAGGTCATGAGTTACAGTTACTTGAAATAACTTTAAGATAACAGCTGAACTTCTTTGTGTTTTGGCTTGTAAATTAAGAACCTAACTTTAACGTCTCTCTAACCTTTGGTTTTTTCCACTGAAAAAATATATATATAAAAAAAAATATATATATATATGTGTGTGTGTGTGTATGTGTGTGTATATATATATATATATATATATATATGTATATGTATGTGTATGTGTGTGTGTGTAAGTATATATAACTTTTGACCCCTTGGATGCATTTGTATGATGTTTGGGAGTCAGCTAAGTTTTGACATGCCAACTTTCATGAAGATCTGTGCTCAGGGAAAAGTATGTACCCATTTTTGTTCCCCTAGGAAATTTTGCTTATGTCCACAGCCGAAATGGCTCTACAGATTTACAACAATCTTGGCATGAAAGTAAAACTTTACCGAGAAAGTGTGTGTTAGTTGCTTTGGAGTAAATCCTTTCAGTAGTTTATAAAATATTAGCATTTAAAAAAATGTGCAGCGTGGGGTTTTAATGGTTAATACATTTGTATACTTCTGCTCTTTTAACCCCTTCGCAGCCAGGCCTTTTCCCCCTCCTGTGCCAGGCCTTTTTTTGCCTATTTGGGGCAGTTCGCGCTTAGGCCCTCATAACTTTTTGTCCACATAAGCTAACCAAGACAAATTTGCGTCCTTTTTTTCCAACATCCTAGGGATTCTAGAGGTACTCAGACTTTATGGGTTCCCCTGAAGGAGGCCAAGAAATTGGCCAAAATACAGGGAAATTTCGTTTTTTTCAAAAAAATTGGAAAAAGTGGCTGCTGAAGAAGGCTTGTGGTTTTTCCCCTGAAAATGGCATCAACAAAGGGTTTGCGGTGCTAAACTCAGCAGCTTCCCAGCTTTCAGGAACAGGCAGACTTGAATCAGAAAACCCAATTTTTCAACACAATTTTGGCATTTTACTGGGACATACCCCATTTTTGCAATTTTTTGTGCTTTCAGCCTCCTTCCAGTCAGTGACAGAAATGGGCATGAAACCAATGCTGGATCCCAGAAACCTAAACATTTCTAAAAAGTAGACAAAATTCTGAATTCAGCAAGGGGTCATTTGTGTAGATCCTACAAGGGTTTCCTACAGAAAATAACAACTGAAAAAGAAAAATATTGAAATTGAGGTGAAAAAAACATCATTTGTCTCTACGTTTTACTCTGTAACTTTTCCCTGCAATGTCAGATTATCGAAAGCAATATACCGTTACGTCTGCTGGACTCCTCTGGTTGCGGGGATATATAGGGCTTGTAGGTTCATCAAGAACCCGAGGAACCCAGAGCCAATAAATGAGCTGCACCCTGCAGTGCGTTTTCATTCTATACCGGGTATACAGCAATTAATTTGCTGAAATATAAAGAGTAAAAAATTGCTATCAAGAAAACCTTTGTATTTCCAAAAAGGGCACAAGATAAGGTGTTGAGGAGCAGTGGTTATTTGCACATCTCTGAATTCCGGGGTGACCATACTAGCATGAGAATTACAGGGCATTTCTCAAATAGATGTCTTTTTTACACACTCTCCTATATTTGGAAGGAAAAAATGTAGAGAAAGACAAGGGGCAATAACACTTGTTTTGCTAATCTATGTTCCCCCAAGTCTCCCGATAAAAATGATACCTCACTTGTGTGGGTAGGCCTAGCGCCCGTGACAGGAAACGCCCCAAAGCGCAACGTGGACCCACCCAAATCTTTGGAAGAAAACAGAGGTGTTTTTTGCGAAGTGCCTACCTGTAGATTTTGGCCTCTAGCTCAGCCGGCACCTAGGGAAACCTACCAAACCTGTGAATTTCTGAAAACTAGAGACCTAGGGGAATCCAAGGAGGGGTGACTTGCGGGGCTCAGACCAGGTTCTGTTACCCAGAATCCTTTGCAAACCTCAAAATTTGGCTAAAAAAACACATCTTCCTCACATTTCTGTGGCAGAAAGTTCGGGAATCTGAGAGGAGCCACAAATTTCCTTCCACCCAGCGTTCCCCCAAGTCTCCCGATAAAAATGATACCTCACTTGTGTGGGTAGCCCTAGCGCCCACGAAAGGAAATGGCCCAAAACACAACGTGGACAGAACATATTTTTTCACCGAAAACAGAGGTGTTTTTTGCAAAGTGCCTACCTGTGGAGTTTGGCCTCTAGCTCAGCCGGCCCCGGGAGGGGGGGGGGGCAGAAATGCCCTAAAATAAATTTGACCCCCCCCTACGGGGTCGCTCCCCCTGCATGACATTGGCGCCAAAAAACAAATCACAGGTGCCTAGTGGTTTCTGCCAGATTGACCTAAAATCGGCCAATCTGCCCCCAACGGGGGCAGAAATGGCCTAAATACAATATTCCCCCCACGGGAGCGACCCTTGCCTGATGGGTCGCTCCCCATCTAAAAAAAAACAAACAAACAAAAAAAAAAAACACACAACAAAAAAATTTGCCCCGGTGCCCTGAGGGTTCTGCCCACCCCGGGGGCAGAAATGGCCTAAAATAAATGTGCCCCCTGCCTCCCCCACTCCCCCCGCCCCGGGAGCGAGCCTTGCCTACGGGGTCGCTCCCCCTGCGTGACATTGGCGCCAAAAAACAAATCCCAGGTGCCTAGTGGTTTCTGCCCCCTTGGGGGCAGATTGACCTAAATTCGGCCAATCTGCCCCCAAGGGGGGCAGAAATGGCCTAAATACAATTTGCCCCCCAGGAGAGCGACCCTTGCCTGATGGGTCGCTCCCCATCTCGAAAAAAAAAACAAAAAAAAAAACACAACAACAAAATTTGCCCTGAGGGTTCTGCCCCCCCCTGGGGGCAGTTCGGCCTTATAATAGGCCGATCTGCCCCCACGGGGGGCAGAAACGGCCTAAAATAAATTTGCCCCCACCCCCCCTGGGAGCGACCCTTGCCTACGGGGTTGCTCCCCCTGCGTGACATTGGCGCCAAAAAACAAATCCCAGGTGCCTAGTGGTTTCTGCCCCCTTGGGGGCAGATTGACCTAAAATCGGCCAATCTGCCCCCAAGGGGGGCAGAAATGGCCTAAATACAATTTGCCCCCCAGGGGAGCGACCCTTGCCTGATGGGTCGCTCCCCATCTCGAAAAAACAAACAAGAAAAAAAATTAAAAAAAAAAAAAAAAAATTGCCCTGGTGCCTAGAGGGTTCTGCCCCCGGGGGGCAGAAATGGCCTAAAATAAATTTGCCCCCCCAACCCCCACCCCACCCCCCCCGGGAGCGACCCTTGCCTATGGGGTCGCTCCCCCTGTGTGACATTGGCACCAAAAAACAAATCCCCGGTGCCTGGTGGTTTCTGCCCCCTTGGGGGCAGATTGACCTAAAATTGGCCAATCTGCCCCCAGGGGGGCAGAAATGGTCTAAATACAATTTGCCCCCCAGGGGAGCTACCCTTGCCTGATGGGTCGCTCCCCATCTCTAAAAAAAGAAACAACAACAAAAAAAAAAAAAATTGCCCTGGCACCTAGAGGTTTCTGCCCTCCCTGGGGGCAGAAATGGCCTAAAATAAATTACCCTCCCCCCCAGGGAGCGACCCTTGCCTAAGGGGTCGCTCCCTTTTTAAATTCACGCAAAGAAAAAACTCCCTGGTGTCTAGTGGTTTCTACCCCCCTTGGGGGCAGATTGGCCTCATCAAAATAGGCCAATCTGCCCCCAAGGGGGGCAGAAATGGCCAAAATATAATTTTCCCCCAAGGGGAGCGACCCTTGCCTAAGGGGTCGCTCCCCACCAAAAAAAAAAAAATGAAACCTAAAAATAAAAATAAAAATGGTCCCTGGTGCCTAGAGGTTTCTGCCCCCCCTGGGGGCAGATCGGCCTAATAATAGGCCGATCTGCCCCCAGGGGGGGCAGAAAAGGCCTTCCCGAAAATATGCCCCCCCTGGGAGCGACCCTTGCCCAAGGGGTCGCTCCCTTTTGTCAATAACAATAAAAAAAAACAAAAATCCCTGGTGTCTAGTGGGGTTTCAAAAGCCGGATTGCAAGCAATCCGGCTTTTGAAACCCTCGGAGAGACTTCAAAGGGAAGGAAATACTTTTCCTTCCCTTTGAAGCCCCTCCGGGCCTCCCCAGTGATTGAAAGAGAAATGCTTTTGCATTTCTCTTTCAATCGCGCTGGAGGCCCCTGTGACAAATCAGCGCGCGCTGACGTCACAGGGGGGGTGGGGGGGGTCGGGGGTGGAAGGGTAAGGTCTTCCCCTTCCATCCCCGACTTGGGGGGGGAGGGGGGTGCACGGGGGCGTGCTAGCGCGCCCCCAAGTTCCCCTGTGCCATGGACGAGATGATCTCGTCCAAGGCACAGGGGAACTGTAGCCTTGGACGAGATCATATCGTCCAAGGCACAGAAGAGGTTAACTCATGAGGCATGACTTGTGAATCCTGTCAAATCAGATTTTGAATTGTGTGGATTAGGCTGAATTTGTTTCTGCCATCTTGAAACTCACAAGTCTACAGTGACTGAGTTTTGCGCTCCATAAAATTTTTTCCACAGCCACAGAGAGATAACCCCCGAAAGGTTACTGACCCCTGGACAGTGGTAAAAGGTACGCAGATGTGTGGAAAATATGAGGCACATGCGAACAAAAGTGCCTTAAAGGGTATGCAACTTGAAAAATTGTGAGCTCCTGACCAGCTATTTTAGGTTATGGATTCAACCAATGGTTTGTACCTGACAAGCACACTTCTGGTAGTGTAAACAAAAAAGCACAAGCAAAGCCAAATACTACCACAAGCACCTGACCCCTTGTTGGTACATCTGTACGCCAATTAAGGCAGTATGCACTGGGTTTGTGCTCACAGTAGGTCTGACACAGGCACTGTACTCCACCCCCACTGTTCATGGCCAAATGCCTTTATTGTTCTTGCTCAAACACATAAAACCATTGAAATTCACCAGTTGTAGTTAACAACAAACCCAACACATGCCATAATCTGTGCCACCCACCATGATAACAAAAATTTCGAAATATCTCAAACCTACATAGGTTTATATCAAGAAAATAACATCGTGGGTGGCACAAGTTATTGTCATTATAAATGTATTTATATTGTGCTTACTACCCTTGACGAGATGCTGAAGTGCTTTACAGTGAGCAGCATGCTACTCTGGAATCCCAGGTTAGTGGTTATCCAGTGGTATTGTTGGTTATTGAGATTAGTCATGATTTTAAAAAAATCATTAATTCCAGTTTCTTTGTAGTACATCAATACTGGTTGGATATGATCATTAGTTGGGGTCATGTGGTTTCATGCAAATGTTTGGTGAGATAAGTGGCTGGTGGAGGTTAGCTATTGTTAGGTTGCTTAGATAGGTTTTAAAAAAGAAGAGGTTGTTTTCTATGAGGTGTGAAGCATTTGCACAATTATAAATAAAAGATTAAGGCAGACAAGGATGAGAATGAGAGGTGAATATATACAGAAGTGAAGGCATGCAGAGGATAGAAGGTAAGGAGAGGGTGAATGTGAAGAAAAAAGGAGAGTGATTGTAAGTAAATCAAGGTCAATTGTTTCATGCTGGTTTTTAGGATTACAGTGAGAGGAGACTTTCTGAGATATCAGGCAATCTGCAGGCAGACGTATGTTGTAGAAAGTACAGACAGCTAACAAATGCACTTAAAAGATGAAAAGCCTGCTATGTGTCACACCTAAAACAGCCTTTTTAAACATGGTCTTGAGGATGCAATCTTGGTACATTGTCTGTATGCTGCATAAATTGAAGTAGTGTAGAAATAAAATATGGTGTACTGTAGACATTACACCCAGGACCTGGAAGTTAAATGCTGCTTGAGAACTGCAGCCCCTATTGTGCCATCCACAGACTGGGCACGTAAAACATTGCTTCAGGCCTACCATGTGTAACCTGACTGCAGTAGTCTAAAAAAAACTTACTATCAAAATAACCCTTTTTGACAGATAGGAAACACTGTTTTTTTTTACATTTAATTATTGAAGTGCACTAAATTACAACTGTATGAGAGGCTTTTAAATATTAAATCAAATATTAATAAGTCACGCCAACAATGTAGAGTGGCTGTTATTTAGAAGTAGAACATGTGCAAAATTAAAACTGCCATGTTTCTACAGTAAGAAGCCACCAAAAACTATTTGTACTGACAGTGCTATGGCTTGATCATAGAAAATGTTAAAGTGCAGATTTTAAACTTTATTCTGTAATTTTTGCCTGGTAACCACTCAAATATTCATTGTTAGACTGTATTTCATATTCTTTTTAAAGTTCAATTCATCTATGAAGTTAGATTTTGTAATATATTTTTAGGAAAACTTTTCAAAGTTACCTTGTCCCTGACTGAAACTCTCAGAGGCTAATTTGCATTATCCTGCTAGCTGCTGCCCAGCCAGTTCTTGACCTTAATGAGGTTTGAAAACTGCACTTGGAGCAGAACAGTGGCTTAGCCCTGGTGACAGGATGGACTGGGTGTGGGTTATTTGATCTCTATCAGCTCAGGAAGGATAGCCTAGGTGGACCCAGTTACTTGATTACTTAAACGTTGACAGAGGTGAAGCCTGCCCATTCATAGTTTAGTATAAGGTAAAACCTGAAGAAGGGAACACATTTTTCCCCATTAATCAAATATTGTCCAGGAGTCACTCCCACCTGCTGGCTTGAAGAGGACTAGACCTGCTGTCTGTGACTTTAGAGGAACTCCGAAGCACCGGGGCCTGCTTCCTCTTGTACCCAGGACAAAGATGGTGGCGCCAGGGGTCAGTTAGCTGGAAAGTGTTGCTCTACTGGCACAGCTAACTTCAAGATGCCTTCTTTCTCAATTGTGTAGTTGACCAGAACCAACTAGACTTGGACTGGACCATTGCTGGTGGCCTTTGCTGGACTGAGGATTGGCACCTAAGCACTGGTCTTTGGGTCCTTGGAGCTTTAGAATTGACCTAGAAGAGCTACTCCAGAAACCCTGAAAAGTTGGGACGTTTTTTGCTTTGTACATCAAAAATCTCCAAAGCTGGCAGCAGGATCTCACATCAAAGGTGCCCTATTTCTATTCAACTTCAATTAAACTTTGTTGGATACAGTTTCATGTTTACCCTGCTGGATGATTTTGAGCTCCATAAAAAAGACTGAGTCAGAAAATAAAAGGGACCTAACACACTTGGTATATGCAACCTGCACTCCATTGCAATCAGCCTGAAATCATGCAAAGGTCCCAGTCTATTTCTTACATAGACTACTGTTGGTGCTTAGTGCTTTTTGGCATTATTTTCACTCAAACCTTCAAAAATTAATTTCTCTGGTTCCCCTTACTGGATTATTGTCATTTTGGTTACATTTTGTTTATCAAATTTTAGTCTGTTTTTCTAATTAGTTTTAAGTTTTACTTTTTTTGCTGTTTTGATTTTATTATTGTTTTGGTGCTGCATAAATACTTTACACGTTTCCCTAAGTTAAGCCTGTCTGCTGTGTGCCACAGCTACCAGGGGGATGAGCTCAGGTTAATCTAGTGACTGTAGTGGTTCACCCTGACAAGTTAGCATTATTATTAATTCATGTGCTTGACCTTCCTCCCCAAATAATAATCCATTCTCCTACAGTGTGTTATTGCTTAATAGTCCCAGCAAAGGGATTTGGATCTTTTACAAGCACCAAAGTGTATATTCCTCAGTTTTTGTTTCATCCCTCAAAGGAGAGACCCAGGGACAGACCACTGCAGCTCTGCTGTGTTAAGTTCTGATTGCCAAAATTTGCAGTGCTGCTACCTCCTCTTATTATAATACAATTGTCCCAAGGGACACATTCATAGCAACCCCCCATGAAACTCAAGGGTATACACTATTATTTAGTCATTTCATTTCTTGCTGAGTAATATCAAATAAATACATGTCGCATTTTTCCTTGTAGATCCTTCATATATTTCTCAGGATCTTCATGCACTATGTACAGTGTAAGAGTAGTGCAAATGAAGCAGTGCTCAAGTGATATATATATATATATATATATATATATATATCTATATATATATATATATATGCAATAAATATGAACTAATTCACAGTAGACAACTCCATGGTTGGAAATTAACACTCTATAGTAGGGGTGTTGACGTTTTGACCTGTATCTACTCTTCCGGTCTCTTCAGGACCAATGCCATCTGTTTTGTATCTGCATCAAAAAAAGAGAAAGATATTCAGTTCATATACCACCGTTGTCTATTGTACAACTACATCTCTCCATTGGAAACCTATACTCACCGCACTCTGATACTGTCAGTGATTCTCATCTAAGTACTTCAGTAGCTGTAAACAAAAAGGGCGGAACCCAGATTACCCGAATTGGTGTGAATCGTATCATAAGTCTAGTTAGAACATGTACATCCATTGCTCCTCCTGTGTACCAAATCCAATTTAGTACTGTGTGTAAGTCCCTGGTTGAGTACGGCAACCTCAATACCTTATACAGTAACAGAACAATTGAATCACCTCTGTAACTAATGAGGCACTCTTGTCTAAACCATGGATTCCTGTTATTCAAAACAAGGGCCAGTTCTAGTCTTTTGCCATAATGTGATTCACCCAGGCCATGTGCACCAATCTCTGACAACTTCAATTGTTGTGCTCAACCTAAAGCACCTAATGCAAGTGTATGTGCATCTCCACCAACTCACAACACCGATAGCTATACCAAACTGTTAAGTGCCCATGCAGTGAAACCTCAGTCCATGCATTCAACGTGTACCACTACCTCACATCATCAATATTTCTTAATACCAAACTGGTGGGCATTTCACTTGTTCTCAAACAATTATCTAATTTAACCCGTAACCACAAAAACATTTGTGTTGTCACTCAAGAGAACAAGAGAGTCATGTCTCATTCGTCATGTCTCCTTCCGTCCGTAAAAAGTGCTTAAGTCTACAAGAGTCCTTCCAAACCTCTTTTATGTAGCAACAATATATCTGCATAATGGTTCTAATGGTTCCAGCACATAACCACACTCCTATACAACTGGTCTACCAGGATGTTTTTTTGCATTTTTATGTATCTATGGTAATGTAGAGTTGATAGTGGACATTGGGTGGGGTTTGAGGAAAGCAAACTCATTGCTATCAACTATCGGAAACCAAATGACTGTCCCCGACCTGCCAGTGGATTGGAGGAACTTAACCAGTGGAGGGGCACCACGGATGTCTAGCTGCCTTTCCTGCTGCAACAAGAGTACAACTTAACGTCAGCATCTGCTCCAGTCGACTGTGAAGCTGAGCTATGAATGTTCCCTGGGTCTCCCGTATTGCAACACCAGAGGGAGGGGGTAACACTGATCGCTGGGCCGCAGAGACCTGGGGGGAACTTGCTGTGCTTCATAACATTATGGCCCTGGAACACTTTGACTTATAAAATACGGATTTGTTAGCTAGGCCTACCTGAATGTTGCCTGTTGTGGATGGGAAATAACTACTGCCAGTAGACAAGCAAGTAGAACTCATTACCTTGCCCGGACAATGCTAGAGTGATGGCCTTTGGTGGGATGTATATATTGTTTTCGTGTGTTGTATTTCAGTTTGTTTTTTACATAAATACTACTTTTGTTATAAAAGCAAAAGTATCTGGCTGGACATTCATTTATTGAGGTTGCTAGATGTATTTTGAGTCTTGAGCCTTTGTTCACCTTGCACCTACTGACTTTTTTGCCAGCTATTTATCCAACACACAAAGCAGGCCACATGTTATATATTGTCGGCTCCAATAACATAACCTGTTCCACTCAGTCCCCCATCCAAGTTCTCTGGTCAGATCACATAGTTATTCCTTGCTACTGGAATTTAGATTATCATGGGTCAAGGAAAGCCCTGCCAGCACCGCCCAACCCCCACCCCCTAAAATTGATAAGAGATTGGAAGAAGCTAAATCTAATGCAGCAGGAAACTGCAGTCAGTGTTACTTTGAGACGTATTGATGTTAGTACTTTCTTTGGGACATTACTAAATCAATATAACTCTTTTATCAAA
The DNA here is from genome assembly GCF_031143425.1 of Pleurodeles waltl. Classification (NCBI taxonomy): domain Eukaryota; kingdom Metazoa; phylum Chordata; class Amphibia; order Caudata; family Salamandridae; genus Pleurodeles; species Pleurodeles waltl. The sequence goes on along the minus strand of NC_090437.1, from coordinate 980,657,677 downwards.
AACCATGCTGATATAAAGGTTCATGTACATTTTTATACTGCTAAGAGAATCAGAAATTTAAGAAATGGTTCTCTGACTTGCAAATTTTGAATAAAATAAGCATGGACAGCAAGAACAATTGTGGCCTTGCTGCCATTTGGAAGGAGCCAATGTTGTGTGGCAGAAAATGAATAGAAAAAGGTAATTAAAAAGACGAAGACCAGTTACTACTCAAATGAGATTTTATTAGCGCTCATTATAATTAAATCATTATTTCGGACAACAGACAAACTGGAAGATGCTCTGGGAAAGCTAACTGGAGACTGCTGGGTGACCAGATTCAATATATCATATGATGCATGATATGAGTGAAATTTATAAAGCGCCCGTAATATATTACGGGCGCTGTAATCACAGCCTACTGCTCGGCAAAGATGCTGGTTCAACAAAATTGCAAAACAAAATAACTTCCATTTAGAGTAAAGAGCCTATAGAACGAACTAACTTCCCTATAGGATGAAGAGCCAGGTCTTTAAGGCTTTCCTAAATGGAAGATGCATTCTAACACCTGTAAGATGATGAGGAAGTGAGTTCTAGAACTTTGATGCCACTCCCGATCTCTTCTTCAAAATTCTGGGCACAGTTACCAAGTTGTGATGAGCTTAGCAGAGATTTCTTCCAGGAATATACCAATGGCACATGGCCTTGATTCCATCTGGACTAACGTGATAGAGGACCTTGTGCACGATACAGTGTCCCTTAAACATAATGCACTTTTTTATTGGAAGCCAATGCAGATCATGTAGTCCCATGGACACCGACTGCCGTTTCGGAATATCCAAGGTGAGCCTTGCCAGTGCATTCTGCACTCATTGCAGTTTGGCCAGAGTGGTGGTGTTGGTTTCTAGGTAAAGCACATTACAATAGTCAGTTCCAGAAGAGACAAACACCAAGGCTACTTGTTTCCATGGCGGAAGGGGAATGAACAGACACATTTTCTTCAACATTCTGATAATCCAAAAACAGGTTGATGTGGTGTGAATAACCCGCTAGTCAAGTGAGCGCTCACTATCCACAATCATCCCCAGATTCTTGGCTATATCTGTAGGAGTCCGTAAGGAGCCCAGCGTATTGGACCACCAATTCCTGTTTCAGATAGAAGCTTGTGTTCAAACAAACACCTCTGTATTCTCCCCGTTAAGCTTCATATAGTTTTTTTTTTCCATCCACCAAGCCACTGCTCTCATGCAGTTGTTAAAGTTGGCTGTGGTAGTATCTGTGTCTTTGGGAATCAACACGATTATCTGGGTGTGATCGGCTTACAACACTGGAGCCCATAGGAGTGTATGAGTCTAGCCAGCGGAGAGACGTAAAGATTGAATAATGTGGGGCTCAGTGAAGAGCTCTGCGGCACCCCACATGGCAGAAAGAGCGTATCTGGTTGGAACTGATTCACCAACACCCTTTGAGATCTATTCTTAAGAAATTAGGTCAGCAGTTTTAGAGCCCTATCTGTGATTCCCAATTCCTGTAGGCGTTCCGTCAGCAGAGATGGAGAGATCATCAAAGGCCATGGCCTGCCCTGCATCAACTAAGTGTCTGATACTGTTCGTAGCTGATACCAGTACTGTTTCTGTTATGCTATATTTTTAACCTGAACTGCGATGCGTCCAACAGACTCTGTTGTTCCACTCAAGCCGTCAGGTTGTTATTGAGATGTCTTCCCAGGATCTTAGTTGGGACCGGTAGCAGAGAATTAGGACAATAGTGCTTAAGGTCATTGGGGTCAAGATAGGGCTTCTTGAGAAGTGGGTTCCATACTGTCTCCTTCCAGAGCCAAGGGTAGCACCCTGACATGATGGCTTTGTTCATTATAGGTGATAATGGTTGAGTTACCATACCTGCAATCATTTGCAGAGTTTTTGGTGCACATGGGTCAAGGGAGGAACCTGATTTGGTGTTAAGTAGGTGCAATTCAACAAACTCCGTAGTAAGAAGAGGAAAATCTGTAAGCATTTTTCCTTAACTTCTGTGAATTTTGAGAGGTCTGGCTGCATCTCTCTACTTTAGGACAGTGAGGCATCAAATTCTGTTTTAGATACTTCGAACTCTTTATAAAAGCTAGAGATTTTCTTTTGGAAGAACTCTGCTAGCTTATCGCATAGCTCTTGTGAGTCTTTCATCTGCACTGCAATCGGTACACAGACTTCTCAAAACAAAGAATTTTGACAATCAAGTCCCAACTAGCCTCACTTACGAATCAGAATTATTTTACTAATCTCAAAATTGCTTTGTGTGAAACATATGATAAATGCAGCAAGTTTAAGGAACTAAGTAGTGGGAAAGGTCTTGCCCTTATGAAGTGCAGTAAACCTTCTGGTTTGAGCAGAGATATGGTGCCAGCTAAAATACTTAACACACTTTTGTTAAATATCCAAGCTCCTAACTAATCAATTGTAAATTCCTTCCAGAGTAAAAGGCACAGCTCCATCTAAATTTAAAAATAGCTGGGGTCCTCCCTCATCTAAAGAAATCAACAATGGATTCATAATGTCTTGATAACTATCGTCTGATTTCTCATCTCCATTACTTGTCAAAAATATTTGAATGAGCAGTGTTCCATCAACCTTAATAAGTTTATAGATTAACATAATTTACTCCATCCAACACAGGTGTGCTTTAGCGCAAGATGCAGCATGGAAAGTACTATGCTGAGTGTGATATCCCCACTGTGTTGACATTACTAGTTCTGTCTGCAGGATTCCATACCTTTGGCCACCAAGTATTATTTGTGACTGATAGAATTGTACAATGTGAAGTGAGCTCTGATCTCTGTTGAAAAAGCATAGAAATGGGGAGTTTTACTGGAGTCGGTCCTTTCCCCAGCCATGATTAATATTGATCTGATCTTGCTAGCACAGTCAATGGAATAACTTGGGTTTATTTCACTGATGTATGTTGATGATACCGAAATAGTGTTTGTTATAGATGGTAATCCAACTGTCAAATCAGCTAACCTGTAGAGTTGTATGTCCAAAGTACAGAGCTGGATGTTGCAAACCAGCTTAAATGTAAGGGCGGAATGATTTAAATTCTTATGCCTTTCTGTTAAACGACAGTGTGGAGGAACCATTTCATAGTGTTAAAAACCTGGGAATAAAGTTTGATTCAGGTTTAACAACTGAGAAACAGATTAAAGTTGTGAACAAGTCAGGAAGTATGAGATGATTTTTCAGAGTCTGGTTAAATGCCACAGGCTTCCGATCAGGTAGAGGATTAGATTTAAAGCTCTATGTCTCATTCATAAGGCTCTGTGTGGAGACAAACCTATTTTGTTGTCTAAAATATTTTCTTTCTGTATTCCAAATCCATGTTTGTGCTCCGAAATCGCCACCTTGGTGATTATTCCTAGTTTCTTCAAAGTAATTTTGGGTGGTAGATCCTTTTGAGGACTTGCAGCTAGATTCTAGAGCAGTCTCCCCCTTAATTTACGAATCAAAAATTCCCTCCTGAAATGTAGGAAACTTTTCAAGACCTTGTGTGTCTTATAAGTTCGGCGAGCTGCTGATTCTCAATGTTGATACCTACGATTGAAAGTTCATACTCTAGTATTTCAAGTTCAGTTTCAAATTCATTTATTAAAGTTATCCACGCTGTTTTTTTTTATTGGTCTCTAAGTATACATTTATTTGTTTCTATTGTTAACTATGGGGAAGGGGCCATTACTCATGAGAGGCGAGCCTGTCATGTAGAAATGAAGGGTCAATGGTGCGAGAGGTTTAATAAAAATCATACATATAGATATAGTGGTTCTAGTACTAACCCACGCACTTACACAATTGAAATTGTCTAGCAAACACCTTCAGGATCTACAGATAATTATATGAATATGTGCTGATGATGCTCTTACACATGATCCGATCAATAAGAAGAATATGAATCAATAAAAAGATCTTACCAAGGGACTCTGGTCTTTTCCACATTTCCATCACAAGAAACCTATCAAGCCCCCTGGATGGCCTCTTATCTCTGAGTGTGGCATAAGCTGTTAATGTTAGTAAAAATGTAGTTTACCCACTGCTATCCAAATGAGGCTGACAATACCTAGCATTTTGATTTATAGGCAGAAATCAAAATCTTCTTTTTGGTAGTGCTCAGTGGTACCAATGACATCCAAGATTGTAGAAGAATTCTGACAGTTCTCATCCCAATTTCCACCTCATTCCCTGTATGCAAAGCACGTTTGCTATACATTTTCACCTAGCCCAGTTCATAAAGTACCATTGTCATTAAAAGCCAATGTATAAGACCAGGATCACTAAGCCAGTTTTCTTACTACCACTTCAGTTTTCCCATCCACTGTTGTATCTATCAACATTGCTGTGCTGATTTCCAGTTTGCTGTGAAGTACCAATGCCATGCCCTTTTCCACATCACCTTGGAATGAAGCATGATGACGATGCACGTTTCCAACTTGTCATTTTCCTGTATTAATTCTCTTGCTAACCATATTCATCTAATCTGTATTTTGATGTTTGATGTGGCATGACTTCTTGGTCAGTGGTGTAGCAATGGCACACACAGGGTCTAATGAATAGTACCCTTTCACTGTGGATGGATTTTAGAATTTGGGGATCAGTGGGCCTCTCAAATCCCTAGAACCTTTTGCTAATAGATCTTGCTACAAAAGTGATGGCTCTATTTTGGGTGCTGGCTCCTGTGCTCACTGTGAATGGGCCACTTCTAGGGGAATAAAAGGTTGCTTCCATTCATGAGATAGAACAAGCGGTTCAGAGTTGCTGTTGAGTAAAGGTTCACAGAGAGAACAGGAACCTGTGGCAATAGGCTATTTGAAATCTTAAACAACTTGTTAAATTATTCAGCCTCTCTGCATTTTAACAGGTAGCTTGTGATTTAAAAATAATTGTGCATCTGTCTGCTACTGTGACTATTGGCAAACGCTAGGCCAAGAGATTTGAGAGAGAAGGGGCAGGAGTATTGGCCCATATTTTTCTTTATTTCTCAAGTCTCCTGAAGTTTGGCCAGCTGGCCAATCCAGCCATGCATTTAGGAAGATGCTGTACAGGATCCCCTTAGACATTACTTATTTAGTGCATATGCAAACACAAAATGCTGTTTCTCATAAAACTGTGGGGTGCAGTGTCATGTGCCTGTTCTCTGAGGATTTCCCAGGTCCACAATTTCCAGTTTCTTAGATCTCCATACCATCCTGAGTACGCAGCACTTTTCCCTGCTTGCCAAGTTGTCTTAAGGTACAAATACTTAAAGGGGTATTTCAGCAATGTGTTTCAGCCATTCAACTCCATGAAAAACACACTGTGGATCGTAACTCAATGTTTATTTTTTATTTTTAATAAAACATTATATTGGGATTCCTAAGAACAGAAAGACAAACAAACCAAATCCTTCCTTTTATCTCAGTGACTTTAAACATTATCAGCAACGGACCAGGACTTTGGCACACATGGATTCAACAGGATCCCCGATACTGGTACCATCCCTTTCAAATCAAATTTTAGAATGGTTTTTGTGGGCAACCTGTTGCATGATAAATTGTTTTTGCAAGGCTTCTGCAATAATCCAGTCACCTTTTCCACCCCTCTAACAAAAGGTGATAGACCACAAAGTCCCCTGTATAGTAATTGACTGGCAACCCTGCCCTGAGTGCCCTAGTTAAATGGATCTCTGCATTCCTGATACTGAGTTTTAGGTGAGCACTGATCATGCGTGTATACCATGACTTTGGCCTGTCTCTTTGTAATGTATCTTGCTAGACTGGGATGGGCTCACCAGGTGCTGCCCTCATAATGGTGGAGGGCTACTGCCCTTTCCAGCAGTTAAGTGGCACTAGCTCAGTTGTGGCAGCATACCCGTTTTGTGTTTCGTGAGTCAGTAGTGCAAACAGGCCTATTTACCTGAGTCACTGAAGTGGCACCTACTGGCCACTCATGTAAGGTTTAGCTGTCTACTTAACTCGCCCATGGCCTACATTACTGTGTGTAGCCCAGCCCAGCCCAGCGCAGTGTTTGGTTCTTCCATGTGCATGCTATGTTGTATGTGTGCCTGTTCTTGGTATGTGACATGGAAGTCAGTGGATTCCATTTTGGAAGTCCAGGTTCTGGAAAGGCTAGTTGGAGGTGAGGACTGCAACCCCAGACAGGATATGTGGATTGTTTAGGGGACACACACACACACACACACACACACACACACACACACACACACACACACACACACACGCACACACGCACACACGCACACACGCACACACGCACACGCACACACACACACGCACACACCCCACGCACACACCCCACGCACACACCCCACACACACACCCCACACCCCACACCCCACACCCCACAAATTCGAACTGCTGCATCCAGGACTGGTGACAAAGTTCTTAGTCTCTCAGCTGTGTGAGGGGCCATGATCCAGGAAGCCAAGAACACTTGCTTGTGACTGGAGCACTAGCCTTCCGCCTGCCAAGCCCAGTATGCACTGTAAGGATGAAGAGAAGGAGAAGCCCAGCATGGATCTTAGCGAGTGGATCCTGGTGAATGAGATGTTAGTTGTCCAGTTTAATCAGGACTATTGTTGCACAAGAGAGACGTTGGTCTTCCTGCAGAAGATGGCGACCACTGTCTGGGTCAGTGTGATGTTTTGAGCAGTCACCCATTGAAGCAACACTGTTAATGCTGTTCCCTTGCCCATGACCCCCATATGCCAGGATGGGGCCACTAGAACTGTTGAGGCCATTGCCTGCAAAATCTTTGGGGACGCCACTTACAACAACAGACATCATTGGGGCCAACACCCATGCCTGTGACCCCAGTATGCCACGAGATGACCACTAGGCACATTAGGGGCTTGAAATCAAGCACAAAAGCCATCCTTCATCATAGCTTCTCCCCCAATCACTTTAACGGCGCACAATGCGAAGGAGAAGCCATCTGCTGAATGAGGAACCCACCCAACTGTGACCACCTCAAATGTGCCGTAGCCTCTGACTGCAGGAAGAAGCATCTTGCTTATGGACTGTGCGTAGGGAGAGGCACCCTAATTCTGAAACACATATTCATGTCTTGGTTGGTTGAGACTGGAGCAGGGCCTGCAGACATTGTGGGACTTGCATGAAATATGCATATAAGTAGCACAGTGAGCTGAACTTTCACGGCGAAAGTGAGACTTTGTTGCGTATTGCTAGTAGCACCTGTGTGATTGCCTTGTGTAAACAGCCAAGAACACATTTGTTATCGTGGAGAAGGGAGAGGGGGCAGGGAACGTTGCCTAGGAAAGCGCTAGAATTATCCCTCTGAGAGACTGTAGTGTGTGTTGTTTGTTGTGCTGCATTATACTTTGCATGTGTATTAAATATTTATTTTCCTATGAAACTTACTAATTGGACTGGATACCTAAATTTAAACTTTAAAAAACTTGTATTTTGAGTCTGACACCTTGCTTATGTTTCACCTACCTCCTCCCAAGAAGCCTTGGACTGCTCAGCCCGTGCTACCACTGAGAGTCAAGTGCTGAATAGGTAGTACTTGGCCCAGCTGCTCAGGTTCCATAGTAGGACGGGCCGTAGGATAGCAGGAGTAAAAAGCCTCAACCCCCTCAGTTGTGGCCAGTGACCCTGGCCTGCCCCATGGCCAACTGAGAGAGGGACCTAAAAGCCCCCTTCCTGTGCTTTGGCAGTAAAAAGTCCCAGCCAAAACAGCACCATTTTATATTTGTTTGAACCCAGATGGACATTTATATTCAATTTGATCATTTAGGCAACCTCCAACGTAACACCCCACTCAAGACGCCAAGCATCTCCCTCCAGAAAAGGACAAATGTGTTGCCGCTCCATACTGTATTGTCTGGATGGGATCTCCTGATTTGATATTTACATCTTAAGAGAAGTGGAGAGGCAGTAACGCCAAATTTCCACAACCTATTACTAATAAAGTCAGTGCGATGAAGATATTTTAAATTAATAAGTTGAAATAGGGACACAATGACCAACTTACGTGGGGATGCCCTTGCTTACCTCCAGTGTCTATCGGAGTGTTCCCAAGTGCAGTTGACATAGTGAAATAAATGGTCAAAGTGGCCTGGTGTATTTATAACTGAACAGCAATAAATCTGTGATATTCAGTGGTCTTTCAGATACTCTGTCAATTATTTCACACCATGTGGGCTAAAGTCTTGATGTTCCTCCAAGACAGCCAAGTAGTGCATGAGTGCATGAGTGCATGGTGGAGCTGGAGGTAGTGGCAGAACTGACTCTTATGGCCGTCATATACTTCTTATAAGTCACTGCTCCTGCCTTTGTCCCCTAGCTGAGAAATGCCTATAATATCCAACTGCTTAAATCCCTGTAGTTCAGAAATGTGACAATTTCTTTCCAGCCAACTGTGGGATTTCACATGTTAATTTTTGCTTCCACCCAGAGTTCGTATTCGTTGTCATTTCAAGCCTTGGGTACTAAGTTAGTGGTCGGGGGAAGGATGGGACTAATCATTCCTCCGAGAGTGGATGTAACATCTGAATCTCCTGCATCGCCCATTTTTATAGTTGCGAAAGCTGGGTTGCCTCACATGTCGTGCCACCACTCATTAAGAATCACCAAATGGGCAGCTCCATCTGAGGAGGTAATGTTGGTTCCGCCACCCCACCATTATATGTGGATTTAAAACGTTTAGTTTACACTATTCTCGGGGAGCCCTGATTCAAGATAGAGTACCTGAGAATGGAGTTACCTCACATAAAGAATTTACACTCCATTTGAAAGGGAAGGTTTTGTAGCTGATATAGTATGGATGGCAGAGCCACCGTTATAAAAATTGCCAACCTTCGCAGCAGGTGAGACGGTAATACTGCCTAGAATTTGATGTCAGTGCTTAATTTGTTTATTTGTGGTTAAATGTTTGAATAGTTTGTTGTGCCTTGTGCTCTGTAAACACTTAAATACTTGAACCCATCTAACCACTAAAAGTCATGGATTTAGCTGTGATCCTGTGCGCCAGTTAGATACACAGTCAACTAGCTGTGTTGAGTTTGAGCTCTGTGAGATCACCAAGTATATGGAAAATATATAGAGCTGATAGGCTTGACCATTCAGAGTAGTGCAGAAATACCAAGCCATTCTCAATGCCATTGATTCTATCCGTAACACTTGGTTCCCACTGAAATCCCTTCATTTAGCTTTCCACCCTTATCTGTTCCACTAGTGACCCGATGCAGTGGTAAGGGCAATGGGTACAGCAGGCAGCCTTGTCTGGTCTCCTGCTTCACCGGAAGAGGCTCGGACAACTCTTGTCCCACCCTTGCCCTATCCGATAGGCCTGTGTATAATAGTCAAACATATTGAATAATGTAGAACCTAATGTTAACTTTCTGCACAGGGGAAACAAGTAGTCTCACCCCTAAGAAGTCAAAGACCTCCTCAGAGTTGGCCAAAAGTAATGCTGGGATTTCTTCTGATCTGCCTCAAAGCCCAAGGCCTTATGAAGATGCCTAATATTATGAGTAGTGGCGCTTTTCAGCATAAAGCCGGTTTATCCGGCTGGACTAATGAATGTATCAACTCAATATGGTTAGCGAGGGTTTTGGTCAGCATTTTTTACTTCTAAATTGTGGCGGGATATCAGGCAATAAGAGGAGCAGTGGTCAGTGTGGGACGGCCTCGTTTTTTAATTGCAGCTTTTTTGGCCAATTTCAAATCAGATGTGAGCTTCCCCACAGTCATGTGAGGCCATGATAAACTCCAAGAGAGGGTTGGCAAGCCTAGATTCATTAACCTTGAAGATTTTCCTGGGAACCCATTCGGTCCCGGGGTCTTACCAGACTGTAATTGTCCCAACTCTTCCATTAGTTCTTTACTAGCGATAACAACTTCAAGAAGTTATTTTTTTTACTTCCATTAAGCACCTCATTAGGAGATCTGTGGTGAAACCTGCCTTTGCAGCTGCAGATGGTACGGTCACCTCGAAGTATAAGCTAGAGTAGTGTGGTGCAAATGACGGTGCTATTTCTGGCAACCATAACCATTGACCCATGGGCGCCAAACATTTGTCCAATGGGGCCTCGCTTGTTTGTATTTTGACACTGCCAGTGTAGTATCTTGCTAGCTTTGTTGCCCCTTTGGTTAATTAGGCTCGGAGCAGTGTGCCATGCTGCCTTAGCTTCATCCGTCAGCGTCTGCTGAAGTATGGTCTTGGTATGAAGGTTGTTCCTAAGCGTGGTCGTTGTTGGGGAATCTTTGTAATGAGATTCGATCTGAAGAAGTCAAGTCTCAAGATACAGACCATTGTTGTGTCCTATATAGTCTCCTGGCCTGATAGCTAATCATATCTCCTCTAGTAGTAGCCTCGAAGGACTCCAATATCTCCTCTAGTCGTAGCCTTGAATGACTCCCAAAGTACTCCATGAGAATCCATGGATCCCCTTTTGGTCTCAAACTAAGCATCTAATGCGTCTATTAGGTGTGTTCTACATTGAATTTTGTTCAACCATGAGGCACTCAGCCACCAACTGGCCTGCCCTGAACCTATCCAGATCGTAACTTCCACTGGGAAATGGTCAAAAAGGCTACAGACCAATATTCCCCTGTCAACAACCCTGTGTACCTTGGAGCGCCACATGAGGATGTAATCAGGCTAGGAGAACTACCTATGTGCCTCCTTATAAAAACATTGCTGTAGTGAGTGGAATACACACCAAACATGAGTCACTGATTGGCCCTACTGGGATATGCCCCAGATTTGCCCCAACATTAATTAGCCACCTCATTCAAATCTCTCCCCAGGACCTAGCCCAGGAGTAGCCGCGCTAATAGCCGACCCATGGACTTCAGGAATGTTGCCATCAGAGGAGGGGGTGCATATGTACTAATCAAGGACAGAGGCTTCCCATGGAGTAACCTGGCGAGAGACGCCAATCTCCCCGTATTGGAGCTGCCAAGGTAATCTATCTAAAATATTCCAATGGAGACCAAACCCCTCTCCTAACCCTACACTTAGAAAACATGAAGTATTTGTTGTGGCATAGATCTGAGACCACTGCCAACAGATCAGAAAAAAATACCTGGTCTCTTTGTTGCACATCACAACTACCCCACATGAAACAGAACAAAAATTATTTCCCACCCCTCAAGGGTCATCTGTTCAGATGCTAATGCTGTGCGCTCTACTACTCTGCCCATTCACCCCCTTCACCTGGCCTCATACAACCAGTGCTTCTTCATTTGTGCTGAGATTGTATGTATTCCCCATATTCCGACTCAACATGGAGGTTTGGGGGTGCTGCTCGTGGAACAGATCAGACCTTAGTCATTCGCAGGGCTCATCAGAGGCAAGGGAAATTCCTTCCTGTTCAGGCTCACCAGGTTCAACATCCTGCAACGACCCTTTCAGATAGATCTAAATTAAAGCAAGGGTGGGTACCATGAGCTTTTTGGTTCCTACTGTGAGAATAGTTGGGGATATTCTTCAGCATGAGAATATGACGTTCACCGAATCACCATTGGGACACAAGTGTTTATGTGGCTTGACATTGTACCTTTCTTCCACCCACTCCCAGACCACCTTTGACGTTTCAAATTGAGCTGGCTCTTCAGAGCTCAGTGCTCATTCAACAGCTCCTTCTGTTCCTGTTCTGCAGAAGAAGAATATCCGAGATCTTCTTGTTTGGCTAACTAGATCTTAAAGTGAGATACAATTATCTACTATGACAACATTGAACTTTGTCACAAAAATCTATTCAATGTGCCTTCCTTTAGTTCCTGGAATGCTGATTTTCTCTGTTGGTAACATTTAGACTCATCCTGTTGTAATTTGACTACACAATGCATGCGAATTCACCATAATATCATTAGGCAAATATTTCTATTTTCCTACTTTCAAGGTTACACGCACAAGGTTTCATGGCACACACACTACTGTTCCTGGTTGTGGATTTAAACATCTTTTCTGTAATTATTCAAGTTCCTGTGTTTCGGATACTCTCTTGCAAATGGCATTGATTGAAATCCAGGAGGTGACACACACCAGATAGAATATGACATCACACAACATAGTATACGGCATAACCGAATGCACAGTAGCACATAACATAATAAATGCTGAAACAGTAATTATGGAAGAAATAATAAATGTTTGTGTCAGAGTCACCAGATCCTTGGGGTTTGCGCACGTTCCCAACACGTCCTCTAATGAACAACTCCAAGACTCTGATCGACAATTCACAGAGACTGTGAGAGTTCAAGAGGGGAAGAGGGGATTAGGAAGGGTACTGCTGGGAAGGAGACCTTTAATGGGAAAAAAGGTTAGAACACACAATATAACCTGAAGTAAATATTAATAAACATAGTCTTCCTGAAAATATGAGCAATCTTGAATTGCAGTTTTAAAAATGAACAGATTTTGTGATGATCAGATAACTGTAATGGAATCAAGATTAATTTGAAATAAAACTTTTCTCATTTAAGCATGAATTAGAATAACAAGAATATGCATAATAGGAGCATATAATATTGCATCTAGAACTTCTGATCCTATATATATTTTCCTTGAAATGTTTTCAACACAGATTACCCTCTTAAAACACTAGAGAAGAAATATTTTTCAATGGGTTCAATAGTTCAAGAAATATTTCCCATACTCGTCAACTCGAATTGTACCAAGCAATTATCCTGGAATGGTAATATGCAGTTCACAACATAAATAAACTCTAGTAAAAAATTGCATGTCCTGCTGACTCGAATGCCACCATGCAAAGTCAAGAAATGGTTGCACAATAAATAGCGACAGGTTTTGAAATTATTTTAAATTGAATTATACATCGTGCCACTTCAAAACCTTCTTTTAAATGTCCATAAATAGTAACACACAATGTACCACAAGCTTTTAAAGCTTCATAAACAAACCGCGCCTCTTGCCGATTTGTGATCAATCATGTATGTGTCAATAAATGCCAGCGCGCAATGCAACTCAAGATTTCAAAGCTTTTCAAACAAATCGCGCCTCCTGCTGATTTGTAAACCTCAACACGTATGTCAATAAACGCTGGCGCGCAATGTAACATGAGTTTCAAAACTATAAACGAATCGCGCTTCTTGCTGATTCAGAAACATTCATGTACACACTTTAACAAAAATACACGAGTGCACTTTTTATGACTATGACCTTAAAACAAATTGTTAACATAAATAAACAATCAGATCTTAGAATGAGATAATTCTAGATAAAATAAACGGTATTGGGAATAAACCCAACTACCGTCTTACCACCCAGGAACAAGATGCACCAATGAAGATTTCAAAGCAGAACTGGGAGATCAAAAAGGCCACTGGAACTGAAGTTCTGGAAATAGCTGCTCTTCTGCACTGGAACCTCTGAATAGTGAGCACTGGGAGTTGGGCTGACTCTCCTTATATAGAGTCTTGGCCTGGCCCAGCCCAGAACCACGCCCAGGCATGTTGCAGGGAAAGTCTCTGGAAGGCCCTGGAAAGAGGCCACACCCTAACCCACTCTGAAAACCTGTAGCAATACCTTGCAAAGAAACAGTATTTGTAAACATATTAAGAATAAGTGTTTAGGATTGAACTCTGCAATGCAAAAGGATAAAATACAACATATCAGCACAATGCATGAATCATGTTATTTTGAAAGTTATGTTTTTTTGCATTTTTTGACGCCAATAGAGCGCGTACTGTTCTGGTGTTGACAGTACTCCCCTCTCCCAGACGCGCTCTAGGCCTGGTTTGCTTGGATTAAGACTATGAAAGTGTCTCACAAGTACTGGAGCATGAACATCAGATGCGGAAACCCATGAGTTACTTTCAGGACCATAACCTTTCCATGAGATTAAATCCCAAAGATTACGTCCTCTCAGTTTAGAATCCAACACTTTCTTGACTTCATATTCTTCTTCCCCTTGTACTAAAACAGGAGCTGGATGAGGATGGACCTTTTGGACTTCCTTTTTCAAGAGGGAAGTGTGGAACACTGGATGAATCCGTAAGGATCCGGGCAATTGTAGTTTATAAGTCACTGGATTGATTTGCTGAACGACAATATAAGGACCTATGAATTTGGGGTTAAACATGTGCTTCTTCTTGAAGTCTATATGTTTTGTGGAAAGCCACACTTTGTCACCTGGTTGATATTGCGGTCCCTCACAATGTTTCTTATCATAATGTCTTTTATATTTTTGTTTGGCTTTTTCTAGCTACTGTTGAATCAGCTTCTGGGTTTGATGTAAATGCTGAATGGTTTCTGACACAGCTGGAGTAAGAGAACTTTCTTGAGGAATTGTGATGGGCAAGGTGTCAGGATGATAACCAAATAAACCAAAAAAGGGTGTAACGCCAATGGAAGTGTGGAATGAGTTATTGTAAGCTAACTCAGCTAACCAGAGCATAGATGTCCAAGAATGAAGTGCCTTTTCAGCGTAGGCACGTAGGTATTGTTTTAAAGTCTGATTTAGTCTTTCTGTTTGACCATCTGTTTGAGGATGGTGACTAGTAGATAGTGTGGATGTCACTTGGAGTGTTTTACACCATGTCTTCCAGAAATTGGAGGAAAATTGTGACCCCGATCGGAGAGGATAACCTTTGGTAGTCCATGATAACGAACCACTCTGTTCAGTAAAATGTTTGCCAATTCACTAGAAGTGGGCAATTTCTTACAGGCAATAAAATGTCCATATTTTGTGAGACTATCTACTACCACCAGAATTACTGAATGCTGTTGAACCACTGGCAGACCTGTAATAAAGTCTAATGAAATGTGTTCCCATGGACGACTTGGAGTTGGAAGTGGATGTAATAATCCTTTTGGTTTAGAATGACTTGTTTTAATGCGAGCACAAACTTCACAGTTGTTTACTATTGCTTTTACATCTTTTGTTAGGGTAGGCCACCAAAAATAACGTTGGATCACTTCAAGAGTTTTAGGAATACCTGGATGACCTGCCGTAGGTATAACATGTAACCAATGAAACACTATCTTGCGAAGTTTGATGGTGGGTATGAATAAACGAGCGTTATGAAAGGGTAAACCTTGTTTGATTGACCTTTTGGGATCAGCTTGGGCCCATGTTTGCCATTTTTCAACAGTGAAGGAATTGCGAATTTCTTCAAAGAAATCTTCAGTTTTTATGATACATAGAACCTTGTCTGGAGCAATGATCGCTCTGGAGGCTTGAAATGCAGGCAACGTGGTAGACTCTTGACGGGACAAGGCGTCAGCCTTGCGATCATCTTTACCAGGCCGGAAGGTTACTACAAAATCAAATTCGGCAAAACAAAGCATCCAGCGTAATTTTCTAGGGGTCAAAAGTCTGGCGGAACTCATGAATTGAAGATTACGATGATCAGTATATACGGTAATAGTGTATTTGGCACCCAATAAATGATGTCTCCATTCTTTAAAGGCGTCCCGAATTGCCAGAAGTTCTTTTTCAGCAATGACATAGTTTTGTTCGGCTTCGTTCAACTTCCGAGACATATAAGCTACAGGATGAAGTTGACCAGTGTCTTTATTTCGTTGCGATAAGACGGCTCCTATTGCTACATCTGAAGCATCAGCTTCCACTATAAAAGGTTGATTCGCATCAGGATGAGTTAAAACTGGGGCAGTGGAGAAAGCTTTCTTTAAAGTCGAGAAGGCTTGATCAGCATCTGGGGACCATACAAACTTTTCTTTCTTTCTTAGTAGCTTAGTGATTGGAGCCACTGTCTGGGAGAAATGACTTATGAACCTCCGGTAAAAGTTTGCAAACCCCAGGAAGCACTGTACATCACGAACAGTTTTTGGGATGGGCCACTCAGATACAGCTTTTACTTTCTTTTCTGCCATCACCATACCTTGAGGGGTAAGAATAACCCCCAAAAACTCAACCGTGGTAACATGAAACTCACACTTGGTTAGTTTACAATATAAATGGTGTTTTCGAAGGGCTGCAAGAATTTTCTTGACATATTGTACATGCTCGTTTTCATTGTCTGAGTAGATCAAAATGTCATCGATGTAGACTATGGCAAATATGTCGAGGTACTCTCTAAGAACGTCATTCAAGAAAAATTGAAAAGCTGCTGGAGCGTTACACAGACCAAAAGGCATGACTGTATATTCAAAAAGGCCATATCTTGTCTTGAACGCTGTTTTCCATTCTCTCAACCCTCTCTCATTCTGACCAAATGATAAGCACCTCGAAGATCAAGCTTCGTGTAGATCTTTGCTCTCTTTACTTGTTCCAATAAAACCGGAATTAGGGGTAAAGGATATTCATTCTTGATGGTGACTTTGTTTAAACCTCTATAGTCAATGCAAGTTCGAAGTTCTCCATTAGCTTTTGGAACAAAAAATAAAGGCGAAGCTGCAGGAGACTTAGAGGGGCGAATGAAACCATTCTCCAAAAATTGATCTAGGTATTTTCGTGAATGTTGGTTTTCATGTTCTGACAGAGCATTTACACGACAGTTGGGAAGTGTCGCACCTGGGGCTAGGTCAATTTGACAGTCATAAGATCTATGAGGAGGTAGAGTCTCTGCTCCTTTCTCATCAAATACATCTTTGTACGATGAATACTGTTTGGGCAACTGAGTTTCTTTCTCCGCAGCAGTAGCTATGTTAGAGTTGCAAACTGTTGGTACTTGATTTTTTTGGAGACATTGTTCATTACATAGCGCAGATGAGAACACGATTTGTCGTTCTGCCCAATTGATTTCTGGATTGTGATGAGTTCACCATGGCAAGCCGTGGATAATCCCATATTGGGGAGTATGGATCACATCTAGAATGATTTTCTCTTCATGTTTCTTTCTTAGAATCTTATCTTCACAAATCATTGACAAGGGGATAGTCTGAAGAGTTACCGGACCACCAGTCAAGAGTTTTCCATCGACTGCCTGGATGATTTCTGGGTTTTTCTTTTCAATACATGGGATCCCCCATGCACGAACCAATTGGACATCAACAAAATTCCCAGTAGCTCCAGAATCGACTAGAGCTTTTTTGAAATAGATCTCTTTCTTGACCTGAACTCTTATTTCCAGTTTAAGATGTCTAGATTGTGAAGGGTCCACGGTGACACCCAAGAGCAACCCTTCTCTGCATCTCGGGTGTTTTAGTTTTCCAACTCGACTGGTGCATTGGCTGCGACCTTCTGAACTGGACCTTGCTTGTTATTTGGTTTGATTGGACAATCTTTGGCAAAATGACCTTTTCGCCCACAATAAAGACATTGTCCATTTTTTCTGCGTAAGTCCTTTTCATCTTTAGTCAAAGGTCTTCTGATGGTTCTAATTTCCATCTGTTCCGACGTTCTTTCTTTTGGAGTTATTGAATCTCTGTTATCATGAACGCGCCATGAATATTTTTCAATCTTTTTGTGCGTTCCTTTACGTTCTGCTAAATGATGGTCAAGTCTCAAGACAAGATTTATTAACTCTTGACAGTCTGTAGGTTGTGGATCGATTTGCGCTAAGATATCTTTTAATTCCTCTTTGAGTCCCTTGTAAAACAAGACCGCTTGTTTTTCTTCAGGCCAGGAAGTCTCGGCAACCAGCCGGTTAAAGTTGGCTAAATACGACACTAGGTCTTGATTTCCTTGGCGTAAGTTTAATAATTCATGATCTGCTGACTGTTACAGTTCTACGATCAAAAACTATCTCAAATTCACGAACAAAATTTCTCCAATTATACAACAAGGGACTATTTTTACGCGCAAGAGGAATTGACCAAGTAGCTGCATCTCCAGTCAGATATGATAACAAGAAAGCTACTTTGGACTGGGCATTGGGAAAGGTATTTGGTCTGCAGGTGAAGTGTAGTTCCACTTGAACCAGGAAAGATTGCGCTTTCAATGGGTCACCTGAGAAACGTTCTGGGGGAGCTAAAGGAATAGCAGCAGGAACATTTAGGGAAATTGGACTACTTCCAGAAGCCTGAGAAGAAGTACCTGGCCAAAACACCCCTGTGGGACTTTGCTCCTTCTTCTCTACTTTATCTTGCAACTGACTCACTCTCTCTGCTAAGCTGGTTGTCAATTCTTTGGATGATACCACCTCTGCTTAGAGCTGGGTGATAGCCTTAACTAACTCGTCTAGCGTGGCCATGCTGAGAACATACACAAACCAGGAGGATAATAATTTGTGGGCTCACTATTCTGTCAGAGTCACCAGATCCTCAGAGTTTGCGCACGTTCCCAACACGTCCTCTAATGAACAACTCCAAGACTCTGATAGTCAATTCACAGAGACTGTGAGAGTTCAAGAGGGGATTAGGGAGGGTACTGCTGGGAAGGAGACCTTTAATGGGAAAAAAGGTTAGAACACACAATATAACCTGAAGTAAATATTAATAAACATAGTCTTTCTGAAAATATGAGCAATCTTGAATTGCAGTTTTAAAAATGAACAGATTTTGTGATGATCAGATACCTGTAATGGAATCAAGATTAATTTGAAATAAAACTTTTCTTATTTAAGCATGAATTAGAATAACAAGAATATGCATAATAGGAGCATATAATATTGCATCTAGAACTTCTGATCCTATATATATTTTCCTTGAAATGTTTTCAACACAGATTACCCTCTTAAAACACTAGAGAAGAAATATTTTTCAATGGGTTCAATAGTTCAAGAAATATTTCCCATACTCGTCAACTCGAATTGTACCAAGCAATTATCCTGGAATGGTAATATGCAGTTCACAACATAAATAAACTCTAGTAAAAAATTGCATGTCCTGCTGACTCGAATGCCACCATGCAAAGTCAAGAAATGGTTGCACAATAAATAGCGACAGGTTTTGAAATTATTTTAAATTGAATTATACATCGTGCCACTTCAAAACCTTCTTTTAAATGTCCATAAATAGTAACACACAATGTATCACAAGCTTTTAAAGCTTCATAAACAAACTGCGCCTCTTGCCGATTCGTGATCAATCATTTATGTGTCAATAAATGCCAGCGCGCAATGCAACTCAAGATTTCAAAGCTTTTCAAACGAATCGCGCCTCCTGCTGATTTGTAAACCTCAACGCGTATGTCAATAAACGCTGGCGCGCAATGTAACATGAATTTCAAAACTATAAACGAATCGCGCTTCTTGCCGATTCATAAACATTCATGTACACACTTTAACAAAAATACTCGAGTGCACTTTTTATGACTATGACCTTAAAACAAATTGTTAACATAAATAAACGATCAGATCTTAGAATGAGATAATTCTAGATAAAATAAACGGTATTGGGAATAAACCCAACTACCGTCTTACCACCCAGGAACAAGATGCACCAATGAAGATTTCAGAGCCGAACTGGGAGATCAAAAAGGCCACTGGAACTGAAGTTCTGGAAATAGCTGCTCTTCTGCACTGGAACCTCTGAATAGTGAGCACTGGGAGTTGGCTGACTCTCCTTATATAGAGTCTTGGCCCAGCCCAGAACCACGCCCAGGCATGTTGCAGGGAAAGTCTCTGGAAGGCCCTGGAAAGAGGCCACACCCT
This sequence comes from Pleurodeles waltl, assembly GCF_031143425.1. Taxonomy (NCBI): domain Eukaryota; kingdom Metazoa; phylum Chordata; class Amphibia; order Caudata; family Salamandridae; genus Pleurodeles; species Pleurodeles waltl. Next base: position 980,638,167 of record NC_090437.1, on the reverse strand, counting down.
AACCCACTCTGAAAACCTGTAGCAATACCTTGCAAAGAAACAGTATTTGTAAACATATTTAGAATAAGTGTTTATGATTGAACTCTGCAATGCAAAAGGTTAAAATACAATATATCTGCACAATGCATGAATCATGTTATTTTGAAAGTTATTTTTTTTCCCTTTTTTTGACGCCAATAGAGCGCGTACTGTTCTGGTGTTGACAGTTTGCCATTGTCAATATAGTTTGAAGTCCTGGAACTTCCAGAGATCCAGCATTTGAATACCTACCCTTCAAAGTTATGCTTAACTGTTGAGTAGATAAAGGAGCCCATTGCTGTATACCCAAGACCTATTTGCCTGACAAAGATGGACCCAATTGGTGCTTTACGTTCCACGTACCTAGTAGGTAAGTGCTGAATCGTCAAAAGGGGCAGCACTAAACTTCCTGGGAGCCACAACAAATGGTACACAATAAGTGTAATGTTATTGTGATGGTTATCTTCTTCACACTGGAGATTGCATTTTCTATGATAATGGAAGTTTTTCAAGTCCAACATGTAGCTCGATGTCTAGAGCCAGTGATCTTTCACTCTTAGTCCAGAGCTGAGAAAAGTGGCTGCAAACATCTCCGCTCTGAAGGGAACACCATGAAGGGACTAAATGTGGGGCCATATGGTTGGTATTGCACAATGGGCCTCATAAGCATCTGTTGTTCTTTATGTAATAAGCAAGTGAATGTGTATGGGTTTCTGGCTCCATACAAAAAAAGAGTGAACTCCTTTTAAACTGCTCTGTATCATCATGGTGGACACATGTCCCAAACAAGTTGCCATGAAATGCACTCTCTCAGGTGTGGAACACTGCCTCCAGCCCCCTCCACACCCTACTTGTGAGTGGTATTGGATTCCCAGGGAACCACCCACATCTAACCACCTGCAAGCCTGTGCAGTCACATAATGCACCCCCTGTGGGTGATCATGCCCCCTCTGTAAAAATCAAGTCAGTCCCACTGTGTTGAAAGATGAACCTGCTTTTTAAAACTGTTGTCTTTAATGTTCAGTCCACAGTGCAGTTTTGAGTTCACTTTTGCATTATGGACGGTCGATTTTGTTTTTTGATATGGAGTACCATCCTAGTCTGTGTGAGGCACCCTTGCAGTTAACTAATGAGGATGCTCCTGGCACAGTCTGGGGCTGTGCAGCATAGTAATGTGTATGGCACTGATGATTAGTAATGTGGTTTTCTTCCCAATCGCAAACCTGACTGCATGTTCTCCCTGCTGAATCAAATAGTTGATGCACTGAAAGCTGTCCATTTGTAAGTGCACAGTAACTCGAAAATGGTTGATACCATACAGATTGAGCACCATCCTGATGTATCTTGTGAATTATTCACCCAGAATTAAGATGGAGTAAACATCCTTTCCATGCTCTGTATGGAAGACTGGTACTATTGCCTTATTCATTTTCAAAATTGGCACCTGAATTTCCTATTCACACGGTAGTTACATGTTTGGGGAAATTGAGTAGGAATGAACCTTAAATCTAGAACTTGGAGAAACCGGATCTCGTATACCTTTTCATTATATCCAGGATCCATCAACCTGCCCTGGTCATATAGAAACTCCCAATATGTTATCTAACTAGGTTTTCTCTGTTCTCTTGATAGTTTTGTGACAGGCTGACTGGTAAATCTGGGTAGGAAATCTGTTAGTGGTCATTATGGCACACTGCTCCTCTGAAACCAACCATAATTGGAGCAGTGAGTGTCTGACATGTCTTCTGTCTGTAAGTAAGGTGACTAGCCGCACCTTAAGGACACCCTATTTCAGTGTAATTACTGCGCTTTGTAAATAGTTTTCATCATAACTGGGGTTTACTTTGAAATACAAGGCCTAATTTGGATCTTTGAAGACCTTTGCCACCATCTCATTCAATAGGGACCTGATGAGCATGTAACCCATTAAAGCAGTGGTTCACAACCTTTTGACTTCTGTTGACCCCCACGTTATCATAGCTGGAACCTGGGGACCCCCACTGAATCATTATTGGAATCCGGGGACCCCCAACTGATTAATTACTGCGGACCCCCTGAGGAGGCTTTGCGGACCCCCATGCATCCCCGGACCACAGGTTGGTAACCACTGCCATAAAGGATTTTTCAGTTTGAATGTCAATAGGTAGTTCAGGCATAGTAGTATTCTCTGTAACCACTGGTACTTGACTAGTGCGATTTGACTCAGACAGCATCATTTGAGGCAGTAGTGTTTCTGACCTCTCCTACTCATTTGCTATTGAACCCACTCTTTGAACGAAGCTGCGCTTGATGACAAGCCCCATCTAGATTGACACCGGTCTTGGGTTGCTTGTGAGGGTGTTAAAAGAGGACCTGGCTAGGCAGTTTGTTCTAGACTGTTCCTATTGGAGCAGGATCAAGGATGAATTGCATATGGCTGGGTCTGCTCTGAGGGGGTGTTGTGGTTAAAATCACAATGAACTGGGATGCAGCCCTAGTAATTACCAGTGAGATTAATTCAAGAAAACCCACCACTTTTTTGTTTTCTTCATCCTGGCTCTCTTGAATGATAGAACTTAAATCCTGTCCCCTTCTTGCTATTTTCTTAAAATGTAGAAGTCAAGGCATGATGATACTTTCTCAAGAAATCATCGCTGATACTAGTGACAGGCTTAGCCACACAGAATCAAAAATTGTTTTTTCTACTGATAGAACATTTTTCTTACGGAAGTGTTTCTCCATTGATGGTTGATCTGGAATAGACCATTATTTGTCCACCTGAATGCGTATTTGTGGGAGGCACAGTAGGGGAAGGGCAGGTCTGCTGAACAACTAGTGGTTGCCAAAGTGTAAGCAGGGGCTACTCTAGGTAGGTGATATTTTATCATCCTTCCAGGATAGAGGCAGAAGAGCTTTGGGTCTTTGGCTTAAGCACACAATGTATACGATGCAATAGAAGGATGCTTCGTTTTGTGAGGTGAAAATTATTTCAAATGGCTAATGAAACGAAGAAGAGCATGCAGGATGAAAACCATGCATTCTGGATTCCTATTTCATACTAGCTGTGAGTTGTGTAGGCATGGATGATGTTTGGGTTTTCTCATTTTAAATATCCGAACTAAGTTTGTAGAGGCAGATACTCTCATTTTGCGAACCCCCCCTTTTTTTTATTTTATTTTTTATTAAATAGTTGGGAGTTCTAATCTCCTCTAGCTAGTGCCCTGATTAGCCCTAATGAGAATCCCCATATGTTGCAAGATTGCTGCTCAGTAATATAGTTTAAAGTTGGGGACTGCCTAAACCCTTCTTTCTCTAGGGAGAACAAGATATCTTGATGCCTGTCGAACCTTCTTATATTGCCAAATAAAATTTGTGCAAATGGCATCTAATCTCTCTAACCAGGCTGACCCCAATTCCAAAGGTATGGCCCTGAATAGGTATAATACCCCAGTTAATATAGTCATTTTCAACACGTTGCGTCTGCCAACTAAGATAAGATGCAAATCAATAATCCGCCTTAAATCCTGACTGATTTTCCTCAGAATTGGATAAAAATGTATCTTATAGATTGTACCCACACTTGCCTTGATCCTGACTTTTAGACTAGTCGCACTTTCCACCCTATGACGGTCTACTAGATCAACATTCGGAATACATATAACCTGGGTTTTTATCCTTTTTCAAATGATTTCCTGGAATTGCTCCAAACATTTCCACCATTCTTTTGACTTCACTCAACTCTTCCGGGGGCTCAGTTGTTAGCAATGCAATATCATCTGCGTATGCTAAAACTTTCATGTTAGATCCTATCACCCTCACTGGTTTAATGCTTGGATTCTCTAACAGTTGGGTCAGTAGCAGATCAATATAAAGAGCAAACATAAGAGGGAAGGGAGCAGGGACACCCCTGCCTAGTTCCTTTTGTTATCTAAATCCTTCCTGATTCCCCTCCCATAATTTGAAGTTAAGCAGTAGCATTCTGATACAATGCCCTTACAGATTTGATCAGGCCTGGCCCGAACCCCTTACATCTAAGTCCTCTCCATACGTAGCCACAGGGAACCCAATCAAAAATATTTTCCCCATTGAGGAGGCTCATGTTCAAGGGGTTCCTAGTCACCTCTGCTATGTCAAGGAGTGCAGCGACCAGTCTGATGTGCTCTGTGGTTCTCCCGCCCTGGTATGAATCCATGCTGTCAGGGTGAAACCAGTTTAGCTATGACCCTCCCCATGCTTATCTCAAAGATCTTTGAATATAACATAGCATCTGCTTTTATTTAAGATCTCGGCCTGTAGGACCCTGGTTTCGTTGGTGGTTTCCCCTTCTTTCTTAAAACCACAATTAGTACCCCCCAACGAGGCGGTTGGTGTGCCGGTTCATTGGACCCCGAGGAACGTCTCCCACAAATTCTTCGCCAATTCTGGAAAAAATGTGCAATAGATTTCTAGAGGTATCTTATCTGGGTTAGCCACTTTCCCTGCCGCCGTGGACTTTAAGCGTAACATACTTCGTCCATGGTAATAGCAGCATCAAGAGCTTCAGCCTCCAAGACGTTTGCTATCTGACCCGCTGAGAGATTGGAATCCCATCAATACAGATCACCATAATATTCCTCAAAGATTTTAACTATAGCCTCCGGGGTGGTGACTACTATGCCACCCTTCCTTTCTATACCCCTAAAATCCCTACCCACCACTTGATGCTGTGTACGTAAAGCAAGCAACCAGCCCATAGTCTCTCCTTATTCGTGTGTTTGGAATTTTTCAGCCAATATTCTGGCATGATAACTATTTACCCTAGCCCTTACCACTGCTGTACTTAGCTGCATCTCTTGGTCACCCTGACCACTAATGATGAGCCTTGTATGTTGAGCTTCCAATCTCCACAGACTCATCATACAACCCTCCGACCCCCTTGAACTGCTGATTCATTTTATGAGAGTTAAAACTAATGGTTTCTCCCCATAATCCTGCTTTTAATGTATCGCAGACTATCCCTCCTGGTGCACTATTTCTGTTCCTTTTCAGAAACAGTTATCCACTTTCTTATATGATTAATATAGTTCACGTCTAACAGGAATTTCCTATCAGATGTCCACTTGCCCCGAGTCCTGGCAATTCCTATATCCCATACTTCTAGTATCAGGGAATAATGGTCATAGAAATCTTTGGGGAGTCTCCTAATGCGCACCTTGCCCGCAAAACCAACAGAGGTCAGGAAGTAATCCAATCGGACGTATTTTTTATGTGGGCATGACAAATAAGTATACCCTCTATCAGAAGCCTTAAGCCTGTCCCAGATATCCACCAACCCATGGGTATGCATGAGGTGTTGCATCAATCCAAATACCAGCCGTTTCCTCCACTGATATCTTACCCCCGTCTATTCTCGGTAGCCACATCCCTATGAAGATTTAAATCACGCAGGCTCCTAGGATGGTGGGCCAAGAGACAAGTTCCACCGTCAATTCTTCCAGGACTTGTGTCTCATCTAGATTAGAGCCATAAATAGAACACAGGGTCATCTTAGCCCCTGCAACCTGACACTTGACTGTTGGCCATCTACCCGACTTGTCCACCAACACACGTACCGCCAGTCCAATAGTGCTCTGACCTAAGATGGCCACCCCCAGCCCCGGAAGAAGAGCTTTGTAAAGTACAAGCTACAACAGATTCTTCTTCTCCCAAGGGATATGATTTTCTTGCTCGCATACGAAATCTGGCCCCACATCCTTAACACTTCCGCAAAAGTTTGCCTTTCTCCACTTATCATTTAGCCCACACATATTAACTGACCAAATGTGTATTTTATTACCCTGTATCACTTGACCCTGCAGCAGATGCTGAAACCCCATTTTATTCCCCTCTGTATCAGCAAGTATGTTGGAAGCCTTATCCAGGCCTCCCAGCCGCTATTCCATCTTTTGCTCCTGCTTTCTCCTCCCAGAGATCACAGTGGAGGCGGAGCAAGATGGTTGCTCCTGAGACGGCTGTGAGCTGCTCCCTGATGGAGGCCAGAGCAAGGAGTTTTTCGGCTGAAGGAGCATGCCCCCGGGGGAGGAGGGGAGTGTTAAACTCTGGTGCATTGTTGAGAATTCAGAAGTGCCTGGAGTACTCCGGGGAAGTAGGCATGGGATATCGCTGCAGTTTCTGCCATTTTTATGAGCCTGAGAAGGCCTGATTATCTTGTTAACCGGTGTGGGCGGCAACCACTGCCAAGGTCGGACTGTTAAAATTATGGGGCCAAAAGCTGTTCGCTGAGTGCTGTCAGCGTGAAGCAAAGAGGGGCAGCCAACAACCACAATGCATCTTCAACTGACATTGGGGGGGGTCCAGTGGTAATATCGCCGTCATTGCGAGACAGAGCACCTGTCGGGCACCGTAACTGGGTAAACAGACCAGTTGGAGGAAAAGGAGAAAGAGGACCCAGTACATGCCTCTCTTCCACTAGCATCGGGGCCCACTATGGTGGGGTTGCTTCGCAGGTCCGCAAGGGACTCGAGACAAATGAATAAAGAAAAGTCTGCTGCTTTGTTTCGGGTGCAGGGACATTCGGAGTAATGTGAGTCATCAGGCATTGAGGTAAACCTAGGGGCTGGAAACTTTGCGAAGAACTGCTTACCAGCATATCCTGCACCTTTTAGGGGTAAATTACTGTTTTTCTCCCCTGGTTCCAGACACTGTTTCAGGTTTTGTTCAACCGGCGGACTAGAGTGGGTACTGATAAAGGCTCTGACGTAAGTATGGCAGCGGGCCCAGGGGAGGAGAGCAAAGATGCCCTGGATGCAGTGGGGCACCCTACAGTTGGCAGGCAAGAAGAAAACAGATCTTAAAGGTCATGAGGTACCATCCAGACTAATAGAAGCCATAAAAGCAAAAGAACTGAACAAAACTCAAAAATTAAGGAAGTCTTGTAAGACCCCCAAACTTCAGCAGCACTTGATGAAGGAAAGGACAATTGCTAGCAAAGCATGATCTGAAGCCGACACAATAGGATGTTTCTTCTCACTCTCAGAAGAGTCAGAATGGTCTGAGGATAGTGTGGAGGATAGTGTGGATTCAGTAAAAGAGATGGTTCTAAGGACAGTGTTCTTGGTGACTCAAGCGGCACTCCTGAGGGCAGCATTCGGTTCACAACTCACAAAGTCACTGGAAGGGGCAAGCAACAGGGGAAGGCAGGGGCGGATTTGATATGAGATTATTCAGCACAAGTGGCTCATATAACAAGAGAAGGCAGCACAGACTCCCAGGGCACAACAAACCAGCAACCCTCAACTCTGGAGATCATTTATCAATGGGTTATTGCACACAGGAAGGAGACCTAGGCTGACGGCCACAGGGCCTGCGCAGCAATTGGAAAGCTGCAGGGCATGATTCGCAAGGTAGCCAAAACATGCTCTTGTTAGGCTTTTTTCGAAAAGGGCCCAGTTGGGATTAGTGTCTTTATTTACCACTTGAGGAAGGGATGAAAACCTCTTTCAGGCTACTTCCTGCTTAGCCATTAAAATCTTACTTAATGGTGAAATCTGATTTTTGATAACTTAATCAGATATGTAACTTTGTAAAGATGTACTTTAGACTACCTGAGACAAAACTTGGTTAAAACCAGTTCTGCCTCTTATTTCACCTCCAGAGCTGAAATACACATCTTTGCCCGGGAGAGTCCACAACTATGGCTCAGAGGACAGTGACTTGTCTCTGGGCTTAGGAAAGGCCAATGGGTGTTACCTGCTGGCCACTTGGCGAGGGTTAGCTTTCTACTAGTGGCCAGTAAAAGTTGGTAGAACAAAGGACAGCTTTAGCACTACCTCTTTTGACTTGGTGGTGTCAAAGAGGGCTTCTTTTGTTCATCCACAGGGCCTGCCTAGACAGTTAAATTCCAGCCAGAGTAGGAGGGAAAAGCATTTTTTACTCTTATGTAGGGGAATAGCCAAGAAGCTGAAGGTAAGCCTGTGTGGTGGTAGCTAACCCCGCCATCTTGAAACAGGGACTCCTTGGGCAATTTACTGAAAGAAAAGAGGATGTGCTGCAAAAGGAGGTGGGGAGGGGAGACTGCGAGAAAATTGTCAGGATTGGGTGGTAGTTTTCCTCCAATCACTGGCTAGTTCACAGCACAAATTCAAGTGGAGGGTGTCTAAGTCAAGGATGTCTGACTCAAGCCAGTTAAAATGATCACAGTTCAATTGGAGCAAATCCGAATGCTGTGCGATACAGACACCTCTTATGTTCGCCTTAAAGGCTTAACATATGGTGCTAACAGATAGTACAGAGCCCTCATTTTGTGTGAAATATGAATTTCGACTTGCACAATTAGGTAAGCTTGACTTCCAGGTGGAAACGCTAGAGTCTATACCTGGATGTGGGGGTCAGCCAAAACAGGAGAATGACCAGATAAGGTTTTCGGCAGGATGGTAACTTTATGTCGAGGTACAGCCATCCCTTGTTACCAGCCAATCATCAATTCTAGATAGCATGTTGAAGACAGAGGAATAGGAAGCATAATCCCTGACATCAGAGGATATATGCCACCATATCATTTAGGTTTTTAAGATGCATCAAAGCACGGGTCACAGAGGATTGGGACTTTACCACTGTATTAAATGTATGCGGAGATAGATCCAGATCTATATCAAAGCCACCTCCTCATATAATTAAATATGGTTCCAGCCAAGAGCATAGGATGGTCATGTTTGATCAAATTTAAGATAGTCCATGTTAGGGATTTAAGTATTAAATAAACTAGTCAACTGACCAGTCAAAATGGCCATCAGCCCCCCCCACAAGCACAGACAGCACCTTTCGTGGTGAGAGATGGGATTCCTGAAAAAAAAAAAGAAATGCAAATTTTATACTTCTTTAGAAATGCCAGAACATTTCAGGCATTTAATAGCTTGTTCTTTCTCCTAAGTTTCCAAGATAGCAGTAAAATGGGTAGGCCATGCATCACATCAAGAACGTTTGGAGCAAACGAAGTAGGAGCTATGTTGCAGTGTAATCGCTATGCAATGTGAGCCCAGACCGTAAAACCCATCAACAAATCTCTAGATGAGTAACAGTCTTATGCCAAATCATACAGTACTTTGGGTAGTAGCAGCTCCTAATATTTAGACCACTCTCTCCCTCACTGAAAATCACAACATTTAAAGAACATGCCTGCTATGGTGCTTAAAAGATGGCCTACCACATCTAAAGAGAGAGCTAATCCAAGGATTAATACAACGAAGAAAGAACCGATTCCCCATGTGATTCATGCACAGGGCATTGTTCAGATTGTCAGTTGAAGCCTCACCCAAACAACCAGAAATGCACACATAAGTGCACATATTAAACCCTTTTCCAAATCACAATCCACAAGGTTTGAAAGACGGGGACAGGCGTCATTTGGGAAGAATCATTCCCAGTCAGTAATGAGTTAGTCAGTGGTGGGGGTAATGCAAGGAGAGGCCTAGAGGTAGAGAACATAGCCCAAATCCCAGTACAGCATAACATTTGTTGGCATAGTGTCTGAAGAAAATTAGAACACTTGCATAGTAATGAAAAGACACTGGCATCAGGTATGCAATAAGCAATGGTACTTGATTTCAAAGAGCAAAAGTCCCCAGCACGTGTGTAGCCAATAAAGCACACAATGCATAATGGCAATGATTGAATGGACAGCAAACATCATCATGCAGTGAAAAGGCTTGAAGAACAGATTTATTAATCGTGGTCACTCGGGAAAGCAGTAGAAGGACCATGTGAATGGGATGGGACACTTCCAGTGCAATGTTTTTTAATATGTGGAGGCATATTGTGAATTATTAAACAGGAGTGCCTGTAAGAAACTGGGTTATTGGTTGAGAGGGGTGGAACCCCTATTCAAGCAACAACTACAAACCTTGACTGGGAGAATCACAAAAGTCATTAAATTAACCTGTGCTTACATCGCTGGTTGCTTGGCACTAAAGCAGACAGAGTTACTTAGAGGCAATGTTCGAAGTATTTATGCAGCATATAAACAGTAATAAAAAGAAAATGCACCCCAAACCAATTTAGAAATAGAGTAAAATTTAAGAAAATAGAAATACCAGAATGACCAAAGTTTTTAGACCAGAGGAGTTTGATTCTTAAAAATCATAAGTGAAAATAGCACCTAAGGTACAAAATGCTACTCTTGGTCATCTGGTCGCAATAGACAGGCAGAGAGTCACAGTTCCCACTGAAAAGTTACCCTCAAGTTTGTTGGCCTGGCGTGAACAGCAGTTTGAATGTCATGAATGGTTGCTGCTGAAGCACGAAGATCTGGTTGTCATTGGAGTTTTGGCATTTGTTGCTGGGAGTCATTACTGTAGTGCTAAGTGTAAGTGTTGTTTTGCTGCAGGCTGCAGAGTTTCAGTGCAAACATGCCTGTTTGCAAGGAGCTCAAACTTAAGGATTTTCACCTTTTCAATTAGAGAACCACCCACTGATGCTAGCCAAGGGTCTAGGGCTTGGGGGGCAGCTCTTGAGGATCATGACGTACTCCAGCAGAGGCAAGCAGTAGAGCTCAGGCAGGTCCAGTTGCAGCTGGACAGTTGCTGGGAGGTCTCTGAAGCTTGTTGTGTAACTCGCACAGGATGGCAGCCAGCTGACCGTTGGAGTCACTCTGGGTAGCCTGGGAGCAAGGCAAGCAGATCCAGTCTTCCTTCTTCAGACAGCAACGCAGTTCTCTAAGTTACAGGGCAGTCCTTCTTCTGAATCTTCAGGAGTATTGAGATGAGTGTCTCTTAAGGTCCAATATTTATACCTGGTGCTAATATTGTGTGGGAGGACCCACTCTCCCCTTCCCCAATACTGGTTATGGAAAGCTCTTCCCCTTCCACTGGTCAATGCTCCAAACTTTTGAGTGTGATAAAAGGAAGGGCAGGCCTGGTGTTGGGTTCCTATGTCAGTGCAGACCAAACTCTTTGAAGTGTAAGTGAGGCTGGGCACATCTCCCCAACAATCTTGTCAGGATGGCCAATTCTGTCCACACGTAAGCCCCCTTTGTGCTACTGTAGTGAGGCCATCCGGAACCACGTTGGTTCTCCATTTTAGCTTTGTTTTAGATTTATATTTTACACTTTGCACGCTTTCGCTGACTGCTTTTAGCAGTGATATTTTACACATTTAGGCTTGCACAAGATTATTCTAAGAATATATTGTATATGGTGTTTGTTTTCAGTTAGTCTTTCTCGATATGTAATCTGTTCATATTGTTCAAATCTAGGAGTACAGTACAAGGTATCCTAGTGCTTATGTTGCCTATTCTGAGACAGCTTCTTACATCTAGACATATCATTGCATCAGAGCTGTGCCTCTAACAAAGTAAGTAAATTAAATGTTCCAATTAAGAGTATGACAATTTTACCATGTTTGAATAAGAGAGCACAAGCACTTTAGCATTGGTTAGCAGTGGTAAAGTGCACAGAGTCCTAAAGCCAACAAAAACTAATTCAGCAACAGGAGAGGTGAAGGCAAAAAGTCTGGCAGAATACTACGTCAGAGATGTTAGGTCTAGCAGGGCTTTATCCATAGTCCTAGACTCTAGATGAGCAAGGTTATATCATGCTACATACAAGATGCAGGTGCTTTTGGAGATTTGAAGATGCCCAACTCGCCTCCTGCACAACCTGGTAAACTAGAAAGTTCTGTTTAGTTGTGTCACTAATACTCCTTTACTCTTGCTAATCTAAGACTTGTGTCCCATTCATGAGTGTTGTGGAAAAGGCCAAAGATTGGGTGAATGGATGCCCCACCCTTTACCCCCTCCCTGGCTTTGCCACAAGAGAGTTATGCTTAACGGTCAACATGGGAGAAACAACAGATTTATTGAACAGCTCTGACATGAGGTTCTGCCAGTTCTCCACAGATGTCTGCATTCTGTCTGAGTTTATTAATTTCAGAACTCCCCCAAATCCATATTTTGTTACATCAAGAACTAGTCTCCAGATCCTTTTTGTTGCCCTAACTACCTCACACCTTTCTCCATTTTCATCAGTTTTTCATCCTAGTGTTTAGGATCATCAATTGGAGATCTGGCACTTTTGCATCCTTTCAGTCACCCAAATCATGCATGCTAAAATGGCACTTATTTTGCCCTCTATGGAGTTGATCTTTTATGATTTATTTCTAATGTACTTCCCATGAAACCTCTCAGTAGCACAGACATGCTAACAATATGCCTTAAGTGGTCAGAAGAGCCCACCCAAGCCTGACAAACTGTGACAGTCACTAATGGGGTGTATTCCAAGTGAATCCACTAGCTGTGAGGTTAATCAGAAGGGGTCCATAGGTGATTCTGGTGCTTTACATCCGAACCCCAATTTGGGGCACAGATATAGCAGTAGCACCTTTATGTCCACTTCCTTCATGTGTTACAGTTGAGCCAGAAGAGCCTCCGCACTAGCCATGTATATTTCTTTTGAAGCTCTACTACATGCCTGGATTCAATCCTGACCACACTGGATAGATTTCCCTTAGCTATGTGGTAAGTCTAGGTATACCACTTAGAGTGAAGAGCAAGGGAAAGAGGTCTTTCCAATGTCTACACTTCCATACAAGATTTGGTTTTGGAATATAATAGTAATACAATAATACCTGTCAGACACATGGTTTTCTAAATTCAATTTTCCCTTCCTCTAATAGATTACACACAGGAAATACCAAGCATTATTTTAGAAGGGTTTATACAAATCACTCTCAACCAAAGAATGGAAATATGAGATCCAATATCCACTGCGATTATGAACTTTTTGGCATACAAATATGCTAATCATCCACATTGTTTTGCCACAATTATCACAATCCCTTCTTTAAATAACTAAACGCAATAGAATTTATGATTACTGAATATCAACTGTTTCACGCAGCATTTATCTCTAGAACATCATATAAGATCCTCTGATAACAATCAACCATAAATGAATTACTCTGATTCAACAGGTCACAAAGCACTTAGAAAAGATGAACATCTGATGATAATTTTTAAAAGAATAGTAGAATGCATTATTATCATTTTTTTGTAACCAGATTGTATTATTTGTTGTTGAGAAATAATGCACACACAACCAGTCTCAATACTGGCAACATTGAGTCTACATATCAGTTTCACATAACATCCCTTATCCACATTCATGATCAACAGCATTACATTAGTATACCATAATAGCTCCATCATTTACCCCATACTTTATCATGCTTCTGTGGGCATCCTCGGGTGGCATAAATTGGCTTTTCTTTATGTGCACACCAATCTACCTCCGCCCTCCATCCCGCCATCGGTGGAATGTTAGGTTGCTTCCACATATGGGCTTTGTCTCTTTTAGCTACAAGGCAAGCCACTCTTATAAAGACCAGCTCCGCACGAGGGCCACCCAGTTCCTCCACTAGTCCCAGTATTGCTGTTTTGGAGCTCAGAGCCATAGGACGTCTCAACACCTCCGATATCTCTTTACTGATCCCCTCCCAGAAGCGCACATCTGAGGACAGCTCCAGATCATATCAAAGAAGTCTCCATCTGGAAGGTTGCATCGAGCACATGTTGGATGCGTCATGTGTGTCACGATTCACTCTGAGCTTACCGTCGATGTTGGCGAGAGGTGGTGAGCGGCCCCGGTTCCTGCAAGTCCTGCTCTGGCCGAGGTAGGGGCGACCCCTTCCGGTAGCCACGGTGCTGTTTGACAATAGTAAGCCACTACAGTCCGTGCCCTCCAGAAGGAGTCCCAGAGGAAAAACCCCAAAAGGGTAAAAAACCTCCAACAGGAACTCCCTGAAACAGATGGAGGATACAAGGAATTAGAACTTAAGATCCTGGAATTCTGGAGACTGAAGACAGATCAAGAATAACTGGCGCCACAAGAGGAAACCAGCCGGAGCGTGACTACCACCATAAGAGTGTTGCAACGCAATGAGAAGGAAGATAGATTCCCCTTATATACCCCTAGATAGGAAGTGGGAAACAGGAAGTAGTAATACCACCATCTTGGTTTGGGAAAAGGTCATGAGTGAAAATAGAAAACATGCTCCTGAGAAAAGAGAAACAATGCATGCAGGGAAGACAAGAAGTGAACAGCATGCTGGGGAGGAGAAAGGCATGCTTAAAAGCTAGTCATGTGTAAGCAGACGGATTTTGCAGGTATAACAGGTAAGTGGGTATGTGGAGGGAGGTCCCGGGCATCCTTAGCGCGTTAATTGGCTTTGCGCGCTGAGCGCGGCGAGGACCGTGACCCGATTCGGGGTCTCTGGCCCTGCCGCGCTTGCAAAGTAACTCGCGGCCAGAGAAAAGGGCCGCGGCGGGTGCCGCGACCCTTGAACCGAGCCGTGGCTTCTCCTGCGGCCCGCATGCGGGCCGCCGCGGTCTCCTTGGAGTGCGCCGCAGCGGCCCGTGCTCGCGGCCGTGGCGCAACAGTAGGTTCCCCCCCCCCCGAGGCCCCAGGCTTGTGAGGAAAAAGACGGAAGAAACAACGGACCAAAAGAGGGGCATGAACCGAAAGTGCATCTTCCCAGGAACACTCACTCATAGGAGGGCATGAACCGAAAGTGCATCTTCCCAGGAACACTCACTCATAGGGTAGCCTTTCCAATGAATAATATATTGGAGGCGACCATGGAAAAACCGAGAGTCACAGATCTCCTGGACCTCGTATTCGGGCACATTACCAATCAACAGAGGAGGAGGACAGGTGAATTGTCTGTGAAAAGGGTCAGGAAGGTAAGGTTTGAGTTGTGAGACATGGAACACAGGATGTATCTTCCAAGTCTGAGGCAGACGAAGACGTACAGACACAGGATTGATCTTCTGGAGAATCAGGAATGGACCATAATAACGAGGTTTAAATTTGTTCTGGGTAAGTCGAAGAGGCAAGAATTTAGAGGAAAGCCAGACCTTATCGTGGACCTGATAACGCGGGGCCTCACAACGTTTCTTATCAGCCATCCTTTTCATGCTTGTCTTTGTGGCTACAAGATTTGAACGGATAACACGTTGGATACCCCGTAGTTGCCGGACATATGAGGAAATGGCAGGAAGATTGGAAGTATCTTTCAGAGGAGTAGGGAAAGCCTTAGGATGGAAACCGTAAGAACCATAGAAAGGGGAGACTTTCGAGGCACTGTGTACTGAGTTGTTGTAGGAGAATTCTGCAAGTGGTAATAGTATCCCTGATCTATATGAAGCTGCGGGCGTAAATTGTTCATCTCTGTAGTTTCCAGGTGGGAATATTCGGATTTGACCTGGTCTAGGAATGTCTGTACTAAACCAATGATCTTATGGCTTTCAAATAGGTTCTGTGCAGGAGAATCGCTACACTCAGGGTAACGCCGAGACAAGGCATCGGCCAAGATATTCTGAGAACCAGGAATGTTTGTAATGTAAAAATCATATTGACTAAAAAAGAAAGCCCATCGAGCCTGCCGGCTATTTTGACACTGAAAGTTTCTCAAGCATTGTAAGTTTCGGTGATCTGTCCGTGCCTCAAAGGGTTCTTTCGAGCCCATCAGGAAGTGTCTCCATTCCGTGCACGCTGTCTTCAAGGCGAGTAATTTGCGATCAAACACCGAATAGTTCCGCTCTGAATCGGATAATATGTGTGAAAGGTAGAATACAGGATGCTCTAACCCATCATCATCTTGTTTCTGTAGTAAGGCAGCCCCTATGGCTCTTTCTGAGGCGTCTGCGATAACAATGAACTGTTTGGTGGTGTCTGGGTGCCGTAAAATGGGAGCTTGAATGAAGGCTTTCTTTAATTCTTGAAAAGCCAACTCTGCGTCTTTTGTCCAACAAAAACCTGTCCTTAGATTATCTTTCTTAAGGGTTTCTTTAATATAACTGGTTCTCTGGGCAAAGTCCGCTATAAATTGTCGATAGAAATTGGCCAATCCCAAAAAACACTGAGTTTCTTTGATGGAACAGGGGGACGGCCAATCCAGAATAGCTTGAATCTTATCTGGATCCATGGCAACACCTATTTGGTTAATGCAATATCCCAGGTATTTTAGCTCTGTTCGGTCAAATTTGCATTTTTCTGGTTTGCAGAAAAGATGATGTTGTCTGAGTCTATCTAGGACTTGGAGTACATGTTTAGTGTGTTGTTCTGGGTGGACAGAGAATATTAAAATGTCGTCCAGATAAACAACCACCGTTTGATGTAGAAGATCAGAGAAAATAGCGTCCATGAATCTTTGAAAGATGGAGGGGGCATTGGTTAGTTCAAAAGGCATTACTCGGTATTCATAATGACCGAAAGGTGTTCTGAAGGCTGTCTTCCATTCATCACCTTCCTTAATCCTTAAAAGATGGTATGCTCCTCTAAGATCCAACTTGGTGAATCTCTTTGCCCCTCTGACAGCTTCTAAGATATCCTTAATAAGAGGTAACGGGTATCGATCCTTTGTAGTAATCTTGTTTAATCCTCTAAAATCAATACAGGGACGCAAGTCTTCCGGCTTCTTTGGTACAAAGAAGAGAGGAGCCCCTGCAGGTGAGGAGGAAGGGGCAATCAACCCACCCTGTATGTTCTCCTCTAGGTATTCCTTGAGGATCTGCTTCTCAGGTTCTGTTAGAGAGTACATTCGCCCAAAAGGAACCACGGCATCTGGTTCCAAAGGAATGGCGCAATCGTATTCTTTATGGGGTGGCAGTTCTGGTCTTTCTGGTTTCTGGAATACATCGGCATATTCTAGATAATGTCTGGGTACTCCTTGTAGAACGTTAATAGAACATCCCACCTTAGGGGGTGTCATTAAGAGACTCTTTGGGGACCAATAGTCTCCTGCTAAGTAACAGTGATGTTGGCAGAAGTGAGAGGATAAAGAAATGGTTCTTGTTTCCCAGTTAATGTAAGGGTTATGCCGAGTTAGCCATGGAATTCCCAGGATCATAACGTGATGTGGTGAAGAAATCAAATCAAAAGAAATGTTTTCTTGATGTTTCCCGAATTGGAGACATAGGGTAGGAGTGGTATACTGTACAGGTCCCGAGGCCAAGAGTGACCCATCCACCATGTGAACTTGCTCTGGTACTTCCTTAGGTATTTGCAAAATCTGTCTTTCCCTGGCCCAGGTTTCGTCTAGGTAGATACCACTGGCTCTACAGTCCAGCAAGGCCAGTGCCCTTTCTTCACGGCCATTTGTTAAGTGGAGGATAACAGGTAAGAGGGAAAGAGCAGTTCCTTCCTCCCTTGAGGAACAAATGGAAGGTATTTCGAAATATCCCGTCCTCACCCTTCTCACTGAGGACGGGAATTGGCGTTTCCCAAAGGCTTGGCTGGACGGATGGGACATGTGCGAATTAGATGACCAGCAACACCACAATACAGGCAAAGTCCTTTCCTTCGTCTGTTTTCCCGCTTACTAGATGATGATAATGGCCCTCGTGCCATGTCGATTTGCATAGGCTCTTCATCTGTAGCACCCTTAGTTTCAGAACGAGCCTCCTCGGAACGATGGGGAAGGGTGCTGGACGTCACAGAGTGTGATGGTAAACGACTCTTCTTTTTCTCCATTCTTCGCTCATTTAATCAATATTCTATTGCCCGGGTCTGATCCATTAAACGCTTAAGATTCTCTGTTCTGGCAGAGTGCACTAGTTCGTCCTTAATGTCCTCTCTGAGACCCCTGCGAAACAGGGTCACCAAAGTACGTTCCACCCAGGAAGTCTCAGCTGCCAATTGTCTGAAACGAGTGATGTATTGTAAGACGTCCTGATTTCCTTGTTGAATATCACAGAGAGCTTCTTCTGCTGAAGACTCTAGTCCAGGACGCTCAAACATCTGCTTAAAGGCAGTGACAAAGCTGGAATAATTAGACAGGCTAGGGTCGTTGCTTGTCACCAAAGGGGTTGCCCATGCCAAGTCTGGTCCAGATAGGGCGCTAATCAAATACCCAACCTTGGTCTTGTCTTGCATGAACTGTGAAGGACGGAATGCGAAATAGACCGTCAAGGCATCCAGGAACTCTCGTAATTTGTTAGGATCCCCGGAGAAGCGAGGCGTAGTGGCGGAGACAGTAGGAACATCAGTGGTTCTAGAGGCGAAGGCTTGTCGGAAGACTGTGTTTTCGGTACGTAGCTGTTGGAGTTCTTGGGCCTGTTGTTGTATAGTCAGGAGCAAGGTTTGGCTTGTTGGTTCTGTACTCATCACGGGATTCTCCATGGTTCCGGATGGCAACTGGAGTTGTGGGCGTTGCAATCTGTCACGATTCACCCTGAGCTTTCCGTCGATGTTGGAGAGAGGTGGTGAGCGGCCCCGGTTCCTGCAAGTTCTGCTCTGGCCGAGGTAGGAGCGACCCCTTCCGGTAGCCACGGTGCTGTTTGACAATAGTAAGCCACTACAGTCCGTGCCCTCCAGAAGGAGTCCCAGAGGAAAAACCCCAAAAGGGTAAAAAACCTCCAACAGGAACTCCCTGAAACAGATGGAGGACCCAAGGAATTAGAACTTAAGATCCTGGAATTCTGGAGACTGAAGACAGATCAAGAATAACTGGTGCCACAAGAGGAAACCAGCCGGAGCGTGACTACCACCATAGGAGTGTTGCAACACAATGAGAAGGAAGATAGATTCCCCTTATATACCCCTAGATAGGAAGTGGGAAACAGGAAGTAGTAATACCACCCTCTTGGTTTGGGAAAAGGTCATGAGTAAAAATAGAAAACATGCTCCTGAGAAAAGAGAAACAATGCATACAGGGAAGCCAGGAAGTGAACAGCATGCTGGGGAGGAGAAAGGCATGCTTAAAAGCTAGTCATGTTTAAGCAGACGGATTTTGCAGATATAACAGGTAAGTGGGTATGTGGAGGGAGGTCCCGGGCATCCCTAGCGCGTTAATTGGCTTTGCGCGCTGAGCGCGGCGAGGACCGTGACCCGATTCGGGGTCTCCGGCCCTGCCGCGCTTGCAAAGTAACTCGCGGCTGGAGAAAAGGCCCCCGGCGGGTGCCGCGACCCTTGAACCGAGCCGCGGCTTCTCCTGCGGCCCACCTGCGGGCCGCCGCGGTCTCCTTGGAGTGCCCCGCAGCGGCCCGTGCTCGCGGCGCAACAATGTGGGCCATTCTCAATAGTTGTGCAGGGGTTATGTAAGTTGTGTGAAAACAGTTGAATTGTATCATGCATAGTCTTGCCAAAATTACCAGTTCCCCGAGGGCCAGGGATGGCTCCCGCCAGTCATAGTCATCCAGCTCCCCAACCAACTTTGTCCATTTCTGTCTCAGATGGCTCAAGCCATCCGGGGCATTCATGAGCAATGACCAGTAAATTTGGATTACTGCTTTTTTCCCCAACTTCCCCGTTAGTATCTTATCTTATAGCGGATTATATTCAAGGAGGTGAGTTTCCAGGGGACGTGAGCCCCCAGGGCATGTTGCATCTGTATATAGCGAAAAAAGTGTGTCTTGGCTAGTCCATATTCTTTCAGGTCTTGAAAAGACACAAGGCTTCCCCCTCTGTATATGTCCCCCAAATAGGTAATCCCTATCAGATGCCAGCATTGGAAGCCTTTAAGTGCAGTAAGCTAGTGTTACCACTTCCCGTGCCAGAGGGGAGTCATTTGTGTTAAACGTAGGTCCCATTTTATTAAGCGCAGGGCCGCCCTCCAGCAGGGTACTGCGACCTGAGAACATGAGGTAATCTCTTCAGAAATGTTACCCTCATACAGCAGACTCAGAAGACCATTAAGACACACTGAATAGATCTCAAGTCGGTAAGCGGGGTTGTCACAGCCCCCTGAAAACCAATCACTGACAGGCACCAGCTGTGCGTCTAGATAGTAAATGTATAAGTCTGGAATTCCCAATCCCCCCTCAAAAGGAGACTTCTGAAGGCTACTTTATGTCACCCCCCATTCCATATGAAATTTGTGATTTTAGAGGTTAGTGATCGGAACCACTCCTGTGGTATATGATATGGGAAGTTCATCAAAACATAAAGGTAGCGGGGGAGCCACATCATTTTAAGAAGAGCGGTGTGTCCCATTGGGTTTAAGGACAAACCCCTCCAATACTGTACGTCTTGATCCAAGTCCGAAGTCAAGCCTCAGAAATTTAGTACCCATGCCAACTTGGCGATGTGAGATGGGAACCCCTAGATATTTGAAGGCATTCCTAAGCACCGGGAATTTGGGGCACCAACATTGCCCCTCTGCGTCACCCTTCACTTCCACCAGGGTTGATTTGCTGCCCTTGACAAGAAGCTCAGATATCTCCCCATACAGATCTAATAGCTTCAAGCACCTAGAACCCGAGGAGGGTGGGTCACCAAAAAACACCAGAACATCATCTGCATATAGTGCCACCCTGTCCTATTGTCCGCTCCCCTCATCCAGCCCCACATAGTAGAATGCATTATTTATCTCATTGAAAATACCCCAAGAGGAAAAAAGTGTTTAGACATCTGATGCCCTGTTTACTGTAAACAATTCTATAGTCTCATTAATCCAATTGAAATTATAAACATTGATATCAGCCTAAACCGCAACCTATTTCAAAATTTTAATACTTCATTAATATGTAACTGTTAGTCTTGTTTCTGTTTCTGTTTTACGCTCTATGTGATCTTAATAATTATTACCTATAAGGAAATGCCTGTTTGTGTACGGTCCCCCCCCAAGGTTTTGGTCTGATGCTTCTGTGTTTTTGTCTTGAGTGCACTGAAGCCTGCTAACCAGACCTCAGTGCCTGTGCCTTTACCAAAAAACCTGGTATGTCAAATTGTCTCATACCCAATTGTCTAAACTAACTTGCCTTAAAATCCCTAGTAAATGATACCCAGGGTACTCAGGGCATGTAAATCAGAGGGTCCCTCCCACTCTGGGTGTGATGTGAGTAAAACTTCCAGCCCTCCATTTGCAGACTGAAAGAGTAGTTTAAACTGCTGGCCCGACTTTGCAATTTAAGGTAATGGCAAAGCAAGCCTTCCCCCGATATATATGTACGTCAGCCATGTGGCAGTCCTAACAAGTTCCAAGGCTTGGTACAATATATCCTATGGGCACAACATCTAATTTTACACGTTCTGGGAGTAAAAATGCGAAACAGTTGTTTTTACTGTGGAAAAGCTTGGTTGCCCAATTGGTGAGTACATTGATACGCTGACCCCTCAGCTGTGCTAACTCTGGAACGGTGTGACCAAAAGGTATCAAACAGCTTATTACATTAATCATGACTGAGTTCTCTGGTTAATATTATTGCAACAAGTTGCAGTGTGCAACTTTGGCAAAGTTGCTGCTTTGTTGCTGTTAGTCTCGTGTCTCCATACTGGTTGCACAGGGGGTCCTGTCGCTGAGACCGCTGTCTGCCCTCCTGAGGAGACGTGCTAACATGGGATTTCTCTGGAAGGAGGTGTCATCCTCCCTCCTGCAGGAAGCCATACGGATGTTGGCCCAAAAGGGAGCTTCAAAGGAAAAGCCTCCTTTAAAGGGCAAATTGGAGAGGGGCGACTCTATTGTTCAGGCAGATAGGCTGGCATGTGGGACTGGAGAGGCAAAACCAGTTGCCAAACCGATTTTCCAGGGGCATGTAGCCCCCTTGGTAGCCACACCTCTGGATTGGGCTAGGGAGCTCCACACAGCAGGAGAGGGGTTCTGCCATATTCAGAGTGGGCAGAATGATGCATCCTGGAATGCCCAGATGCCACACTTCGCAGGAAGTGGTCATCAAGTGGGAGTGGACTTGATAGCCTATTTGCTACCAACCGCATCCTGTTCTGAGGGCATTTTATGAGCATGAGTAGGGCACCCCTTACACCCTGGCCTCACATCTTGATTGGACTGGAAGAAGGACAGCCCTGCTATATACCGTGGAATCAGCTAAGCAAAGCTGCACTGGCGTGGACTGCACCTGCTGAACCTGGTGGCTAGCAAAGAAGAGGGACTATGCCTGTTTCCTGCTTGGGGAGTAGTCCTATTTAAAGCCCAGCCAAAGCCAAGAGATGCCGAAGGTCAGTGAGCTGGCCTCTTCACAGCACAGGGACACAACAGCTAAGAAACCTGCTCGGACACGTCGGCAGCCCAGAATCTTCAACCTGCTGCCAACCACTGCCATGCAGCGCCAGGGACAAGGACCTGATGGACAAAGTCGTACACAAGTTAGTTGAACATAGGAGTGTCATCAGAGTGCAGCTGGGCCCTCCAGAGGACGAGTTACAGAATCAGGAAGGATTGGACAGTGACTGCAGTACTTGGTGACTGGAAATCCAGTGGCGATTGGACTTCTGCCTGCACAGAGAGAATTTCGAGGGACGTCGACCCTGTGACCAGGACGGCCTCACCCTCTTTGTGGGCCAAGAAGTAGTCACAGCACCCCAGCTGACGGCATTGCATCCACATGGTACTGCAAAGGATAAAAATGCCTGTAATTGACTGAACACTGCTTCACCTACTAGGTTAATTCTTCTGAGGACCTTGCTGGTCCCCTTAAGTGGCTCTCTACTGGATTTGGTCACCTAAAGTGACCCCATGTAACTGCATTACAACTACGTCAAACCTTTCAATGAAAAAGTTTGTGCCAAATCTGTTGAATTTGCCAGTTCTTGTTCACAGTTGAGTGAAATGCTTTGATTTAATATACCTTGTAAATTTCATATCTCCGTTCCCTCCAGTGGATCTTTTTTGTTGTGGTATCTAAAAAAGGCAGTCTGTTTTTATAAATTGCACTCTGATTTCTTTGGTGTCTTGTCAATTTCTTCTTCAGTTGTCTTGGTGCTGTTTAAATGCTTTACGCTTGTTCTGTGAGTACGCCTTGCTGCTTAGAGCCACAGCTACTTAGGGTTCAGATGGTTTGACAAAAGAAACCTAAGGGTTGGTAAGTGTATTATATGGTGAAGTCACACAACCATACCATATAATACCCCCCATTGCCTCACACCAGCTTTCGGATTATTATATATGTAAGTTTTTGTTTTAAAAACAGAGAGACGGAATTAGATTGAACTCTGTAAATTGCTACGGATACATAGCCGTTTCAGTCAGCTAATGCTCTACATTACAAAGTGTCCACTCGCCTTCAGGTCACCACAGTAAATGGCATAGTGCCATTCTTGAATCATTCTGATAGGTAAAACACTGGCAAACATGACCAACTTTTATACCTAATTTTACAAAATTGCAGCTGCTTCATGTGCTGTGTCCTAAATCGCTGTGGTCGTCTCTGTTGTTCACACTCTACGACCTATGCTTTCTTTGCACAGTAACATTTAACTAAAAAAAAGCTTTTTATAATTTGTTATATTTGCAACAAAGTAATTCAGATTGGAAAACCCCGTGCAGTGATCAGCTAAGCAGAATATAGCATAAGTAATACCTTAAAGGGAGCTGTGCAGAGCTGTTCAAAGCTACCAGTACACTGGAAACCATACAACTGCTCGTCTGTCTCTCACACTTCATCATCCACCACACTGCTGTGCGCTGCGTCCCATAACAGGATAACCGCACCTCAGTGGTCATTTTGCACGACTTCTCATAGCGTGCTACCGCTGTAGGGTAGTAAGAGCTATATAAATGCTGCAATACAATACACATCGTCCTGCTCTTAATCCTCTATCCTAGGAATTTCGGAAGTGGAGAATAGTATTCTTAACATGGAAACTGCAAAAAAGTGCAGTCAATGTGTATTCTGCTTTCCCTGATGCAACTACCTTTTGGTCTATTGTACGTGAGCTGTTGAACTATTGCAGATTGATAAGCCCTGTTCTTTTGGTACCAGTGCAACTTAACTATGCATCTAAATCTTTCAATTGGATAATGATTGAACCTCATTTAATTCAATTAACCTCAAGTGAATAAACCAATGTATAATTTAAAACTGATACAACATGGCTCAAAAGGTTTCAATGAAATAATTGTTCGTTCAGAAAAACGGCGATTTGTCTGTGTTAATTTCGATGCCCTACATACAACATCTAGTCCTTCCAAAGTAGGTAAATTTAAGTATTCTTCAGTGGGGTAATAGTAACAGCTATTTAAAGCACTTAAAAACGATATGAGTGTGATGTGAAATGCATTATTAAACATGTTTTCTTTATTATTACTCCTAATATTATTATTGGTGTCGTTAATAATATGTCTGTCTGGTGATCAAATGCGCCAATAACATCGACTCAGGCCTGTATGTGGGATGGTTGTGGAGGAATTGAAACGGGGACGTTGATTGTTTTCTCTAATGTTCTACGTTGGCTATGTTGACAATGGAGTGCAGTGAAAAATGTTGAAAATGTTAGACTGAGAAAAAGGCCAGACATTCCAAAATTATGAGAAAATAGTTTTACTGTAGTTATGGATTTTTCTCGCCAGCTGCTTCAGTAGACAAGTGAACATGTATGGTAAAAGGCACAGGACTTGTCGAGACTTGAGGACGTAAACATTCTTATACTTAATGCAGATAAAGCGTGGATCCTTGAAGCACCTTCAAGTTGTTTGAGCAAATGGCATTTACCTGAATACTTTTTTGAGTTGTGCTAAAACTTTTTGCCATTTACCAAGTTGTTATTGTGCAGACCTTTGTTTTTAATTTGGATTATTTACGAACCTTGAACGCAGATTTTGCCTTCTACTGAGCCAACACAATAATTGAGAAACGTCATTGCAGAACAATATTCTCTCAAAGATTAAAATTGGTAAAAGCAGAATGATCAGAGTTTGTGATGTCACGTGTTCAGCCTCCTCTCCCGGGCATTTCTCAGTTCTATTTCCTTAGTTTTGCCCTATTTTTGGCAAACCATAGGTAATACTACAGATTAACTGGCAGACCACCTCCCCTTGATGAAAGTGTGACTACAGGAGACGCCAAACCTCGGTTTTTGACCATGGTGTAAGCGTCTACCCACAGTGGGGCTGCTATTTTCCTCAAAGTTAAGATAGGAAATGCATCTTTGACTTCGAGATGTGATTTTTAGTTGAGAAGGGTTCCTTTCTTTGATTAGCCATGCGGAATCCCTGTGACCTTTTGGATAAATCTGCCTTTCACCAAACATTTTTTACTTTCTCACAAGAATACACATATTTGCATTAATTTGTATGACATTTAGAATATCTGCTCAGGATTCATCTTCAAACGTTTTTCCCAAAACACTGGAATTTAATCTTCAGATAGTGGAATGCTCATTTTTGGGTGATAAAAAGTTGAAGCTTGATGTGGCGTATTATCTGAGTAATACCACCAATCGTTGCCTCTGAAACTGAATAGGCGATTGTTTCTTCAGTTGGTATAGTTTCATTTTTTGCATGGTCAGCTTTTTTTAGTCTCCGAATATCCACTAATGCTAGTGTTTTGCTACACTGGTCTAGTTTACTTCTTTCTATGACAAGCCTGTGTGTGTTAGAACTTTTATCTGTGATGCATCTGGTGCTATGTTGAATCTCTACTTACAAAGTTTTCAAATAGGCTTGATCTAAGCACATCTTACATTTGTATCAAGCAACGGTGTGGGTTTGGAGCATGGTAGATAAACATTAAGAAGTGTTGTGCCAATATCGGGACATGCAGTTTTGAATGAGTTTGTCGATTTTAGTTTAGGGCGATGTCAGCTTGTTAATGAACTGGACTAAATTTCCTATCCAGATAATACTTCAGATAGATGTGAGAGACTTCCCAGTAGCCTGTCACATTTGAATATTTGAGGGGATGTACATATCTGGCTCAGATATCGTAGAGAGTACATTGGAAGGACAGTTTGGCTCTATAAGGAGCTGTGCGTCCTTCTGGGCATTCTTGTTAATATGAGTAATGAGCAGAATAACACTAGTCACAATGGTAGCTTTGCCAAGACTACTGTACCATTTTACCAACCTACTGGTTCATTTGTTGATTGATTTGATTGTTTGAGGAGATGGATATCAGCCTACTTGATTTGATTTTGGAGTTCGGACCGACATAGAATAGCTCTATGTAAGCTTCCGCCCCCCTCCTCAGAGGAACATCTAGGAGTTCTGGGTTTCAAACTTTATTTTACATTCTGACTTCAGTTGTCTGCAGGTTGTTTGTTCAGCCACATCCTCCCTGGAAGTTGCCTCCGTAATGGCAAATGCACAGGTAGATGTATTAAATGGACCTTTGCAGGACACCCAGGCACCGTATGTGGTCTACTCACATGCTGCAGGGGTGACACCTAAAAAGGACTGGCTCCAGAACAAAAAATGCTACCTAGCTAGGGGGACCCTATGGACCTGAAGACTGGCGGCTGGGACGTCTGTTGAAGTGGCCATTGTAGGAGACCTACATGATGCCAGTTTGTTTAAACAGTTCACTGAACTGATACAGGATTCGAATTTCCAGTGGGACAGATTCTAATGCATTCTAAAAACATTAGGGTGGTACACAGGTGGTGGGATAAAGCCTGGAGTATGAGAGTCAGACAGGTGAAGGAAAGGTAACATGAACTTCGTTGGATAGGGATGTGTTTGTGACCTTGTAAGAGTCAACATGGGGAAGACAAAATCGAAGTGAAGGCAGGGCCTCAGAGGGGTGATCAGATGAAAATCAAAGACTTGGAGGGATAGAGTTAGTTAATCAGTGTTCCGTGACACTGGTGACCATTCCACGTTCTACCACATCATAGCACCTTATGTTAATGATGCTGTGAGAGGGAAGTATAAGGATGCCCACTGGCACATCTGATAAAGACACATACTTATGTAGACCCATATGGATGAATAAACCATGATGCAAGAGCTTTAAATTATTTGGGTTACACAGTTTATTGTTAAATTTCTTCTGCTCCGATAATGTATGCTGTAGAAACACTGATGCCTGAACCGCTACTTGCATGGCCTCCTCAGTAACATATGTACTGCATATACAATGCACTGGTTACTTAACAGTGTTCTTAGTGTGCCTCAAAAGGCGCCCAGTGTCTATGTAAAAAAATGAATAAAAGTATTTTGAAAAAAAGGAGTGTCTGCCTTATCCTATAGCTATTCACCTTCTTGATAGATATATACATATATATCTCCAAAGGTTACCGGTCATTATAGCTAGGTTCAGTAAGATAACTACAAGTCGTGCCCCTGCCATGCACAGGTTTCTCATCAATCATTTTATTGCAAATGTTGCACTGATATTATCAATGATGTCATAGAAGATGTCATGACTGATGTAATATGTGGGTTAATTAACAGTGCATGGCAAGGGAGTGAGTTATAATTACCTTAAGACACAAGTTATAGTTTCCTAAGAAAAGTATAACTCTAACTGCAGAATTTCTCTGGTTTTGTGTGTGTAAAATCTGAGCCTAACTATAACTTCCCTGTAATCTTTGTTTCTTTTAAGTGTATTTCTGAGGTTGTTTTTTTGTAATTCTATTTTTTAACTATAACTTCCCTCTAACCTTTTTTAAATGTAAAGTAATATTTAATTAGCATACGTTATTCCAAACGCCGTGGCACATGGTCTTGGGCTGAACGTGGCTCAGGGTGTACCATAAGTCCTGGCCTGCAACCAACCCCCTGCATGCAGCCAAACCCACGCTGCACATTGCCTTTGGCCATGCACAACAGGGGGTTGGCCGCCGGGCCTGGCGTGCGTTGAACCCCCTGCATGCAGCCACCCCACGTTATGATAAATCTACTTTCCAATTGTCATAGTTTGAGAGTCCAGTTACCCCCAAGTTCATCCTTATTTATTTGTGCCAATCTGTGACTCGTGCCTCCACTTTGAGTCCCAAATCCGCTGCTCCTTGTTTCACTTACACCAAAGCGGTAGGAGTAGATCAATCCCCATTGCGCTGTTCAAGAAGAGCCAAATCAAAGACCCGACAACAAGGGTTGGTAGAAAAGGCTTCAAATAAAAATGATACAGCAGAAAATTGCCAGCGGTTGATACTTACATATAGTAAGTAAGGAAAGTGAAGATATTGTGAGAATATTAAAAAGAAATTGGAAAAATATTAAGAAATGATCAGGACATTGCCCAGATTGTGGGACCGTCGGTTTCATATAGGAAATCACGTTCCATAAAGGACATACTTGTCTCAAACTACGACAGTTGGAAAGTAAATTTATCATCCAGCTACGTACAAAGACACCTTAAGGGTCAGATATGGATGAGGAATTATTTGTCCATTTATGAATGTGTATATTTTCCAGTTAAAAAAGATCAGAATTGAGGCAATGCATGTAGAACTATGAGCCAAACACGAACGTGAACATAAGGTCTGGGCAGCTGAAAATCCATTTTCAGCAAAGTAATTAGTGGATTGAAAGAATGAGATTTTAGATTATTCAGTCATGTAGAATGACAACAACCTAGCGCATCCTATAGTGATTCATTCTAAGATAAATTTCACTTAGCAAATAAAAGAAATCGCTATAGAGATGCAGGTATGAGTTTGGATCTATATGATGAATAATGTGCAATTCAGCACTTAGCTTGAGATCAATTTTTCGAACTCATATTTTTGTAATTAATTTTTATATTCCCTTGCTTTGATATTTATTCGTAGATAGAAATGAGGATGTCCATAAATTATCATTTTTGCCATTAGAAGCAGATCATGAACCATGGGACTTCAGACTGAATAATTTTTACGCAAATGTTTATAATCAGATGTACCCTACATAGTTCTATTTGAAACAAAATAATTCCTAGCAAACAAAAGACACATTAATTGGTATGCGGTGATTAGTATGGATCCATATCATAAATAATGGGCACTCAAGCACTGAGCTTTAAATCCGATTCACTGACTAAATGCATGATTGCAATCAATCGGTAAACTCCTTTGCTTTGGTGTAAATCGTATATAGAGGACAGAATGTATATAAATTGTATTTTCCATCATTAGTAGATTATGAACCACCGAATTAATGTATCTTTTTATTTTAATTTGCACATCTTTATTGGCATACTACAACATCCAGAATGCTTCATTGTAGGCCAATAGAATGTTTGCATAAAAAGGAGAGTAAAGAAGGACTCACTGACCATGAGCAAGACTCTATACGAGTTCAAACGCGTCGGTGGCTGTTTAACCTTGAATGAAGACACTTTAATTGGACTTCTGAAGTGCGGTGAATATCTTTTGGAATTTATGTATACGATGGTGGTCTCCTCCGTCACCTGCAGTTGAGTGCGCTACCCAGTCCACAATCGACCAAATTGTTATATTTTTTTTCTCTCTTAAAAAAACACAAACAAAAAAACCCAAAGGTTACTGGGACGTTATAGTTAGGTTCACATTTTACACGCAAAAAAAACATAGAAATTCAACAGTTATTGCTAGAGTTCTCTTAAAGTAACTATAATTCTTGTCCCCGTCATGCACAGTTTTCTTAGAAATAATTTTGCAGCAAATGTTGCTGTAATATTATCAGTTATGTCCTAGAATATGTTATGAGTGATGTAATGTGAGGGATAATTAGTTACCAGTGCACGACGAGAGCACAAGTTACAGTTACTTGGGAAGAGTCTAACTATAACTGTTAAATTACTATGGATTTATGTGTGTAAAATGTAAACCTAACTATAACATCCTGTAGCCTTTGTTTTTTTCAGTGAATTTCTAAGGTTTTTAAAATCTCAAGTAATATTCAATTACCATACGTTAATCCAACCTCTGGACAACCCACTGCATGCAGCCAACCACACACGCACTGTGTGCGGCGGAAGGGTTGGCCCCTGGTCCTGGCCTGTGTCAAGGTCCTGTTGTTAACCCCACCAAAGGCAGTCAATCCAGGTGAGGGGCATGCCCTCTCCCTGGGTTGATTTTGGCCACGGGCCCCATTCTCCCATGGCCTGCCACCTTTTTTAAGTGGGAAGGTGACCCCCTCCTCAGGCCTTATTTGTCCCCAGGCACCCCATCCTGAGGCCTGTTATTAAAATTATGGGGGAGAGGGAAGGCAGACCCCTCCCGAGGCCAATATTTGCCCCAGGGACCTCATACCCCAGCGCCTGACTCTGTGAAGGGGGACACACAGGCCTCGTCCCTGGGCCAATGTTGGTAGCAAGGCCCTCATCCCCTGGGGCCACCCAGTAAA
Source organism: Pleurodeles waltl (assembly GCF_031143425.1). Taxonomy (NCBI): domain Eukaryota; kingdom Metazoa; phylum Chordata; class Amphibia; order Caudata; family Salamandridae; genus Pleurodeles; species Pleurodeles waltl. The sequence goes on along the minus strand of NC_090437.1, from coordinate 980,608,218 downwards.
TGATGGGTGCCCTGGAGCCCACACAGGGCACTCATTTTACATTTGAAAGGGGGAGGGGTTGCGCTGCCCCCCACCGGAGGCCGGCAATGGCCCTGGGAGCCCCATCTCCCGTGCCTTGCCTTACTATTAAGGAGGAGGGGGCATGCAGGCCCCCTCCCTGGGCTAATATTGGCCCCAGGGACCACATTCTCTAGGGCCTGGCCAGTATGTAATATGGGAGTGGGGCACACAGACCCTCCTCTCCGGACCACTATTGGTGCCCTAGAACCTCTTCCCCCTGGACCTACCAATACATTAAAGGGGGAGTGGGGCACATAGTCCCCCTTCCCAGGCCAGTATTGGCCCCGGAGACCCATCTTCTGGGCCTGGTCACTACATGGTTGGTGCCCACCCAGGGCACCCACTTGCTGTTTGTTGAAGGCCAAGGGGGCAAGCTCCAATTCCCCCGCAGACCCAGCCAGATATTTGCCTCCTGCGAGAGCTGGCATTGCTCCCACCCACAAAGAGCAGCTAAAAATGCTGCTCCCTGTGGATGGGGAAAGATTTTTCATTTGTTTCCCTGCCCACTGTACAGTGCACAGTGGGCAAGGAAACAGATGAAAACTGTGCTCCCATCAGGCAGTAGCATTTTTCCAGTGCTCGTGAGCCCCTAAAAAACATTTTTGGGCAATTTCTTGCCCATGAGGGGTCTATCGCAACCCCCTTCATCAGTCCCATAGGGTCAGGATAGCTCTACCCTGACCACTTCTATCAGTTTTCACTTTTATTTTTCCTGCCAGGAACCATGTCCTGATTGACAAAATGGCAGCTGCAACTTTTCTCTCAGGTTGCACCCAGCCAGTCATGGCATTGCTGTTGGCGTGTGGATCCAGATCCACGTCTTTAGAAATAGATAAATCTTTTTTGATTACAAAACAAAAAGCTGTCTTTCTGGACCAAGATCTAGCTTTCTGCTATATTTGGTGGTGTTCCGTCCAGCAGTTTGGACTGTAGATGTTTGTAAAGTACCTATGGAAAATTATATCAGGAAAACACGTTTCTTGCCCCCGCTTGACGAATCACCCTGAAACTTTCAACACTGCAGCTGGATTGAATTACATACTAGTTTTGAAAAGTTTGTGAAGATTCGTCAAACGGCACCAAAGTTACTGGCAAAACAAAAAATGCTTTGTCTAGCAAAGCTAGGTCTTAACTACAACTACCTACTGGCGACTGCTAGTAGGAAATTATATATATTCCCTAAAACAGCCAGTGGTTAAATTTAATGTATAGTTAGGTGACGATGACACTATAAACATACCGTTTTAACCTAACAAAACCACTGAAATCCACCAATTTTAGTTATTTCAAGTAACTAAAACTCATGCCCTAAAGCAACTATAAATTTCAACCCTGCCGTACACAGTTTTCTCATCAATTATGTAATTTCAGATATTGCAATCAGGTTATTGTTGATGTCATATAACACTGTCATGACTGATGCAGCATGGGAGGTAAGTGGCAGTCTACCCTGTGCATCCCACAGCTCCATTTTTGTTGAGGGTAGCAGGGGGAGCCCCCTTGACTCCCATCCAGCTCCCCGGGTGGCAGCTGGCCAGATCAGTTGGTGGGTGCCCCGTTGCAGACCTGGAGCACCCACAACACTCTTGTCATTGGGGGCCGCAGGAGACAGCACCATTTCTTTGGTCCTGCTTGGGCGGGAGCAGCATTTTTCACAGCTTCCACCTGGGCGGGAGCAAAGTTATATGTCACCAGTCCAAGAGAGTCTGGTCAGGAATTAGATTTCTATTCCCTGCCCGACTGTTCCAAGCAGGGAACTGCATTGTCCCCATGGATCTGGTGCAGAGGACAGTGCGATCGAACTCCTAGGACTGGGGTCACCGTGCGGATCATGGGGGTGGTGGGCCTCCACGCATGCCCCCTTCCCCAAAAGTACACTGTTTCTGGGGAATAAGGTCCTCAGGCCCTCTTTTGCACCCCTCTCCCCCATATTAGAATAAAATGGCCTAGGACCTCCAGCATGCTGAAGGAGATGGCTGCAATCCTCCCTCCATTTATAATTAAAAAGGCCCTTGGGAATTGGGTCCCTGGGGCCTCTTTGATGCCCGAGGAGGGCAGCTGTGTGCCACCCCCCCCTTAAGATGAAACCGCTGCAGGGAATGGGGTCCCCAGGACCTCTTGGTGGTGCAATGAGAGAGATTCCACGCAAGCCCCCACCCATAATTAAAAAACAAAACATAACAAAAAGAATATGGTTTGACCCTGGGGCCCTGATCACTCCTGGGGGTATTTACCTAAAAACTAAAAAAAAATGCCTTTTTTTTACCACCTCAGTACTGTGGGTTTGTGGCAATTTTTTACATTTATTTTTATTTTAAGCCATCGGTTGGGTTCCCCTGAAACAAAGAGCTAGGGTAGCAGGGTATCCCTTCCCTGCCCCTTACTTTTTTGATAAACCAATTTTTAATGATTTTTGGTATAATTCATACAAAAACATAAACATCAGGATTGTGACACATATGCACCCCAACATGCCCCTGGAAAGGCAGAGCAGTCACTGTTAACCTTTCTATCAAAATGCTCACGATATAACAGCTGTTGATACGTACGATCCCCCACTATCCCCACCACCTTAACCCAGTTGACTCAGTCATTTGCCTCAAATTCGGTTGGGTTTCTGTGGCGGGCCTCATACACCACTCGCTCCTGTTGTGCACACCAGTCCACTCCTCTTCGCCACTCAGACAGGGATGTGGGGGAAGATGACATCCTTCGCGCAGCGATTATTTCTTTTAGCCACCTGGAGCCTAGGAATACTTTTTCGGCCCTCGTACCCCATCCATCACCCCAAGTAATATCAATGCGGGAGAGAGGGGCACCTCACAGCCCAGGGTCTTCGTCAGTTCCTGTGTCACCCCTGCCCAATAAAGCGTGATTACTGGACATGCCCACACCATGTGATAGAAATCTGCAGGTTCATTCCCGCATTTAGAACAGGCGGGTTCTGGATGAAGGCCGGCTTTATGCATACAAAGAGGTATAAAATAGCGTGGGGGTAATATGTTTGCACTAGGCACAATCTGGAGGAGACGGCAAGCCCCTGCGGGCCGTCAGGGCATCACGCCTATCCTCCTCCTCTAGTGTGCCGATCCATCTCTCCCACCTGTGCTGCAGGTACTCCAGCGTGTCTGGTGTATTGGCGATTAATGTACAATAGATTTGGGAGATACCCCCATCCCAAATGCCCCTTAAGTAGTTTGCCATCTAGGGGGCTGAACTCCGGCAGTGGTTCCGACAGCGTGATTCGGGCCCAGTAAGCGTGCCTCAGCTGCAGGTATTTATAAAATTGTGAGCAAGTAAGAGCATAGAGGCCCTGGAGGTCCTGGAAAGTGTGAATCTGTGTTCCTGACCATACACCTCCCAATCGAGTTATCCCTATTCGGTCCCAGGCCCTGAACTCTGGAAGCGCTGCCACCTCCCCCAACCAGGTGCCATGCCAGAGGAGGGTCTGCTGAGTGAGCCTGCCCCCCCATCGCATGTGTCGAAGAGTTGCTCTCCAGGTCAGGAAGACTTCCTTGGTTACTGAGGTTATTGATCCATATATGGGAGACCCATAGAGCATAGCCTGTAGCCTCAGGAACGCCAGCATGGATAGTTTGAACCCATATGCTGGTTTAGCCCACCCTCTACAAAGCCAATCGTTAATCACCAAGAGATTGGATACTAAGTGGTACAAGTATAGACGGGACATGCCCAGCCCCCCCCATCATAGGGACTCTTCAAGCACTGTTTGAATGCCATATGCGGACGCGACCCGTGCCATAGAAACGTCCTCGCCACACTATCCAGCGTATTGAACCATGATTGGGGCACATGAAGCAGCAGGTTTTGGAAAACGTCCAAGAATCTGTGAAGGAGCATCATTTTTTACAGGGATATACGCCCCATCACGTTCAGGGGAGACTGCCAACAGACGAGGTCGGCCTTGGCTTTCTTAACCAATGGCTGGAGATTGAGAGACCAGACAAGCTCCGGGTGCAGTGCAACCCACACACCCAAATATTTAAAGCTTAATCTACGGATATGAATTTTTGTGCGCGGGTTCTGCTTAATATAAGAGGACATTGTCTGCATACAGTGCTATTCGATCCTCATCCGTCGTTTCCCATGCCCACCCTTTAAGCGGTGCATTGTTACAAATTAGTTGGGCCAAAGGCTCGATTGCTAACATGAAGAGGAGCAGTGACAGTGGACATCCCTGCCTGGTTCCCCATTGTATTAGGAAGGCTGCTGACAAGACCCCATTGACCTGCACTCGTGCCGTTGGTGTAGTGTACAACACTTTCACCATGGCCCGGAACCCGGCTCTGAGACCGGCCCTCGCCGGCACCGACTATGGGTACTCCCAGTACACCATATCGAATGCCTTTTCAAAATCAATTAGGAGCAGCCCCAGATCCCCTTGACAGCTGGTGCTGGTAGGCCAGAGCCACCTGATGTCTGCAAAGGCAATGTCTTGTGGTGTGGGAGGGCATAAAGCCACATTGATTTGGGTATGACCGTTTTAAGTCTGTTGGCCAATATAGTTGCGAAGATTTTGACGTCTCTGTTGAGAAGTGATATGGGACGGTACTCTTTGGAAGATGGCGATGGTGGCTGTGTTTTAAGAATAAGTACTATTGTAGCTTGGTCTAGCTCTCGGGAGGGAAGCTACCCACCTGGCAGACCTCACTATATAGGGAGAGCAGGTGGCGTAAAGGGATGCCACGGAGCCAGGCATAGTACTCTAATGGAAAACCATTCGGACCCGGTGTCTTACAGGTCGACAGGCCAGTAATCACCTCCCCCACCTCAGCCGTTGTCAGGAGTTCATCCCAGGACAGCTATTCCTCGAGGGACAAACGGGGCAGGGAAATAGCTTCTAAAAATTGGTTGCAAGAGTGTGAATCGCGCTGTCCTGGGGGAGTGTACAGTCATTCGTAGTATTGGGCGAAGGCCTGGACAATCTCGGGAAGGGAGCTCCTCCGTACGCCCACCTCGTCGGTTATCTCCAATATAATTCTTGAGACGTGATGATGTGAGGCTTAACAATACAGCAACTTACCGTTCTTGTCACCCCACCCGTAGAAGCAGTCCTTCGTGGCCCTCCACAGGTGTTTGGCTGCCTTCAGTGAGTGCTGGGATATCTCTTCTTGGACTAGACTTAGCTGGCAGCAGACCTCCTCCCGAGAGTCGGAGGTGAAGTCTCCCTCCAGCTGAAGGGCCTGCGCTTCCAGCTGGGTAATATGTTCGGTCCTCTCGCGCTTCCGGGTCCAAATCCACCCCTTGGCATACCCCGTATGGTTGCTTTACAGGCAGGCCACATTGAGGTGATTTTTGAGACAGAGCCTTCATTGAATTTGAAGTACGCCTGCAGTTCTGTTTGTAGGAATTGGACGAACTGGTCGTCCTGAAGGTACCAGCTGCTAATGCGCCACATAGGACTTTGGCCTGTTCTCGGGGGTTTTACTTTTTGATGATGGGGGACCAGTCCCAGAGTCCTTTAATGGCTTCTGCAATATTTATTTTTTTCCTGTTGCCACCAGTCAATCAGAACGCGATCTCCCATAGGAGGCCTCACTTCAGTGGTTGCTAGGTGGCTAACAGGGTAAAAAGTCCCTTCGGCCAGTCATACCGGTCTATTTTGTGAAGTTGCATGATCCTTGTGAGAAAATTGTGCATGGCGAAATTGCGTTTTGAGACTCCCCTTTATTCTCTGCCCGTGTTTCACGGATGAGCCAGAAATTTTCCAGATGAACTTTTTTGTTGTTGTGGTTTTTAGAAAGTTTCAAGAAGATTCGTCAAATTGCTCCAAAGTTATTAGCATACTGAAAAACGCTCTTCCTATGGAAACTAGGTGCTAAGTATAGCTACACAGTGACGACTGCTTCTGTTTTTTTAAATATATATTTATATGTATACGTATATGTATATTGTTTTTTTTTTCTTTTACAGTTTGAGTACAGTAACACTACTCCGGATCCATAACACACTAATTGTTATATTAAAAATGCTGCTTAAAAGATATTAAATATATAATGTATAACATATGTAAGTTTAAGAGGGAGATTATCCAATTTTGGAGATAAAAGGCATGTATTACACCCTAAGAGATCGAGTCCTTGGTCAGAAAGCACTACAGACCCAAATGAGGTTTCTGGATGAGGGGGTGATCAGGCATAGGGGCATAAATGCTGTACAATAATGCCGTTATAGACAGTCTGTGACTTACTTATAAGTAAATAAGTGTTAAGATACGTAATGTATACAGTTTTCAATATGTACTTGGAAATAGGAAATATAGAATAACAGGACTTTTCATAAAGCAAATATATACAGTATTTACAACAAATGTAAATTATATTCTATACAGTAAACAGATTATAATATTACTAATAAAAATTGGGATAATCTTAATAATAATACTAGTATGGCTATAATAATAATTATTGTATAATATACAACACATATATAAGTAGTGATTATTTCTGGGTAGTCTCTTCCTGTAAATGGAAAGATAAATCTCCTAGAGATTTTCATGAATGCAAGGTGAAAATGCTGGAAAGTTACATTTTTTAGAAATGTCTGTTAGGAAAAAACCTTTCATCACATGTGGTCCTATTTTGAGGCTTATCTAAAGGACTCGGCTTCCTTGTTCCATTACTTAATCAAACAGTCTTATTTTCTTAAAGACTTGGTACTGCTTTCTGGTTATACGTGTTCTCTGCTGTATTCTTATTGTTCTTCTTGTTTTACATCAATGGCATTCATCCCTTTGAATATAACAAAAAAATGAAGGTAGGCCACGATTAGAGAGATAGGATGTTACCAGTTGCTTCCTGAAACATTTTGTCTTCTTCAATTAGTATAGTTGACTCAGCATATGTAGTGAAATACTTTCATAAATGCCTTTGCAATAATTAAGCCAGGAAAAATAATAGAAACTGATACCACTCTGCACTTGGCAGTGAAGGCAGTACAGGCATGAGGATTTAGAATAGAAATCATATGATTCAACAGTAGATATGTTTTAGTACAGGAATACATCTTCATACCTTTGGATGATGAAGTTCCTTTTTAAAGATTTTAGAATGGAACAGAAATGTCAGACTTCTGGCCTGAAGCTCAATATCTGTTTAATGTAGGAACGTTTTATTGCATCAGGTTATGAATGCCAGCATGTCAGGGCTTGAGTATAGTGGAAGTCTAAGGGTGTGGGGCAGCAGTTGTCAAGATTATTTGAATGCCATCAGTGTCGGTGTAGAATTGGAGGTTAACCAATGGACTTACTTTCATAGCCTAGGCTGAATTTAAAGATTAGAGCTACAGGATTCTGCATTTCAAAGGCTATTCCGCTCACACAGTAGGTGGAAGGATAGTGTGTAATATTATCTGGCAAAATACTGAGGATGTTCAGCCAAGTTTAAATCCCCCACTCAACTTCTGACCGCTTATCAAGTATTGCACCATGATTAGTTCAAAAGGATGATGTTATTGCCACTGTTGCAGTCTGTAACTTGACTAAGCTTATCTGCCATTGCTAACTGCTTTGATCATTTCAAAGTCCATGCCCCGGAACCTGCCTGGTTGGTGTCTAACAGAACCTTATTTTCCATGAGGAATTCTTGCAGCTGCCAGGGGACAGCTACTTGGCAGTGTTGAGTACTGGAAGTTGCTAGTGTTCTTGGGACACGGAAATGGGTTATGTGAGCACTGCTTTCTTGAGGGCCAAAGGCTTTCCTGCTGGCTAAAGGCACTTCTTTCTTAAGGGCTAAAGGAACATAACCAGTTCTCATAAAGACATTGATAAGTACTTAAAGTACATGGTTATGATCTATAGATTTTGCTTTGTGATTCTCCTTGGGCAGGCTTCATTGTGGGAGTCCAAACTGAAATTACCCTTCAGATAGTACTGATACAACTTCCTGTGACATAATTTTTTGTGTTGCTTGGATTGATGATTGTTGTAAAGTCCTGACTTATTGACCCAAAGAAATCAAGACATTGACACACATGCAAGTGGGGGTTGCATTGAAATAACCCTGCATGGATCCTTGAAATATCAGGCATCCTTCTGTGATCTCCTGGCGTCAGCAGCATTGTGAAGCACCTGGCCCAGGCATCTGAGAGACGGTTACAGTAAGTTGTATAAGGATTGAAATGTGTTTGATTCCATAGTGTATGACACAGGGCGATGTAGCAAAACATTTTCAGGCAACGTATGTTGCAGGCACACTTAGAGTTGAAATGGTGCACCAGTTTATAGGATAGGACACTTATGAAGATAATTTCTCTAACGTTGTTTGTCATTAATAATAAATGCCAAATCAGTTAAAAAAGATGGTCATGTCAGCATGCATAAAATTAAAAATCGTCAGCAGAACAGAACTTGTTTGTCATAACAGCAAGGGGCTACGTGCTACAGGAGCACAAAGAGTTATTCAAAACATGAGGGCTGTATCCTGCAGGCTGACACTTATTGTGCTTATGTCATTTGCATGAATACCTGGCTGGTCTCTGTGGAAGAGCTCCATTCTTCTGTGATTTGCATGAGAGAGCATGTGTGTGTTAGGCTTTTTATTTCTTTGTATCTTTTGTTTGCTGGGTGCGGGCCTTGGCACAGCCCTGATAACTCCATAACCTTTAGAAATTGGATGTGATGATCATCATGAAGATTGCAGAATGCACGCAGTCCTACCATACTGTTAGTCCTGCCATACTGTGATGATTTTCTTAGTGGTAGCATTGGCTTATTTGTGGAGTGCCTAGCAGCCAGCACCATAGATGGGGGACAATGCAGAATAGGAAGAATTTCTTGAGGCAAACAGGGGGAGGGGGGCCCATCATGGTTTGTTCCAAAGGTAGTGAAGTCAAGGTCACGTCTGTATGTGCCAGAGAACTGTAGAATGGGCCTCATCCACAACCAGTAGGGGGGGGAAATAACTGCATAAGACCTTGCACTCTTGGGGACGTGCTTCTCAACAGCGAGGGAGGCCTTGATATAGCCCATACTACATTTTCCGACACAGTCTGCGCCTGGGACGCTTGCTGCGAGGACTAAGCACCTGGAGGCGCACAAAAAGTGGCAGTCAGCCCCACAACGTGGGACGCGCCCGGGCACCGACCTGGCCAAGAGCAGGCCTGTCTTTGTCCGTCATCGCCTGGAAGAGGCTGGGCTAGCCCACCACTGTAACACCTACAGCTGCTGGGTGTTTACAGTAAGTGGTGGCTAGTTTTGGATCAAGATGGGAAAACATAAACCAGCTGTGGTACATGATAAATTATCCGGGAATAACTCCTTGGGTGGGTTTTACAGAAGGTCGTTGGAGTTCTAGAAGGGGAAATCAAGTCGACCATGCGTCAGCTGTCCATTGTAGCCCCCGCCCCTTCCCCGGCAGCCCCTTTAACGCCACCCTTGCCCTCACCAATGCCCCAATCCATTCTGCTACCCAGCCATCAGTATGCAGAATGGATTGGGGCATTGACTGCCAGGAGAGGTTGGTTGTTACCCTCTCATATTTCCCTATAGCTGATCCTGTTTTGGACAAAAAAAGTCCTGAAGTTGGCTTATCTGGAAATTTGGACTCTAGGTGAAAAAGGAAGCACAGCGGAAAAAACCCAAAGAGCAAGCGAGCACGTACCTCAGGATCTATAAAGCCTAGAATAGACAGAATGAGGGCAGAGGGGGCCCTGGGCGGCTCTGATGGACTTTCGGTGGAGCAGCTTCTGGAGGTGATAGATAAGAGACTGCGCCCAATTGAAAAGCACCTAAGAACCATTGAGGAGAACTTGGAGAAAGTTGTACAATTGCTTACTCACGATCTTTTGCCAAAACTTCCTCTCCTTCGGTTGTTGTCTTTGTCCAGTTCCACCTCAGCAGGGGTGTTGACCAGGGTTCCTCCTCCTTTTAATGGGATTACATTGTGCCCAGAGCCTCATCTTAAGGCTGACCACCCTTCCAATCCCCCCAGATCTGTTAATGAGGTGCATGGGGCCTCATCTACTGTGCTAGCCATGGAACAATGCCAGCAGAACAGCATAGACCAAAACAAGGCGGGTGGTGCTGCGGACAATCCAGGGATCATTGTGGTTGGGAGGCTGCTAATTGTCAGGTTGCAAAGTCTAGCAAGGAGGTAGGGGATTGTGAAAAGGGGCCTGGCTAGTCCTCTTACACCTGAGGCTAGTCCTCTGGTGGCAGTAATTACAAATGTTCCTAGCCCAAAGTTATGGACCCAGTCATACCCAACGATGCCTGTTCCCAGACTGAGAATAAAGAATTGTCAACAAACCAAAAGTCCAATAGATGTCCCTTCAACACAATCTCCCGTATGACTGAGGATTCAGTCAAAAGTATAAGTTGGAATGTAGCTGGGTTAAGGGCTCAAGTGTCTAATCCAGACACTTGGGCCCTGGAACCCAAGTATAGACCTTGTTATAAGAGTTTCTGCATTCTTGTGGGTAGGGTGTCGTTTGGCAGGCCCTCAGGAGGCTTGTTAATTTGGCTTAGCGGAATTCTTAAGTGTAAAGTCAAAGAAATGGACCTGGACCCTGCTGATATACAGGGCCTAGTTCCATCTATTATCAAAGGTTATTTGCTTCTACTGATAAATCCTTTTAACAGAAGCATGGGAAAGACCAGTGAATCTGAAACTCTCTGTGTTAGATAATTTGCTTGCTAGATGTGATAGAGCTTACTTTGTGCTGATAGTTGGGGACTTTAATACCACTTTTGAGCCTTATCTTGTGGTTAAGGAGTTTTACTGGGAAGAGGATCGCCTGTGGGTAATCCTGAAATTGGTCACGTCTATTAGGTGTAGATTTATCAGGGCTGCTCTGCAGGTTGTCGATATTACACTCTCATATGGCCTCCAGGTATGCAATGGTCGCTCTCGTTCAAATGCCAATTTGGCCCCAACATTTAGACAAGGGATGTGTAGAAGCCATTTAGATTATTTGCTCCTAGATATACGCTTGTGGGGCCATATGGAAGATAACGTGGTCCTGGAGCATGTTGAAAGTGACCATGATCTATTGATACTTTCTGTCAGAACTTTGTTTCCCTGTTTTGAGGCCTCTGTTTCTGGGAACTCTGGTCAACATTTCGTAGTGATGAACCACAGACGAACTGTTAAGTGGTCGATCCTTCCCCCTTACTATTGCCACATTCTACTATTCGTCAGCAAACCACATGGAAACTATGCTTTAATATGGGTTTGATCATGAGCAGATAGTGGATGAGCATTTGAGATTATATGATCTTCTCAAAGTAATTTTTGTTTAAGACTCCGTAGGTATGATGGGGTGAAAGCAAATTCATGGGTGGTATACTAAATCATATAGGGAAGCTAAACACAAGTTATTAAGGGCTCTCAAAGGTGGCAACAGATATATGATAAAGCAATCTAGAACAAACTATAGGCTGGAGCTGATTAACCCTCAGAGACACTGGGAGGTGAAACGCTGGGAAGCCCTTTTGGAAGCAACGAGGTGCAATGATCATGGAAGGTTTTGAAAGCTGGTATTACTGCCGAGTGCCAGATAACATGTAAGACCTTTGATTTCAGTGAGCGCATCACCACCGGGGTAGTCTGACCACTTTGGCATCTCAGAGGATATGCCTCACAGATCTTCAGTGGTGGCAAGCAGACTCCCACCTGATGTGGTAGGCCATTCTCCCTAACCCACCCAGAACTCGCAGTAGTGATGGATGCAGTCTCTGGGTTCTAGGCTCACCTGGAAAAGGTAAAAATCGGGTATGTGGCAAAGCACCTGCTCCACTTCAGTCCATTGCAGCTTCAAACCATATGGCTAGCCCTTAAAGCCTTCCTATCGACCATCCAAGGAAGGCTTGGGCAGATTGATACGGAAAACAAGTCTGCCATGTGGTACTCCAGCAAGCAGGGCAGGGGTCTTGAACGTTATGCTAGACGTTCCCGCACCTTTGAAGGTGGCTGGATCAGCAGGAGATTTTTCTGGTGCCTAATCACCTCATAATGTCTCTTCAAGCCAGAGCGGCCGAACTGGGTGTCGGAAAGTGCCCCTTTTTGACAAGGCCATCCCCCCTTTTTGTCTGGTATTTGATGCAATTTTGACTGAAGTGCACTGGGTTCCTGTTAACTATCGTCCCTAGTGCCAGATCTCTTTACCTAAAACCCCATTGACAATACCTTTAGCACCCGTGTAAGTCCATAGTAAACGATACCCCTGGTACCTAGGGCAAGGGTACTAAGAGGATCCCTAAGAGCTGCACCATGCATTGTGCCATCCTAAGGGAACCCCTTGCCACACTCATGCACACTGCTATTGCAGGCTGCGCGACATGGTGCAGACAAAAGTGAAAACACAACATGGCACACATCCCGTGTGCCATGCCTGCAGACACTCCATGCAGTATATGTAAGTCACCCCTACAGCAGGCCTTACAGCCCCAAGACGGTGCATTATACTACATGTGTGGACATATCTTCATGAGCAGATACGCCCCTGTGATGTCCACTCCAGCAATGGATTTATTAATACATGCACCCAGAGGGCACCTTAGAGGTATCCCCTGGAACCTTCTAGTCCTCTAGTGTGCTGGCTGGTACAGACTGTTTTCTGACCTCCTGCAGGTGAGAGCCCATGTTCTCAGAGGCCAGAAACAATGCCTGCTCCAGAGGAAGGTTTCACACCTCCTTCAGCAGGATGGCTAGTGATTTAGCCAACCAAGGCCAGGGACTTTAAAGTTCCTTCCTCCTTTGATATGCGACCCCTGCATCCCCCAGACCTAGGGGATGCCACTCCCTGCCCTAAGGCTCATTTGGCACCAGGACAGGTGGGAAATTAGCTATGCTAGGAGGCGTGGAGTTAACCCAGCTCAGACACACCATTAAGGTGAGCTGCCTTATGTGCCCTACTGTAGAGAATTTCTGCCATCTTTGTAATGGCAGAATTCTGAACTGTGGTCTAGTGATATGCTCACTCTCCACAGGAGGTGGTCATACAGGGGGTGTAGAGACACCAAGGGTAAGTAGCCCTTTGGGTACTACCCTTCACCCCCATAACACCCCTAAATCTAGTGTTTATGGGAGCGCCTAACACCAGGAGAGAAGATGTGCCTGCTTGAAGAAGGACAAAGAAGAGCCCACGACGTGAGAACTGAAGAGCAGCAACTGACTTGGCTTCAGCCCGGCCAGCCTGCCTGCTGTTCCCGACAATTGCACTGACCCAGCTCATCCAGAAACGTGTATCGCCTCCAAAAGCTGTGATAGAGTTACCCACGACTTCAGCTGGCACACATCATCCCCCTTGGAGGAGAGGAGCTGCTTCCCTGCACATTTGCAGGCACCGAAAGGACAGAAACAAGAGCACTGCACATGCGCCACTCAGCGTGAGTTTCTGTGAACTGACTGTGCCCCTGAGGCACAGAGACCCTCAACAGCTGAGCCCCATCTTGAGTTTAGCCGACTTCACCCCTAATCCCTGCATGCACGGTGTGTCATGAACCGCAATATTCTGTGGAACACCCTGACCTGACGCCTGAAAGCACCACTGCATCTGTGCCTCACAGCCCAAGGAGAAGTAGATCAACGGTGTCCACAAGGTCTTGAGACCCTCCACAACTGAGCCCCCCTTTGGGTTTGGCTGAACTGTTCCGCCAGTCCACACGTGCAGCCTGCTTTCAAAGGCTATCAGAAAGCGTGAGTGCCTCCTGCAGTGGGACCCTGCTTTAGAAGTTACCACTGCTGCTGAGCCCCCAACCTGAGTTGCAGTGGTGTCCCTACGTTCCCAAAGATCTCACAGACTGAGCCCCCCTGTGGGTCTGCCCGTACTGGCCCCCCTGTCTCTGCTTGTGCCTTTTATGTCACAGAACAGTTTTCCAGTTGAAATCAACGGGCCCCCAACACTGACAAGCACCTCTGTACCCGGATGCCCCAGTGCTCAGGAGGTGACTGCCTTGGGCCTTGCCCCATACTTACTTTAACTTCTGTAAGTCACTGCTAAGTACCCATATGCAGTATATGTGTTTTTGCCATAGGTTAGCATTCCCGCATTAGATTTAATACAAGTGTATTTTCTGTACTCTTCAAAACTGCTAATTTAAAAATTACTTACAAAATAACAAAGTTCTTGGTGTCCGAAAAATATGTGAAAATGTGTTATTTTTCTAAATTGGTGTGAAACTCCTTATTGAGTGTGTGTGTGTCATTTATTGACTGTGTATGCAACAAATGTCTAACACTCCTCTCTGATAAGTCTAAGGCTGCTCGACCACACTACCCCAGGCAAAGCACCTTGGGGTTGCTAAGGAAGCCCGTGTCCACTAATAAGGGATACCTGGACTCCTAACTGAGCATACCTCTTTTTGGTATATTGTATGAAGAGCCAGCTTCCTACAAATGACAGACGTCAGCTAGTGCCTCAAATATGGAGTGTTTTCGCCGCCACCAAAAGCGTGACTACTGCTTGCTGGCTTTTCAACCAGGAAGGTTTTTAAGAAATACATTTCATCTTATGAAATAGAGGCATCCTGTAAAGATTCACACCAATACCAATTTTGTCTAGAGTGCTGGAGAAAAGACTGGGGTTAGGTCATCTTGATAGGCGCGGATTGGGCCAGAAGGGTGTGGTATCCTGATATCTAGAGCCTGAGCATCCGATCCGGTCACCCCTTCGGAGGACCTCTTTTCTCAACAACAGGGCAGTTTCTTGCACTCGAATATTTAAGATCTACACTTCCATGCATGAACAGTGGCAACTGAACCATTTTGATTTGATATTGGCAACCCCAAAAAACAAACGTATGTACTATGGATTTTGGAAGTTATTTGTGGCCTGGTGTGGGATCTGTCTGCTTGAGCTCATGCAGACTATATTATTATAAGTTTTATTGTTGATTTTGGGAGTTAATTGTGGCCTAGTGCGAGGTCTATCGGCTTGAGCTTTTACAGACTATATTATCAGATGTGTTATTGTTTTTGTTATTGGCCCAGCAAGCCTTTGCAGTGGGCACAGTTAGGGACAACATGTCGACCCTTTATGTTTGCCAGACCAGCCTTCCCTCTTTGTCACCTGTTGTGATGCATTTTCTGAAAGTCTAAACACGATTCCATGAAACTGTTCATTATGCTTTAATCAGACCTTCATTTAATCTTCAGATTTCTTGTGTGCATGCCGTTCGAGCTCAGGCACAATTGTTCTTTGTGGCTCTTGACTCTTGAGGCAATCTTCCTTATTTCAATCAGTTCTGCACTTCTTGTCTGTGAACAACAGGCACTGTCAGTGCAAATTCAGTGCATCACTTTCTTCCCTGACAAATTAGTGCTGAGGACCTGGGCTGCCTTTCTGACTAATGTGGTATTGCCCTTCAACATAGGACAATCATTTACCCTACTAACATTTTTCTATCTGCCATGTCCCTCAAAAGTGCAGGAAAGGCTTTACTGGCTTGTTCCCAAAAGATCCAGAAATGTATATATCGAATGCGCAAAAGAGTATTGTGTTGATGATTAGCTTTTTGTGGGGTTTGCTGCTGCCAAAAAGGGAAAAGCAGTACAGAAAACAACTCTGTCAAGGTTGATCATCCAGTGCATAATGGTGTTCTATGCTCTAGTGAAGGAGGAGCCCCAAGAGGCCTATAGGCTCATCCCACCAGGGCTAAGGCCCCTACAATGGCATTAGCAATTGGACTTCCTGTTTTAGACATCTGTCATGCTGCTACATGGGTCTCAATGCACAGGTTCACCAAGCACTACTGACTTGACAGTCAAGCCACCAGATAGGGTAATTTGCCCACTTGATCCTGCAAAACGTTTTCATCTACTCTGTTCCTCTAGCTTTTGTAAGGTACTGCTTGGGTATCTGTTCGACAGTTGAGTAATCTGTGATTGGAAGTATGCATCAGAAGAACAACCGGTTAACACTCTTTCTTGGGTAAATTGTATCCAACTACAAATTCCTGACTGCTGTCCTGCCTCCCATTTTGTGGAGTGGATATCTACACATTTTGAAAAGGTTCTAAGTTAATTTTCGGCAACCTGTCTGATTTGATATTTTTGAGGCTGCTGAAAAGTAACGAAACAGAGATTGATATCTATGGCAGGAATGGTGCATGTATGTGGCTCTGCTCTGTCACTTCTGGGTTGGCTTGAGGCTGTCACAGAGTCAGACTGTGCCCCCTAGCAGTGTGCAGGAGCTGTAAAGGTCTCCGGATTCATTCTGGTACCTGTGAATATTTCATAGGTGCAGAATCTGCAGTTAGAGTATCTACCATACCGAACATTACCATAGGTGAGTAGGCTTTCCTTCTTTACCATCCTTTTGATTGGATGAATTGCATCCTTCCACTGTTCATATTCAGGGAACATTTTCTTCAAGCACTCTGAGAATGCATGTTTTCTAGCTCTGCCTCATGTCCTGCTTCCCCCCTCAAACATCCTCTATGTGCTTTGTGTTTCTCCCTCCTCCCACCATTCCCAGCTCATCCATTACTATTTATTTATTTTCCCTCTCCTCAAGCTGCTCCTTTGCTTCCCCTTGCGTTTATTTCCCAGTTGCTCCTCCATTATTGCTTCCCCACCTCTCCCATAGACTGTTTAACCGCTGAGCCAGTATTTTCTTAATACGCTTTTGTGCTCATTTACATTGTGTTTCCTTAATGTACTGCTCTAAGATTGGCGTCTGCCATTGTGTAAGGTAAAGAAAATAGCAGTTGCAGAAGGATATATGTACACCCAGGCGTGATGATGCATGCACATGCATAAGTCATTGTGCTGGGCACCCTAGACTCCTGAGGTATATGCCTGCATGCATCATTAAATATACCCGTGTATGTATTGTCTTTTTTTTTTTTAATGACTTTTTATTGATATTTCAAAACCAACAAGACAGTGCAAGAATACCCCCCCTCCCGCCAGGGCATCTGATCTGTATCATGTGGAATAGAACAACCATGCAGTAATGTCACAGTATATGGAGATATAGTATCAGTGCAAATATATAGACATTGAGGTATAAATCCCTCTTTCCAGCTGTAAACACCCTCCAGTCCTTCCAGGTGCATGCATGTCCCTAGTTCTTAACCATGGCTTGTCAGAGCTTGGATCTAATTGTATTCCCCATTGATCTGGCCCAGTCCTTCCAGTTTCTATAATGTTTTTAGGGGCATCCCTGTGCAGTATGAACAGAGTGTTCCATTCCCATGCAATAGTCCATTCCCTTGGCCCATTGTTCCACTGAGTGGGCTGTCACATCCTTCCACTCTCGCAATGTCTCCCTTTGCTACCAACAAACCCAGCCACGGAGCACTCTTTGATATCTATTACTCCCAGGTCATCCGTAATATGTAGGAGGATAATCTTAGAGTCTTTGGGAATGGGCCAACTCAACACTTCCCCCAGTCTACCCAACACCTCCCCCCCAGTAGTAAGAGAGAGCATTGCACCTCCAGGACTTATGAGACAAGTCTCCCTTTGGATCTCCACATGTCAGGTGAACACCATTGCTCTCAACTCCCTTATGGTGCAATTTCTTTCTGGTGAGATAAACCCGGTGGAGCAGTTTCAGCTGTGTCATCCGAAAATAGGAAGCCTTCACCGCACCTCTAGGTGCCTCCCCTACCTGCTGCCAGTCCTCATCCATTCATCATTCATGTGGTCTTATTCCCCTCCCACACACTGCACACCACCTCCAAGGGATCAGGCAAATTAAGCAGGAGCATTTTATAGATCTCAGATAATTTGTGGGCTTTAATATTAGTGAGGAGGAGGCTTGCCTCAATGGGAGAGAAGTTGGGGATGGCATCCTCCTGTAATATATAGGGCAGGAGTGCGTGGCAAAGTTGTAGGTATCAAAAAGACTGTGTGCTGTGTAAATCTAATTCAACCTGCAGGTCCTGGAAGGATTTCATCATGCAACAGGTCCCATAGTGTAGAAATCCGTATGAGGTCCCATGTAGCAAAAAGCCATAGATGGCTTTGACTTGCGGGAGACGAGTTGTCCTCCACAATCGGGAGTCCAGCGTCAATCTGGTTGTCCACCCAGTGGCCTTCATAGCAGCAGCCCATGCCCCGAACACCACTCTCGTGGCTGGTGGAAGAAATTCCGCCACGGTCCCACCATAGAGCTGATGTGGGAAATTCTGCCGGCTCATCAGCCATCCCTCCACTGCATATGCTGAGTCACTAAGCCCACCAAACCACCAGTCATTTATGGTTAGAAGCTGCACTGTTTTAAGCTCTCCATGAGAGTGCGTGTGTTTTCCAGCTCCCTCCTTTGTGTGCCTCTTCTTCCTGCCAAAAACATCTACCCCTCATGCCCCATGTTACTCTTGTGTTTCTCCCTCATCAATTTCCCTACGCCTCACATTTCCTGTTGCTCTCTCTATTGTGTGCTTCATTCCCTGTGTTGCTTCCCTCCTCGTGTGCTGTTTTCCCCTCCTCTCCCACCTAGCTTCAGTTTTATTTTGGCCCATAGTCCATTCACTGTTGCTTCCCACATCTCTTCTGACTTTCTCTTTGCGCTAGTTAAGTTTAATTTTATTTTAATTTACCAATACATCTTAGATTGGTCAATCAAAAAAAGGCACCTGCATCATTTCGTAGGCACACACATGCACAGTGATGCATGCGTACGCTTACAAAGTGCCATAACTGCATATTTGTAACTTTGACGCGTTTTGCTTTTTCCCCCTCTCGTCCAGTGCTGGACAACATCAGCAAAAAATGTTTTTTTGTCAATGCTGTGCAGCATCAGCTCAACTAATAGATCCAAAAGAGTAAGACCTTTTGGCTTTGCCAATGCTTGATATAACCGCAAATTCAGAATTAACAGAATCGTTTTACATTAGCCCAAATCATCAACTTCTCCTAAAATGCTTTAAGTTTGGGACTTTTGAAAACCTGTTTAAATTACCAACGATATATCTAATGAAATGTGAGGTTAGCACCTTAAAGAACAAATGGGTTTGCCAGCTAATGTGGTAGCTAATTGTACTTTATGTATTGAGTGGTAAAACGATTTCCACTGTTTTTTTTCACAGCTCTTCCCTTTTCAGCAATAAGCATGCTGCTCACCCAGGGTCTCGTTTCCAGAGGTAAAGTTCACAAGTATGGTGATATGTTTTACTGTTGTCCTTTGCATTTCCAAATTGGCTGCTTGCCTACAGACTTCTGCTTCCAAAACACACATACGGATCTAGAGAGAACCGATCCACCAGCTCTTCCGCATACAGGTGTATTGTGTGGACCCTTTTCAGTCTGCACGTGACCTTAGTTTCACATGGAAATACATTGTACAAATCTTGCTGTACCTTTCATCTCAGTTAGTAGCAATTCAGCATTATTCTAGTGATAGTGCTATGTGCAATTTCCCTGTGATATATTAGGAAACATGAAGACTTTGGTAACGAGCGGACTGATGGAAGCTGCCACAAAGAGAAATGGTCTAAGTTGTTGGTGGGTCACTGTATTTCATATCGCGTAATATTCTCGAGTCGACCATTTTACTACCTCATTCTTTAAATCTGATAGACATCATTTGAAATGAGAATGAAACTTTGATGGTAAATTTATTTTTGTATAAATTATATTATTCTAACAAAAGATGCCTATTAAGAGCAAGAAAGTTGTCAAAAGCTTATCTCGGTCATAGGAATATTACATATTATAAAGTGGACCAATGCATAGAACATTAGACTCTGGCAAAAGGGTGGAAGAATTTTACACAGGCAGACAGTGAAAAACACACTCTCAACCAAACAGCGTGATAGGCCTGTATTGACTGTACACAGAAAGAGATATTCTGCATGAACCTTATTAAAATGCATTTAGTAATTGTAAATGGTGTTTGTAGAGCATTTAAACAGCAGAGTGTGTCATGGTGCTAAGGGTAAAAGCAGCATAATTAATCTTCTTTGAAAGTTGGATCAAGATGGATGTGTAAAACACTAGGGAGCTCATTACGAGTTTGGAGGTCGGACAAGACAACCGCCAAACTCTGGGGATGAGGCGGCCGTCAACCCAGCTGCCTCACCCCCGTCGTATTACAATGTTAACACTGGGGTGACCGGCGGGAACCTAGTATTGTGACGTTTCCGCCGGTCAGCCCAGCCGGAACAATGCTATGGTATTGGCCTTGGTTCCCTTAAGGGAGCAAAGGCCAATATCGTAGCACACCAGCACCCTCGAAACGCGCACGGGAGCCGAGGCCAATACAGAAGCACAGGTTCCCAGGGTGCTGGTGAGGGGGGCCCCTGCACTGTTTCCGCCAGTGTTCTCTTGGCAGGTTCGCCGCCATGAAAAGGCTGTGGAAACTGGACTTGTGATCAGCGCGGCGGCGCTGAACTCAGCACTGCTTTGTCTGACCACAACTCGAACTGCCCATTGGGAACCATGTTCCTGGTGAGGACAGCGGACTGACTGCCAGGGTCGTAATGTGGCAGTCGGACCGCCTGGAGTGCAGCTGTTCGACCGCCACTGCGGCATTGGTGGTCCTAGGACCCCCAAAATGTCTTAATGAGGCCCAAGGTCTTGACTGTTTGTTGAAAGTAAAGAAAGTAAATATTAATTTTGATGGTGAGAGGAGGTGAGTGCCACAGCATAGGTATCAAAGCAGGGATACCACAACCCCCAAAATCTTCCTTTCTAAATCGAGGAACACAAGGCATCATTGTAATGACAAATCTTATCATATGTCAGGGAGGTAAGAATGAAGACTGATCTTAATGAAAGCAAGAGAATTGTCTTGCAGGTACAGTGGCTTCACAAGAGGACTTGAAGGTAGTTTGTGTTTGACCTGAGAGCCAGTGTAAAGAAGGCAAATTAGGCTTTACATGAGTGAATCAGAGAGTGCCAATGAACATTTGAGCTGCCTGATTTTGTTCTGTATGAAGCCACTTTAGTCTTCAGTTGGTGCAACCCTATGTGCACTGGATTTGCATTATCCAAATGAGAAATGGCTAATGTCGAAACTGTCTGTTATATTTTGCCATCCACAGTCAAAAGGGAGAGGATTTTCTGCAGACAACACATGTAGAATTGGTACTTAGAATCCCTTTCCTTCTTCCTAAAAGTGGTGTCACCTTTCGCTACATGGCAGTCAATTACATGTATTATGTTCTTTTTCTCACCTCACCATCTAAAGAGGGGGACAGGCTACACCAGTTACAACTACGGCATACGTATTTTACGATCAAGGAGTCTGTGTTGATAATTAACTATTTGTGAGTTTCAGTGGTACAAAGAGAAGAAAGACAGTGCAGGAGCAGACCTTAGCCTGATGGATAAGAGGATTGTTCTTTGCATCAAACTTTGATACGCCTTGGCCTTAAATGATTCTTCTGAAAGCTCTAGGGCTCATTGCACCATGGGCATCTGTCCATACCTTCATCAGGCTGTATTGATTTGCATGTCTGCAAGGAGAGTCATTTTACTGGTTCAGTCTTGTAAGTCTTCCTGGTGAACGTCCATTCCTCGGACCCACCTCGTGTCTGTGGAACTGATTTCCAAGGTGAGGAACCTGTGGTTAGAAGTACCAGAAAGAGTATTACCTTAGACAGGTCACTTATTCTTCATGGTTTTCCAAACCAGCTATTCAGGAATGTTGTGTTGCAGGTTCACCTGTCCTAAGAATGTTTTGTACGTTGGTAGCACATTACAGTACAGTTTTAAAATCCTGCCCCTTCCAAGTAAATTCTCAGTCATATGGTATGTTTACCATTGTGTAAGGTTCAGCAGTGTATCAGTTTGGCCAGTGTCATGCCTTGG
Organism: Pleurodeles waltl; assembly: GCF_031143425.1. NCBI lineage: Eukaryota > Metazoa > Chordata > Amphibia > Caudata > Salamandridae > Pleurodeles > Pleurodeles waltl. The sequence goes on along the minus strand of NC_090437.1, from coordinate 980,586,436 downwards.
ATGACAACAATATGCCACAAATTACCACCATTATCCATGGCCAGCATTATGCTAATGGTGGGTATCAGCATGCCACAGATGATGATAGTATGCCAAAAACTATACCATAACATCCAGACTTGCATTATACCAGGGGTGAAAATCCTCATGGCATGAATGGCCATAATATGCCAGGAACTGTCTCTGTCATGCCAGGACCAGCATTAAGCATTATACATAGACTTGGTAAAATTGTTGCATAGATGCTCTCTGTGCCGGGAATTACCATTGTTATGCCAGGGTTAGCATTATTAGAAAGTTGAGCATCATCTTGCTATGGATGACCACTGTGTGCCAAGAGTTAACAATATTTTGCCAGTGCCATCATTTTACTGTGAATCATGGACCCCAGATTTTGTTAAGAATTCCCCAGTTTTATGCCGATTGTAGCATTATACTAGGCATGGGCACTACACTCATAGACACCAAAACACAAACTTTTGCAGGCACGTATCCACACAAGTGCTGAGTCAGACACACACACACAGCACATAGCTTACATTCCACTGCCTCTGGAATCTAGACTTCTCCGCTGCTGCCTCATTTGTTTCCTAGCCACACAAGCACTCGGTCGCTCCTTCCCAGTTTATATGGCAGTTACCGCAGTATCAATAAAGGCTTGGTGGTAGCTTCTGCAGAGCAGTGGAAAACTGCATTTAAGGAAGGGGATAGGAAGGTTTTCCCACCCAGCAGTTCTCGGGAAGGAGTGGTGGAGGGCTTGGGCACAAGTGCTGAGTCGTCCACTATGGATAGTCATGCACATGGTGTCCTAAATTAAAACTTCAGTGTTTATCTGACCCACCAACACCACCCCTGCTGCTACAACCACCAAAACTGCCTACCTCCATTATAGGTAACTGGTTGAACCTTGATAGGGGAACACTTGTAGGTTTTCTTTACACAGAATAAGGTTAAACTCTCTATATCTGGACTAGAGTCACACTGCCACCGCCAACAGTTTTTTCATAGTCTGAGATGAGGGGATGTATCATCCCTAGGTCAGGATTCCACCGTGGTTAATCCCTGTTAGCACAGCTGTGCTCTGCTGATCAACAGCACAGCCCAAATACGGAGCACATAAATTGTAGACACAGATTAGCAAATTGAAGAAAAACATAATGCAAGCCAGGAGAAAAGCTTATTTGGCAGATTGTCACAACTTTTTCAAGTCATGCAGCTATGTCAACTAGCTCTTCAGCTCCTCTGCTAAGAGAATAACATTTGAGGTGAAGAAAGAGCAGTGTGCCAATGCTTATTCGGTCCTTGGCAATGTAATACCTCAGTCTCCATGCCCATCAAGGGACTGAAGTGTAAACCAAAAAAAAATAAAAACTCCTTGTTGACATGGTGAGGGTTGGACTTACGATGTCTGTGGCGTGGTCACAGTCGATTCTCCAAGGTATTTCACTCCCACCTGGACAAATTACCTAGTAAAAGGTGGCAAATCTTAATATGTCTTCAGAATTAGTAACTGAGCGGTGATGGATCTAAACATGCCTGGGAATTAACATGGGGTGGGTACAGAATCTGAGCAGGCCCTGAACTATTGATGGAGTGGCTGCCAGGAGGTCAGTGGTCCTGGTTGACAGCTGCAGAACAGCACAGTACAATCATTGCAGCCACATAGAGCCCAGTCACAGTCAGTTCAGAGACAAGGCGAGAGATATCCGGTTGAGCTGCAGAAAGACCACTTATCTCTTGCTTTCTACCACTGCTCATACCCTTGGGCTGGCTATCAGTCTGTGTCAGCAGCCAGGTCAGCCTCTCTAAACACTATAAAGGATATTATGATGACGCTAAGCAAGAATTTAGGTATGTTTGACCTTTTTGTGTCACCATTGTTTGAGAAGTAGTGGAATGCAGAGCTCCATTACAAGTTTAACATTTGCATGAAAATTCTTACAAAACTATGCTGTGATATTGCTACTACACGGCTACACTGCTTTGGTATCTGCACATGTGAAGTCATGCAGCTTTCAAACCTGCATAGTCAGCTTACGATCATTCTACAACTCTGGCATATTTAGTTGAAAGATATGGTCCTGGGACGGGCTAACACAGCAGGCATGGTATTCAAGTTTACTTGTCATCTTCAGCCGATAACGTAAGTCCATCTGCAGTAAACTCCTATCATAAATAATGATTGTTCAAGCCCTGGCTACTACTAATCATAGAGCAATTGTATTGAATGACAGTAGTTAGTGTGAGATGGGTAAGGACTGGCGAGGCTGTGGGGGTTATTCAGTACTTGAAACCATTAAAGGCAAGGTTGTCTGTTGACACGGTTCAAGGCAGTTATGAAAGAGATCAGGATAGGTGTGAAATACCGTTCCCCAAATTTGAATAAATGGAAATTTGATGCACATTATCACGGGGATAATACTACTGTTCTTAAATGCTCAAATGAACAAATATTAGGCTTCTGGAAATATTTGTGGTACCATGCTGTACATAAGAGATAACACCCTAAGTGTTAATCAAAGCAAGACAAAAATAAAGGTTGGTTTTTCCACAGGTCAGAGATGCACTCAAATATGGGAAACATCTCACTGGAATACTGAACTAGTACATCAGGATAGGTATCTTGGCCTTCTCTTTTCAGTTTTCCTCTTTGTGTAGAACATGTAAAACATGCTTTTCTGGATGCAAACGATCTCTCAAACTTTTCTTTTCTGCAAACCTAACCGTAAATATTGAGGCTCGGTGTTTTACAAACTATTGGGGGACTTCAGTGCCAAGATAAGAGCTTCTGAGATGTATGTGAGTGGGACTTGAGCAAAGGAAAAAGACAAGGAGTTAAAGACCAATGAGAGAAACTTCTTCAGACACTCATACCAATAAGTAAATTTCAAGCATAAATGATTTCATTGGGACTTCCGACTGCTATAGTGCTACTTCTGTTGAGTGGCTGGTAGAATTAGAAATTATATCATGGGGATATCATGGGGATGGAATTCATAGAAGAAATCAGGACCTGATTATCTTTACTCAAATAAATGATATTTGACAAAAATGAAATCTGTGCAGATTGGTGGAAGATACAGAGAAATCTTAATGTAAATAAGTTAAATCTAGAGTTAAAGATCAAAGAAAAGGCAACAACAAATGCACTGGATGTAGCAAGAAAACCTGAATGGCAAAGACTATAAAGACATAAATGTTGAACTAGGACCAGAATAGTATCTTAAGAGAATGTCCTCACTACTACTAAGAAAGCTGCTCATCAAGCGAAGAATGCCTTTGTTGGCACTGTGGCAAAGAATGGGTTATAGATGGACATGCACCACTAATTCCCACCTGTAACATGTTCTTACATCGTCTTCTGCTGCAGTCACTGCCTAACTCACACTTTCAGTCTCCCAGCATCAACCATTAATAGTCTCTTCCTTATTACCCCCCTAGTGCTCATTCAGCCAGTCTGAGGCAGAATAAGGTCTTAAGGTAAGTACAAGAAACAACACTTTTGTGCAGAAAGCAGGAGAGTCCTCAAAGTCTGCATCTAGTGGTTGAAGTCTGCTTGGTCGGTCCAACAGATCCTTGACTTACAGCAGTCACTTGCACTTCCAGCTGGTTCACCCTCGCATGAACTAATGTAGTTTCTGTAGCTTAAAGGTATTCAAAGGACTGGCATCGACCAGCTTCTAATTGGGCTCGTAGACTAGTATTTCAGTAGTTTTAAGCTTTCTTGCTTTGATTGAGCAGTCCATCTCGTTCTACTTTCCAAGTGGCACCAGAGGCCATCCCTTTGATTGTGTCATTGGAGATCTATCTGGTATTGCCCGTGTTGCTCAAAATATGCCTAATTCCATTTTGCTGGTGACAAATGCTGTGCAACTAGACACACAACACACAACGTACCTTCTCCTGTTCAGTGAGTGACATTTGTCATGCTTATGAGGAATGCACATCAGTTTGCTCAAATTTGGGGACATATGTCTGGCCATAAAATCACCCTTTTCCATTAGTTTAGATCACTAGAGCTCTATTCAGGCTGAGAATCATAACTGTATACATTATCACTATCACTTTATACAAAGGCCATGAAGTTATGTAAATCTCCTATTCCCCATGAAATATGTTTTGATGCTGAGTTATTCTGAAGTGGAGAATTTGAAGGACCATTGTGTGGGTAGAAATTCTGCCTTTGTATACACCTCAGTTGGTGGAGGCCTCATTTGAGATCAGTGGAAGTCATTAGCTAAACGTTTATGAACCCATTGCTCTACATTGCTGATTATGTTCAATAATACTCCTAGGGGCTTAGTTAATAATACTGATATCTAATAGACTCCCATTGCCGATGGGCATATACCTTTTTCCCAGAGGCAATTTCTTTAACATTCCAAACACAAGGGAGTTTTTTTTTTTTATATAAACTAATTTTATTGATTTGTAAATGCACTGCAGTAACAAAGAAAATAAACAATTTCTTCCCAATCAAGGCCCGCTATCCCACACTTCCTATTCCCCAGCAGTTACAAAGGAGCCGGATCACCCAGAAGTACAATCTCCAACATAGAGGACAAGGCATAATATTCCCACCATTTCCCCAAATTTTGTTGAACTTTCGAGGGCAGCATCCAGCAATATAAACTGGTTCTTCTTGTTTGGTGAACCAGTCCATGTAGCATCTCCAGAGTGCCAGACTAGGTGGCTGTGATAGCTTCCAATGTCTCTTTTGGCCACTAGCGTAGCCAGACCAGTCAGTGTTCGGTCACTGCTCACACTCCCAAACCCATCCAGAATCTCCAGGAGGGCCATTGTCAGTGTGAACATAAGATGTTTATTCAGGACTCTAGAAAGGGATCTATCTATTTGTTTCCAATGTCAGGTGATCAAAGAAATCTGCCCCGAGAGAGGAGCATCAGGTGCAGCTAGATTCAGATAGGAAGCCAGTATGTCAGAGTTTTTGGGGTGGCATGTATGTGAGGTGCAGACATTGTAGTTGAATTAGTCTGATCTTTTCTGAAATGACGAGGTCCTGAGGAGCCATTCATGCTTCTCCACATCATCTAGATCACCAACTCATCCCTCTGAACTCCGCCGGAGTAGGTATGACATCTCAGGGCCATTACAAACTAGGGGGTGGTAAAACTGAGGAACCTCCCCCCTCCACCCAAGCTCCCCATCAATAAACTATCCTCCAGTGAACTCTATTCAGGTAAATCTGTCAAGTTTATTTGATAACTTCTGATGGTGTGACTTAACTGCAGATATCTATGAAACTGGGTATGGGGAAGTTTGAAACGGGTCTGCATTTCTGTGAAGGAGTGCATGTGAGAATCCAGCCACACGCCCCCAGTACCTTAATCCCAATCAGGTAGCACTGTCAAAATCCCTCTAGTTGTACTATTTGGTCCTACCAGGGCCCTCATATGAAGGGGGTCTGCTGGGTTATTTTCATGTCCCAGTCGAGGAAATGTATAGGCAGCCCACCACACCAGGAAAATTATCCTAGTAGGTTCTGGAGTGTGGAGAGGAATGGGTCTGCCATAGAGATAATGCATCGTCCCATCCAAGCCAAGACTAGACAGTTCAGGTTGGTATGCCGGGTTGTTCCAACCTCCAGCCGTCCAACCATTGACCACCTGGAGCTGGGACGCCCAGTAATACAATAGATATACACTGCTCATAGACCTCCATCATAGACAGAATGGCGACATGCTGCAAGGACAATACGAAAGGGTCGACCCCTCCAAAGAAGGATCAGAGTCTAGCTGCAATTTCAGTAAACGAGGCATTAGGGATATGGAGTGGAAAGCTTTGTAGGGTGCATAAGACATGAGGATGTATCATCAATTTTATATCTGCAACCTTGCCCAGAATGTTAAGAGGCAGGGTGGACCATGGAGACTGACTTTAGTCGCCTGGAGAAGAGGGGCAAGATTAAGAGTACGCATAAGCTCTGGCACTGACTATATCTGGCCCCCTAAATAGTTGAAGCTGAGACAACAGATCAGAATGTTGGATTGCCAAACAAGCACGGCCATGACCTCCTCACAGAGGAACTAGGAATGATTTAACTAGGTTCACCCGAAGCCCGAGGCACCTTCAAAGAGGTGCAGGATTTCTAGCATGTGTGGGCCTGATGTCAGAGGGTTGGCCAGAAAAAGAAGGACATAGTCTGCATAAAGAGCAATTCTCTCCTCCATCCCCGCAGTTGAGCATTGCAGTGAACTAAACGGGCCAAGGATTCTATAGCCAGCGCGAAGAGAAGAGGGAAGAGAGGGCAACCCTGCCCAGTCCCTCATCTAACTGGGAGCTCCTGGGATAGTGCGCCGTTGTTGAGAACTTGTGCAGATGGCCGCGAGTTGAGGAGGCTGATCAGTTGATGAAATCTGGCGCCAAAACCCATACACTGCAGCACCATGTCAAGATAGCTCCAGTCCACAGTGTCAAAGGCTTTTTCAAAGTCCATGAGCAGCAAAGCTGCCACTTCTCCCTTGCCATGGACATTGGCCAGGAGTGCATGGACTCGACGGATGCAGTGTCTTGTGCTGCGATTGGGTATAAAGCTGCATTGATCTTTGTGGATCAGCGTGCCCGTTGCAGTCTATATACCAGGTTCTTGATGTAGATCTTGACATTAGTGTTGATTAGGGAAATAGACTGATAAGAGGTGCAGTCAGACGCTGGATGATCTGGCTAAGTATAACCACGATGGTGGCAAGATCAGGAGCAGGTGCAAAGGAGCCTTTGTTCCCGGCCTCCATATATAGCTGAAGTAGATGTGGGGCAGCAGCATTGCAAAGCTTGAAGTAGTATTCAAGGGAGAAAACATCCAGGCCCGGGGTCTTGACAGGCTTCAGGTCCTGGATCGCAGCAAGGACCAATCCTCAGTGATGCGAGAGTCCTGAGCCACCTGCTGGAGTCGATTGAGACATGAGCGTGTGATATCAGGCAATAGAAGTTGTGTGAGCTCACGGGTAGGCGCGGTTGCTGTTTTTCTTTCCTTAATAACCGAGCTGACAAAAATCTCTGGAATGCACTTCTCAGTTCAAAGAAAAAATGTATTATTTAACCACAAGATTTTTAAAAAGGTGGTTAGCGTGCGTGGCTTGAGCGTCAAGATGGCGGTCGCACTTTCGTAGTGCTCCGGACCCCTCCGTCATCCGCTCAAGAAGCGCCCATCGCTGGCCCTCCCCGGCGGCGGGGAGAGGTTTCAAGTGGCTGTGGGGGGCTCATGGGGTGCCTGGACCGCACCTCAGGCCCCGTGGCTTTCCAGGAGAGGACGACCGCGCGGGGCGCCTCGATTGCAAAATAGCAGGCGCTCCCCTCGGGTGGCTGTCAGTGGCCCCACCAGATCGAGCAGCGCTAGGGGCGTCCTGCAGGTGGGGCGGCTGGGTGACATAGGCCCCCCTCGCTGCCCGGAGGAGTAACGACAAGGGGCAGGCCTTGCGGGTGGCGATACCCCTGAGGAGGAGAAGAGCACGGAGCACCGGGCCGTCTGGCAGCGCCGTGCAAGTGGTGAAATTGCAGCGCTGGGCGCCCAGGCAGGCAGAAACAAAACACAGAGGCCATGAAGAAACCTGGGTTGCTGGCTGAGGTGCATTGCTTGGCTCTGCGTTTTTCTCCCCTCCCTCCCCTCGTGCTCCGGTTCCGGGTCGGAGAGAACCTGCTGAAGGAAGGGGGGGTAGTTGGGTTGATGCAAGGACTTGCCCCTCAGGGGTAGAGAACGCCGGAGGAGGGCGAAGCGCCTCTCTTTCACCGCCCTGTGCTCCGCACAGACGCGCATAAACCAATTTGCGACAGGCCCAAGTGGAGCAAGGAAGGAGGAGCGGGCGACGGAGGGAGGGGATGAGAACCAGGCCAGGACCGGGATCTGGCGGCCATCCTTCAGGCGATTCAGGCGTCCCAGGCAGTGGTGGAGGCTAAGATCTGAGAAGTACGGGTTGATGTGGCCTTAGTACGTCAGGACCTCCGCAATGCAACAACCAGGATCACGGAAGCAGAGTCCAGAATCTCCACTGTGGAGGATGATCTGACCGCCCTTAAAGCTCAGGTGTCAACGCTAACAGCTCGCACAGAAGAACTGTAACGCAGGGCCGAAGATGCCGAAAACAGGTCCCGACGCAATATTCTTTGGATCGTGGGACTTCCTGAGAACGCCGCGGCCTCCTCCCTGACCGCATTCCTGGAGGAATGGTTTCGGTCCTGGATGCCCCGGGATCACCTCACGCCGTGGTTTGGGATTGAATGAGCTCACAGGGCCTTACAAGCCAGGCCTCCACCGGGCTCTCCTCCAAGGCCAGTGATTCTCTGCCTTTTCAATTTCAAAGACAGAGGCGGCGCGCTCGAAAGGAGACTTCTAATGTGAGGGAACAAAAGTCATGGTGTTCCCAGACTACACAAAGGATGTGCAGGTACAACGCCGCTCTTTTATAGAGGTAAAACAAAAACTGAGAGCGATGGATGTGCCCTACCTCCTTCTCTTTCCTGCTAAGCTAAGGGTGGTCCATAACAACAAGACAAATTTCTTTGAGACCCCTCGGGCGGCCTGGACATGGTTAACGGAGAAGGTCCCGCTGGGTTCCGCCGGAGGGGAGCAGCAGCAAGCCCACATTAGGCAGCAAACAGACAGTGAAATGCAGCGGCAGCAGGGGCCCCGCCGAAGAACGCGCTCCAGGAAGCGCAAAGAAAGGCGAGAATCACACTCGGGCTCCCCTGTGGGATCTATAAAAGGTATGCCCCCGGGGCCCTCGGCAGTGGCTGGGCCGGGGTGTGCGAGGGGAGGCTCCCAGGCAGAGGATTTGGGGGGAGCTGCGCCCTGCAATGATGGAAGACACTGATCTGTCCCAGAGTCTGGTGCTGTAACTCCCCTCCGGGGGGTGTTCGGGGGGAGGACGAGGCCAGTATGGCCCACAAACGCGATGTGGTTGCAGTGTGTCTGTTTATAACTTAACACGCCTTAATCTGCAGAAATGGAGGGGTCAACCACGGCTCAGACAATTGGAGTTTTCAGCTCGCTATGTTCGGGAGTGAGCTGGTTGTAAAGGGCGACAGATGCTTCTTGGGGGAAGTATGGGGAGGGGTGGGAGTTGGGGGGTATGGGAGTTTTCGCTCAGCCGCAGGGCTGTTGTTAATGTTATTTGCAGTTAATGTCGATTTGTTGCTTCACTTACCGACAGGGGGTAAAGGAATCCAATGCCATGGCAGGGATCACACACAACACAGGAGAAATGGTACAAGTCCTGGGGTACACATGGGAGCCGAGGGAGAGGGGCAAGATGAGTGTCCACAAACAAACAAGATGAATGGAGTCAACTCATATCATATCTTGGAATGTTAACTGCCAATAAGACAGATAAGATTAGACAGATAAGATTAAACAATAAGACAATAAGACAGATAAGATTAAATGGTCAGCAGTGCTCACACATGTCCACAGATATAGGCCCAATATGCTTTTGATGCAGGAAACGCACCTTATAGGCAATCACTGTCCCTTTTTAGCCCGTAAAGGATTCAATAGGGTATTTCACACGGGGTTCATGAGGGACTCACGGGGTGTGGCGATTCTGCTTCACCGCTCGCTGCCCATGGTGGTGCTACAGCCATGGAGGGACCCACAGGGGCGGTATGTGGCGATTTCGGCGACAATAGAGGGTCGAACACTGAATGTTGTTAGCGTATACGCACCTCCGACCATGGTGCGTGGGACTCTTGGGCACCTGACTCAACTGCTGCTGTAGTTTCCCCCTGGGGTCACGGTACTAGGGGGCGACTTTAATGCAGTTCCCAACCCTGGGCTGGATGCGAGCGGGGGGGGTCATCGGCCCATAGGCAGACAATTTACACACATCTCCGCAGCCCACAATACACAATCTAGAATCTACCTCGTACTCATGCCGGCCACTGATTGTTCACACATAGAAATTATGCCACTGGGGATCTCTGACCATGCGCCAGTCCGGTTCAGTGTGGGACGAGCGAATTTGATGGTCCGCCCTATGTGGCGCCTGAACGCATGGTATCTGCAAGATGAGGACTATGTCAGTAGCCTAAAGGGGTCAATGTGCGAGTACTTCAGTATTAACGAGGATTCAGTGGCCTCGCCTGGGACCCTGTGGGCGGCGAGTAAGGCGGTGCTGAGAGGGGCAGCCATAAGCCTTGTTCGTGCGCGGGAGCACTTCCTGCCTTCCCGAGTTGCCCAGCTGGAGGCTCGTGTCCTTCATCAGGAGGCAGAGCAGGAGGCGCATCCCAACGAAAGAATAACCAGACAACTCTTGCTCATACAAGAGGAGATCCATAACCAATCTTTAGAGGCGGCTCTACGGCCTCTACGGCCCGGATCTATGGATGGGGAAATAATACCGGGAAATTGCTTTACTGGCTGGTATCCCAACAACAGACCTCTCGAATCGTCCCCGAGATTTGTAACGAGCATGGGGACCATGTATTCAGGCTCCAAGAGGTGGCTGAGGCGTTTGCTGCATACTACAGGGTTCTGTATCGAGAAGCCGGTCCAAGGAAACCGGATATCTCCGAGCAGTTCTGGCGGACATTCCGCTCCCGGCGCTGCCCGATGTGGAGGTCCGAGCACAGGAAGAGCCATTCACTGAAACCGAAATGGGGATGGGGGTGGGTAAGACTCCTGGACCGGACGGGTGTCCTCCAGAATACTATAAAGTGTTTCGGGAGGAACTGGTGCCGCTTCTTGCTAACCTATATGCAGAGGTGGACCAGTTTGGCTCCTTCCCAGAGGGGTTGGATGTAGCCACCGTTGTCGTTTTACCCAAGACTCAGCCCCCGTCCCTCTATTGTACGGACTACAGACCCATATCCTTTCATAAACAGTGAAGTAAAAATGTACGCCGCGATTCTCGCCTCCTGCCTTAAGACGGTGAATGCCCCTGTTGATACATCCTGATCAATGCGGCTTCATGGCCGGCCGCAGTACGTGCCATTGTATACGACGGCTCCACGTGGCCCTCGCGAGGCGTCACGGACTACCCCAGAATCTGGCCCTTCTATTTATAGACTTCGAGAAAGCCTTTGATTCCGTTGACTGGGGGTTCCTCTTCTCTGCACTCCAGCGGGCTGGCTTTGGATCAAGGTTTCGCCGCATGGTACGGGCCTTATATGCAAACCCTACGGCACGTGTACAGGTAAATGGGACCTTGTCTTCCGCTTTCCCTATACATCTGGGAACGAGACCGGGCTGCCCCCTACCCTCGCTCCTCTTTGCTCTGGCCATTGAGCCCCTGGCAAGACTAATAAGGGAAGACCCAATATATAGAGGGTGGAAGTGGGGCCCCGCGTGTGAGGACCGAGTGGCCCTGTATGCAGATGATGCCTTGCTATATATGGAGAATCCTGGGGTGACGGGACCCTGCAGTTTGTATCTCCTTTGGTGTTTTGAGGAGGCCTCTGGGCTCAAAATGAACCCCGCCAAATTGGTGTTGGTCCCTCTAGCAAGGTCACAGGAATGCTTTGACTGGCAGGAGGTGGTGCCCCTGCGCAGGCTGAGTTTTAAATATCTCAGAATATGGGTCGCACTACTTCCGGAGCTATCCTGGGCGCTGAATCTGACACCACTTATAACTCGCACACAGGAGGATCTTCAGCGGTGGCACACATTGCCTTTAAACGTCCTGGGCCGTGTAGCCCTATATAAGATGATGGTATTGCCGCGCCTCCTATATGTGCTCCAAAACTTGCCGTTTATGATTCCCCGCTTGTGGTTCCGAAAGTTGGAGGGATCCACCGCCTCCTTTTTGTGGGGCGAGGCGCAGCACTGGGTAGCATCGCAAAGTTGTCGTAGAGGGGTGTATGATGGAGGTTTAGGCATGGCTGATCCATACCTGTACTATCTGGCGACTCAACTCCTGGTCGCTCACGACTGGTTTAATGGGGGATGGTTGGACCCAGCCTATCAGGTAGAACTGGGTGCACTGGGGTTTTCTTGTATTCTAGACCTCCTCTATGGTACTCTGATCCCCAGAGAATTAGAGCCAATCACCAAGGCGGTCTTTCTTGCATGGCGTACGGCACTACGATACACTGGTTGGAATAACGTCACCCTGCAAACTCCATTGTGGCATGGCATATGGCTGAAAGAAACCACCACACTGGGGGGCTTCACAAAGTGGGACACACTGGGCATTTCCCTGGTGGGAGACATATGGAAAGGGAACACAATGAAGTCCTTCCAAGAGCTAAAGTGCGAGTTTCAAATGTCCCCGAACCAATTCTTTAGATATCTTCAACTCAGGCATGCTATAAGTATGCATCTGACTGGCGCGGACTCAATACCGGAATTTAACCCAGTAGAGGCTAAGCTACTCATGGGTAGTTTGGGAAAGAAAGGCGTTTCACAAATCTATAGAATGTTAGTAAACAATGCACCCGGGGACCTGAGCCACCTTAGGAGTGGGTGGGAGAGATGGGTGGGGCCGCTTGACAACGCCGAATGGGCGGAGGCTTTGATGGCTCCCTGATCGTTGGCGGTGTTGGTGAGGTTCAGGGCGATACAATTCTATTTCCTACACAAAGCATACTTATCGCCTGACAGATTGCAAAAGATGGGCATCCGGAACTCCGACCACTGCCCGCGGTGTGATGGGGGCCCGGCCGCTTTCTTCCACATGTTATGGTCCAGTCCTGTGATCCAAGTGTATTGGGGGAAGATAAATCAGGAATTGAACAAAGCAATGGGGAAGACATTACCGCTATTCCCTAAACTGACCCAGTTGGGTATATTGGAGAGGAGCTGGAGGGTTCCAGGGCGGGCCAGACATTTGTTGGAACTGCCTTGCTGGTGGCAAAGAGGGACATTGCAGCCGCTTGGAACATGGCCAGGGGCCCCTCCCTCCAGAAATGGAGGCGGGGAGTGGACTGGTGTGAAGCCCAAGAAAAAGTGGTGTACGAGTCAATGGGGTGCCCCCGTAAGCATGGAACGGTCTGGGGGAAATGGACGGGATTACTTGTTTAAAACTGAATAAGTGGTTGTGTGTACTTGCATTTTTCCTTTTCTCTGTTATTCCGAAATGTAGCTTCAGCAGAATCCTGTGTGGTCAAGGTTAAGAAGAGACAGATCAGATATGGTAACCCCATCGGCATAAGTGCAGGCTGTTATGAGTCTGTTCCTTTCGTGTTTTGTATGTTTTTCATGAAAAGCAATAAAAATGTGTTTATAAAAAAAAAAAAAAAGGTGGTTAGCATGTTAAAAGCACACGTTTAAAAATAGTCACAGCAATGAAAGGAAAACATACGAAAATGATTCTCAACTGCAATGTACACAGCAAATATGTATAGTTATGATAATATTATGCAAAGCAAATAATGAAGTAAAAATTCATCACTGTAGGGCCTGCCAAGCTCTTCATCTTTCTCATGCCAGCAAGACGATGACCCCTTTCGACTGCAAAAGAGAAAGAGATACCCACCCTCAAAGGACAGATATCAGGCATTGGACGTAAAGAATCCTGATTTAGGCCACTCACTCTCTCGCTGTCGCACTGGGTCTTTTATACCTTAAAAAACCGGAAGGAGCTTTCTGGAAAAAAAACCTCATTTAGCAATTCAATAATGCAGGCTAATTTAGGTCAGAGTTGAAAGAAACAGATTGGAACTGGCCAGTTCCCAAGTTATCTCACCCAAGCCGTTCCCTGCTTACACTATAAACATCAGTCTGGTACATTCTTATCTTCTGACTGCCTAACTCCCCCATAATATGTCCTAGCTGTTCGTGAGAAAGAGCACGATAAGAAGCACAGTTTGCAATATGGAAAAATACGATCACTTTTAACATTGCAGCTAAACTGAATACAAAATGTAGTCTGCAACTGGTGAACACTAGACAGCTAATCTAGGTGCAAAGTGGTCATAAACACATATTTCACTACAGTCGCTGAGCATATAATCCAAGAATGCACTCGCTGTGGCCTCTGGGGCAGTAACTGGGGATCCGGTCGAGCCATCTATGGAAAATAATGAACCGGGAGCCCGCGTCCCTGTTGGCGGATCTATATAGGAGAGTACTTCTCTTGTCACCGCATTCATAAACACATTGGATGGATGCACACCAGCATTCAGAGGCCTCTTGAAAGGCAAGCTGAAGCAAGGAAGTCCGACCTATTTCTAGCTGTTTACTCAGAGATTCAGTTACATTGGACTCCACCGCCATTTTCAGACATAGTATGTGATATTCAAGGTCTGTTATCAGTGTCATGCACTATCTGCGTGCTTGGGGTATGTTTTCGCCACCCCCAGAGTGTTGCTTTGCTTGCCAGCCATATTGTACTTGCTGCCATGACTGTACCATTGTTAATTTAAGTTAAGTAGAAATGCAGCTCTTCCGACAGGTGATTGAGAAAGCTGTCATCTGTGAAGAACCAGGCGTTAAGACGTCACATGGGTTTTTGACACTGCGTGGGCACCCCAAGCCAGAGCAATAAGAGCCGGTGGTCTGAGATTCCTTGGGGCAGTATGTTGGTAGCGTTAAGACGTCACACGGGTTTTTGACACTGCGTGGGCACCCCAAGCCAGAGCAATAAGAGCCGGTGGTCTGAGATTCCTTGGGGCAGTATGTTGGTAGCCGACATGGAGTGTACATCTGTAGCAGAAATGACTATGTGATCAGTTTGTGACAGGGTTTTCGTAGCTGCTGAAGTGTGAGTGTATGTCCATTCTTGAGGATGCCATATCCGCCAAATGTCACGTAAGCCCAGAGAGTCCATCCAAGAGATATGGGTCTTGGAAAGCTCTCGGCGGCTGTGTGAGGGGAGGCCAGAGATGTCCATATCAGGATCTTGGGCAGCATTAAGGTCCCCCCCAACAAGCAGTACCCCATATGACAGCGCAGCAATTGCCTCTGTGAGGCCTCTGAAAGTTTGTCTGTGTAGTTGGGAGTGGGATATACGCACTTAGAATAGGGTAAGGCTTCCCTCTACGAGTTCCAGCATATTGACCTTGGGAGTCATGAATGGTCTTGGTGACCACCAGGGGGATATGTTTGTGGAGTAGCACCGCCGCCTCTCTGGACTCCCTACCAAAACCTGAGTGGAGGGCCCATTCATGACCAAACCTACGTAGAAACAGACACTGAGTGCCTGAGAGATGGGTTTCTTGCAACAGAGCAACACCCAGTTGGTGAGACTGCAGTAGGTTTGATGCGGTTTAGGAGGCTATTTACATTCCATGAAAGAAGACTAAAATCAGCCATGGCATAACCGAGTGGGGTCAGAATATGGTGAATGGGTCAACCATATAGGTCGTGCCAAATAATACAAGGTGTACATGAAAGCAATCATAACAAAATTAAATAAAATGTGCAACACAAAACCCCAACAACACCTCCCAATGACAACCTCCCACCCAAAACTTCCACCCTAGAGGCATCTGTTACCCAACTCCCTTCAACAAGGTAAGTGAAACACATAATGGACTTTCAAGGTTTACCCCTCCAATACAGGATCGAATTTGTCAGTAGTCAGAACAAGCTCTGAGCCGTTAAATGGAAAGAAATAGTGTGAGCGTTTACAGCAGACCTCAAATAGATCCTCCCTGGTCAGAAGTATCCCCCTGATGGACCCAGAGGCTTCGTCTGGTGCAGGGGGCGCTAGGAGCAACTCGCCAGAAGTCTGGGAACTGCCAGGCTCTGTGTCCAAGGATTGAGGGAAACGTTTACGCCATCCTCATCTACTCTTGGATTTAGGACGTCAACGAATCTGGGAGTGGTTATTAGCCAGGACCGGTGAGCCACGGCCCAACTCAGCATGTCAGTCCGTGGGATCATAGCATCTAAGAGATCTCAGTTTGGTTGCCCATTCCCATGCCTCCTCTTGGGTTTTGAAGAAGTGGAAGCGAGACACACCGATGACCTTCAGCCACTCCAGGAATAGCAGCATATATTGAAGAGACGTCACCTTGAGTTTCCACCTGATGGCATTGAATGATTTGCTCTGCTTTTGGGTGGTTTTTGTATAGTCTGGGAAGATCATAATGTAGGTGGACTGGAAGTGGAGTTTACTTTAACTACATACCTGCAGTAGGATGGTATCTCAGTCTTGAAAGTTTAGAATTTTAATGATGACATGATGAGGTGGTGCTCCAGGAGGGGGCCTCTGTGCCAGGGCCTGGTGCACTTCTACAGCAAACTAGGGTGATGAAGTCTCCTCTGGTGTCCAGGATCTGATCCAAGTTTCAACAAAAGTCTCTAGGTGAGGGGTTTCAACCCCTTCAGGAAAGCCTACTTACTGCAAGTTACTATGTTGAGAGCGATTCTCTGCATCTTTTGCTCTTGATTCAAGGGTACGAACATTTGACAATAGCACATTTACCTTAGCCTTAAGGTTGATGAATCATCCTTGAGGGTGGATACTCAGCCCTCCACCTCGGTGACCCACCCAGCAATGTTTTGGAGGTCCTGGCGGAAGAGCACAGCATCAGAACCCACTTCACAAATCATCTGACTCAAGGGCTCTCTAGAGGCTTGTATGGCTTGTAGGATTTGGGCCACATCTGTGAGTACAGGCGCTTTGGGGCCTTGGCCATCAGCCATCCTTTGTTTGGTGGAATCAGAGGGTCAGATGATATATATTCATCGATCCTCGATTGTGCTCCCCCAGTCAGGCTTTGTTTTTCCCTATTGTCGCCATATGTGGAATGGTGTGGACCACCCTCCGCCACAAGGGTAGGGAAGAAGAGCAGGTGACATTAGGTGAACCAAAGAAGGCATGGTAGGTCGGGCGCACTCTCGCTCAAGCATCAAGCATATAATCTTTGACGGAAGAGCCAGCATCTAAATCTCTCGGCATAGTTGCTCAGCGGTCCATCCAGGGCAGCATGAGCTTCCGAGGTACTTGTCAGCCACCAAAGAGCGGCCTGCCTGTGGGATTCCAACCACCAGGATGGTACGCAAGATGTGTTTTGCCTGTAAGATCATTGTTCCAATGGCGGCGGGCTCTGCTCTCTGGGTCCCGGCAGGTGTACAAAAAGAGGGGCAGCAAAATAGTGTTTTTAGTTCCCTCACCTTATGATTCCCGGAGGGGCAGCTCAAGCAGCCCTCAACAGTTATGTCCCAGCCCCGAGGTTGTCACACTGGTCACCATTGTTATACAGGCTTAGAGAAGGTCAAGACTTCAGCTATTGTTCAGCGAGTGACAGTTGGTAAGGTTTTTGGGGCCATGTGTAGGTCTGTGCTTCCCCAGTGCAGATGAGATAATGGCCGCAAGATGCAAGTGTCCCCAAAGCCAAACATCAGACCCTGGAGGAGGCCACGCCCACGACAAACACTTTGGGCCCTTCCACCTCAAGTTCGCCTCCGTTCAGTCCTTGGGGCCCGCTGTGTGGATGGCATCAATCATAGAATGGAAGGGAGAAAATCCAGCCCACTGCGTCCAAAGTAAGTGCGCAGGCAGCAGCTGCACTTAGTGGGCTTTTCTGTAGGCGAGGCCACAGGTAGAGAGCCCCAGACCCACAGTTCCCCACAATTCCCCTCCAGCCTCGTGGGTCTGGCGTGACTCTAGTGGGAGACCTCACAGCAGTTTGTGCTGGAGATCGCTTCATTACAGCGCTGGGGAGCGGGCGCCATGTTGCTGATATGGGCTAAGTGCGCACCTCTCTCCCTAGCCCAGGCGGTCATGATCATGTGGAGGCCAGGCCAGGC
This sequence comes from Pleurodeles waltl, assembly GCF_031143425.1. Taxonomy (NCBI): domain Eukaryota; kingdom Metazoa; phylum Chordata; class Amphibia; order Caudata; family Salamandridae; genus Pleurodeles; species Pleurodeles waltl. Next base: position 980,568,786 of record NC_090437.1, on the reverse strand, counting down.
CACCGGCCACAGGACGGACTCCCCTGGGAGTCACAGACGGGGTCGGTTTGTTGTTTGAAGTGCCAAGGTTGTCAGATGAGAACAGATGGTGCAGCAGGTCCGAGAAGCATTGTTAAGACGCGGCCCCCATCTTGGCTGATTCAGCCACGCCCCACGCATGGCAGTTTTACTTCGCTTTAGAGACTAACCACATACACCTGCAGTAAATTCTTGATCTTAGATCTCTGCTTAGAGAAGAGATCTAGTTTATCTAGCCCTCATGAATAGTTTGTTTTCATCCCCTTCTAATATTCTTATTTGGTAACCTGTTGTCTCAAGTTTGAAATCTAATGGAACTGGACACAGGCGTAAACAACAGCTGTTTGCCCTCTTGACCAAAGCTCGGTGTTGGTAACCATAACTTCTCTGTGCTTCTCAGTTACAATCCTAGTATTTGTGTATATCCGACGAATTTAGAACGCAGGGGTTGGGGAGGTGGGTGGTTGGGTGTCCAGGGGGGAGTGGACGAGGTTTGGGGGTGGGCTGTTACAGGTATTTATTTACATATTAGAAGAAACACAATGCACACCCAATGGCCTTACCCTTGCTAGTAGGTGAAAGAACAATCCCAACTCCTGCCTCAGAGAGGTCCAAGTTTTCACACTAATTGACAATAAAAGGAACCTTCTATTTAAATAACCAATTTACTCCTGGCGAGATCCGACCAGTCATTAAGATGTTTTAGCTGTGGTCCTGTCAACCAATATAAAAGTATTAAACATGTTTTTTTTTTTTTAGGAATCTTGACAACCTCTTCAAGATTTGGTTCACTTCCAAAAGTTGCATGTAAGTATAAAATGTGCAATGTGTGTGTCATCCAACAGTTATAAGGCAAAGTCTTAGCTCAGTGATGTGACATTGTTAGATTATAGGAAATTAAGGTTTCCTCCTCATTTCTCTGATGCTGAAGTTAAAAGAAAGCTTCCACATAAAAGGAAAAACGCATACCCGACTTGGTGAGATTTGTACATTTTTGAGGCTATGGGGAAAGAATCAGTCCTTTGACATCTGTGGCAAATACCGTATTGTAGAAGCCCGCACTGTTCTTGCACCTCACTCCGTATCCCCTTTATCTTCATTTGTCCCTGTTATCTTCTTGAGGTATATTCCAGCCACTGTGAAATAGATGCATGCCTGGGGAGGCACCCTGGATGATCGATATGGCCACTGTGTTCTTCACCAATGTTAAGGTTGATTGTACCTTCAGTGAGGTTTCATTTCAGTTCTTGAAGTCATTTTGAAGTACTTTTTAGAATGTGATAACTTGCGGCGAAAGTGAATAAAACTTTGATTTTGCATGTAATCCTGCCACGGTTTCCGTAACAGTTTCTCTGCAAACACGTACCCTCTTTTTATGGTTCCCAATCAGCCTGCTGTGACTCTCTTAGTCCCAATATTTTCTCATCAGCACCCAAGCCCACAACATGTTGGTTCCCTTCAGCTTCCATAGCTACTTTCCATCTTCTCTTGTTTCCCAGTGTCCCTTCTGTCTCCATAATAACCCTCCGTTTCTTTCCTCCAACCCCTATTTCTTTACCTGGACTTCACTTTAGGCTCTTCATTCCGGGCCTTGGCCCCGCCCTCTCTTCTGCGCCACCTTCTTGTGGCTACCTTTTCATCCCCATATGTTCCAGTCGGGCGGTGTAACTGCACATCTCCCGATCCGCCCCTGATGTCTCTGTGCTGCTTGCTCGCTGCTATGTCTCTTCATCCACTTCCAATGTCCCCCCCACGCTCGCTAGGATCCTGCTTTGGACTTCCTATGTCTCCCCCTTTTCTCTCCATGTCTTCCCTTTACGATTGAGTGACGTGTGTCATTTTCTTCGGCCCTCCTTTTATACTCCTGACTGTCCCATTGTGGTCGGTATTAAACAGCTGCGCCAGTGCAGCTTTGCAGCGGCTCTCTGTGTGCAACGCTTCTGGCCACTATACGTTTCTTTATTAACAATCTTAAATGAAAACATGCACAATTACTCACCCAGGAAATCTAAAGGCATACCTTCTTTCAAAAGATCAGTAGTCAGACTAGTTAAATTAGTAAATGAGTTCAAAGTGAGCGCAGGGAGTGACATTGGGGCAGCAATTGAAGCGCCTAAATAGCTTTTAGATGACTCCACTCGCTGCATACCAGACGCTCCTCGCGGTGACCCTTTACTCACTCAAGCTTTGTCACATCCGCCCTCTTTTTAGCTGTAACCTGGAGATCCTAGATCGTATGTCACATGTAAGGTGTGTTTATCTGTTTAGAAACATTTCGAATTAAAAAGGCGTGACTTGTAGTCCATACATAGTACAGTGCTTTCTTGAACTGCAACAATAAATAGGCCTAATTTGGTTATAACTGGTTCAGCAAGTGGCCCGTAACATATCTGATTTCAAAATCAGAGTGAGACTAGTTACTGAAGGCCATGTTTTGGAGAGTGTGTAATTTCTGTGTCAAGCCACATTGAATTGTGTGGTGGGTATAGTTTCTCAGTTCTGCTAGAGTGAGGTCTAAGTAGGTGCCTAACCAGACCTTCCCCAAGCAGGTGGGAAGGGGCACATTTATACATGGCTTTAAACAATGAGCACATTCTAATGCGTACTCTCATTCCAGCGCATAATTCTTCAGCTCCCAACTTTTAGCTATCTCTTACCTCATTTAAGTCTGGGAAAACGTGAGTGGACGTCTCGCACTTCTCTCCTCGTAATTAACAATGTATTGTGTAGACTAAGTCAAGGTGGAATTTAACTCCAAGCTGATAATAAGGCACAGCTACTCCATCAGCATTTATATGATTTGGTCCTGGCACATGATACTAGTTTCTGGTTATTGGTGTTTACTTTCTGTCTATTCTGCAAAGGATGTTTTCCTAGTGTTTTCCCAAAAGGTTGACATCAATGTTTTATCACTAGTTACTAAAATTACACTAAAGAGATGTTTGTAATCTGTAAGACAACGATTGATCCTTATGGCTCAATGTAAGCAATCTGAAACTGTGGTTTCACACACTGGTATAAAGATCACATTATGTTGATGCCTAAAATAATCTACACTGAAACCCATATAACTTTGTGACCTCATTTATTCAGAGATAGTTATGTAACAGTTCAGTCATACGTTTTAGAAATGTTTTTTTTTTAAGTCAAGCTACATGTTTAAATGTCTGGTTTCACGAGCTGGTATAAAGATCACATTATTTTGATGCAGAAGAAAATCTCCACTGAAACCCATATAACTTTGTGACCTCATTTATTCAGAGCTAGTTATGTAACAGTTCGGTCATACGTTTTAGAAATTTTGTTTTTTAAAGTCAGGCTACATGTTTAAGTGGCTTAGGGCCAGATGTATCAAAGGGTTTTTCCCATTCTATGTCAATGGGAAAATGACATAGTAGGTAGTTAATGCTTTACAAATATAAATACACGCCTTTTTAACATCAGGCCATTTCTTTCCATCAACCACATAAGTGCATCCTTATTTGATTATGATTTAATTATCGTGATGGTTAACACACACTGGCAATTGTTTTCCAGTGGGATTAAAATGATAAATCTTCAGGCAAAGAAAGTAAATAGTACTAATGAGAATGCATCTGTTGCCCCGTTGAACCTGAGAACTACAGCAATGTATAATTCTTCAGAATGTCAGGTCACCTGCAGAACTATTGATGGAAAAGTATATTATCTTGATTATTTTTAGTGTAGCAGTGTTTACCCACCCCATCACTTTATGGACGTCTCAGTAGTCCTTATCGCTGTAGTCACTATTGCAGTAAAAACTGTATTTCGATTTAAGTCGAAATGGAAACAATTGGGACTTGATAATTTTAAACTGGAGACTTGTGTAAGAAAAACATATTATATTATTTAATTCAGGCGTTGCAAGGAGAGAGATCACTTTGCATTTTATATCTTTATGTTCAAGATCCACTTCACGGTCTAAACCTCATTGTCACAAAGATGGCAAACCATTTGTACTTGCCCAAAGACTTTTTCTGTTTAGATGCTTTAATGATCATCACTCTTTTCCTTTAAATTTGAATGCCCCTTAGCTTATATTAGGTGTTGGATACTATAGTTTTGACAATAAAGACTTAACTGTATTTGTTTTTAACTCTTTATAATTGTGTTTATATTGGACAATACACATGGTATGAGCAAAAATTGGGCATAGCAAACATGTAAAGGCTTCAGCGGTCGGGTAACCAAGCATCACAGCACAATCAGGTTAAATCATTATATTAGTGTAATTTCACATTTATAACTGATGTACTCAATCATATGTTAATTGTGATAGTAGAAGCTGTTGTCATCCTACCTTTTTTCTTAGGACCAAAACTCTGATAACTCACTTTTAAGTCTGTATCATTCATCAAAAACCTTGCAGAATGTTTTTCAGTGATGTTAAAGCAATTAAGGTAATTCGTATCTGCCATCCCTAGAGGGAGACAAGTTGTCCTAGATAACATCCAGTACAGTGATACCCTAAACGGAGCAATCTGTCTTGTTTAATTAACAATTCACGAATGAAACCGAGAAGCAATCCACGTGGGTCAGAAATAACATGTACTGCCAAACCACAAGGCAATACTTCGGCCACTTGTGCTCAGAATGTATTTTCTAGAAGGCAGTAATGTACCAGGTGGATAAAGTCTTCTGGGGTATGACCATCGGTGTTTGGGCATTTGCCATCATTCTTGTGCAATCTAGCAAGAATGTAATTTAGATTTAATTCGCATTGTTATCAGTAATAAACTCTTAGTCCTATCTATGGTGGTACCCCTCTGCCAAGATCCGCTGCCAGTTGAAGTTGTGCATAGCTTTTTATGTGCTCTTTCTACAAAGTGTATCGCATAGTAAGGGTGATTCTATAATAATAGAGAGTGTAGGAGAGAAAGAACAAAAACAAGAAAAATTAACGTTCTCTGTGAAGCTGTTTTTTTTGTGAGAAACTCCCTATGCACCAAAGTGGTAGACCTCCAAATGAGAATGAGCCAGATGCTTTTCTCCTGAGAAAATAGGATAGGAGATTGCACACTTGTTGGAAATGGCCTCTCTGCAGGGTCACCCCCACACTTTTTGCCTGCCTCCCTCCACTTTTTGAATACTGTTTTGCTGGTTTTAGGACTCTGCACACTTTACCACTTTTAACCAGTGCTAAAGTGCATATGCTCCCTCCCTTTAAACATGATGACATTAGCTCATACCCAATTGGCATATTTAATTTACTTGTAAGTCCCTGGTACAGTGCACTATATGTGCCCAGAACCTGTAGATTAAATGCTACAAGTGGGCCTGCAGCACTGATTGTGCCACCCACTTAAGTAGCCCCTTAACCATGTCTCAGGCCTGCCATTGCAAGGCCTGTGTGTGTAGTTTCACTGCCAATTCGACTTGGCATTTAAAAGTACTTGCCAAGCCTAAAACTCCCCCTTTTCTACATATAAGTCACCCCTAAGGTAGGCCCTAGGTAACCCATAGGGCAGGGTGCTGTATAGACAAAAGGCAGGACATGTACCTATGTAGATTACATGTCCTGGTAGTGTAAAACTCCTAAATTCGTTTTTGCACTGCTGTGAGGCCTGCTCCTTTCATAGGCTAACATTAGGGCTACCCTCATATAGTGTTTGAGTGGTAGCGTCTGATCTGAAAGGAGTAGGAAGGTAATATTTAGTATGGCCAGAATGGTAATACAAAGTCCTGCTGACTGGTGAAGTTGGATTTAATATTACTATTTTAGAAATGCCACTTTTAGAAAGTGAGCCTTTCTCTGAACTTAAATTCTTCTGTGCCTTACAATCCATGTCTGGCTAGGCTCCGTTGACAGCTCCCTTGTGCATTCACTCAGCCAAACCCCAAAAACAGGATGCTCAGCCTCACTTGCATACATCTGCATTTTGAATGGGTCTTCCTGGGCTGGGAAGGTGGAGGACATGACACTTACATGTCAAAGGACAGTAGCCTGCCCTCATACAAAGGACTGCCACACCCCCTACTGGGACCCTGGTAGACAGGATTGAACTGAAAGGGGACCTTGTGCACTTCTAACCCACTCTTTGAAGTCTCCCCCACTTCATAGGCACATTTGGGTATTTAAACAGGGCCTCTGCCCCTACCAACTCAGACACGTACTGGAGAAGAGAACCTGAACTAGAACCTGCAACCTGCCAAGAAGAACTTCCTGGCTGCCCAAAGGACTCACCTGACTGCTTTCTGTGAAGGACTGCTGCTTTGCTGTTGCCCTTCTGCCTTGCCGTCTCTGGCTGTGGTGAGAAGTGCTCTCCAAGGGCTTGGATAGAGCTTGCCTCCTGTTCCCTGAAGTCTCAGGACCAAAAAGACTTCATTCCTGCAAGAAGAACTCCCTGTGCGGCAGAAATAGACGCACAGCCTGCATCGCTGTGAACAATTCACTGCACGCCAAACCGGATTGATGCAGCCCAACTTCGCAACGAGAAGATCATCGCAGCACCAGCATAGCGACTGGAAATTCGACGCGCGGCCCACTGGATCGACGCACAGCCGAGCCCGAACGACACAGCCCGACTTCCAGAGAGGAATCGACGCAGCACCTGCCGTGCGGTAGACATTTCCACGCAATGTCCACCGGACCGACGCAGCCGCTGTGACTTCTTCCTGTCAGGAGGTTTCCGGAAGTCAACGCATCGTCCCCCGGGGCATCCGAAAACCCCACAACCTGAAGAGGATCCAAGACCGAGCACCGGAAATAGACGCAAAGCCTTCCCTGTGTGAAAAATAAACGACGCATCGCCGTGTGCAGCCCGAGAAATAGACGCACACCTCCCTGTTTTCCACGCATCTCCTCCTCTGTGGTTCCTTGCGGAGATTTTGAAGGCAAACCAGGTACTTTATGCTTGCAAGAGACATTTATTGCTTTTAAGAGACTAAAGACACTATGGGGGTTATTACAACTTTGGAGGAGGTGTTAATCCGTCCCAAATGTGACGGATATAACACCAGCCGTATTACGAGTTCCATAGGATATAATGGACTCGTAATAAGGCTGGTGGTATATCCGTCACTTTACCGTCACTTTTGGAACGGATTAACACCTCCTCCAAAGTTGTAATAACCCCCTATATCATTTCTACAGTGATATTTTCAACATATACTTATTGCATCTTAATCGTTTTGACATGCATCTTATCAGATAAATATTATATATTTTTCTAAACACTGTGTGGTGTATTTTTGTGGTGTTCTACTGTGTTATTGCATGATTTATTGTAGAAATACTTTACACATTGCCTTCTAGGTTAAGCCTGACTGCCCAGTACCACACTACCAGAGGGTGGGCACAGGATAATTTGGATTGTGTGTGACTTACCTTGACTAGAGTGAGGGCCCTTGCCTGGACAGGGAGTAACCTGACTGCCAACCAAAGACCCCATTTTTAACAACACTATATTATTTAGGATACTTCAGCACACACTTTATTAGTTCCACTTTATTTACTTTGGGACCTTATTTTGCAAATGAGCTGTGGACCATCAATCCCTCTTTAAAAATCAGAATTTTCTTTAGCAAGTATGAATAATTACACATTACCACAGAAATAATTAAAAGACCAACAGTTATTTGCGACATGATGGAGAATATTGTCATCTGTCAGGAAATTACAAATAAGGAAAACACTAAGCATATTAGTAAGATTATCAACATGGTTTCATGAACTACAAAAGAAACAACAAAATACTAATGGGACTCTGGAAACTAGCAGAGAAGTAGAAAGGATAACCAGAGAAAAGACATGTAAGATTGACCCACAAGGGAACGGCGAATTCTATGGAGTGCATGTGGACAAACATACAGAGATGTGAGTACAAGGACACAGGGATAAGAGGATTCCCGAGTGCGTGGGGTGTAATAAAGAACCAAGAACGGGAAGCGAGTTTTTGAATTCATGTTTGGATAGAATGAGGTTTTTCATTATTTATAAAACTGAAGCTCTGCTGAATTATTTATAATGTATTTCAAAAGTCTCCTTTTAAAGGAAACGACAGAGACCTGAAACATGTAGAGGCTGTTTTCTCAAAAAACTAGCACAGATTTTGAAACTAGAACGATTTGTATACCCGAAAACGGAGATACAGAAAAAATAAACTATATATAATTGTACGAATAAAGGTGGAATTAATGTATTCCTTAAGGTGTGCATGAGTTTTTTTCAGGTAACATTCTGGATTCAAATTGGATTCTGCACTGTGCACTAGTGAGTATTTGCCACAAAGCCAACTGTGTGGCCTACACCTTGTGATGACAAGATCGAAGTGCCAAACACCTCTCCAGAGAGCGTGGAGCTCTTCCAGACCCTTAACAACGTTATTTAAGTTTTATAAAAATAGAGACAGGGTTAAAATGTCTGGATACAAATGTAGGACAACAGACTATTGGGGTACAAAGACTTTCAAGCTATGAAAAAACAAATTACAGCAATAAGGCATGAGATGCGTTGTAAAGATCGGTTTAATCAGTATTGTTACATTTCGGCAGTATCAGAACTTTCAGAAAAGGGTGACGTCGCACCCAATAACAGAGAACCTACTTTTTGTTATCCTTGAGGCTGTTAAATAGATTAATAATTTAGGTCTGGTTATTGTACTCAATTCCCAATGTGCTATGAACACATGTATTTTAAAGTTTATGGCAATTATTTTGCAGGTGATCTTTATATTAGTAAGTGTATGTCGTGTTTTATGAGCTTGTGTCGAAATAAGCACTCTGGTGAACTGAATAGATTTATTAATTCATCCAAGAGGGTGCTGAGCTAATCAGATGCATTGGTCAGCTTGGGGCAACTCGAGCTTCTGAATGATTGGGTTGATGAAGTAACTTATTCAGAGGCAATATTGCCCAAATCTGAAGAGTTGGTAGGCACCTTAAGCCACCAGAAGAAATAGGTAGACTGAGTTGTGGAAACTGTGTTGAACGACCCTGTCAATCATAATGTGGTTTACAAATTACAGGACTCCGTAAGAACATAGGATGAAGAAGGTAGCGGCAAGCTACATAGATGAAGTTGTACAGGTAACCTTCGTCCTGGAAATTTGCACAGGAAAGATATAATGATTAGAGCCTAGATAAAGAACATATAGAAAAACAGCCAAACCAAAAAAGACTCAGCCAAATGTGTTCACTATCGGTTCACATTGTACTTTATAGTACTGAAGATTCAGCTGTAGATAAGAAAATAAGAACTTAAACCAAACCCACGTATACAGCACATTCTTGCCCCTCTGAAAGGTGGTGGTATTATTATTATTTAATTCAAAGTACGTTTAAAAACGTCAACCAATACTACAGGTGTAAGTGCAAAGCATCCATGGCATTACCTTAGGTGCAACTATGTGGGTATAGCCAGGAGATGTTACTTTAGAGTTCCCCCGGACACCGGTGGTTGAAGCTACACCTACAACTCAAGTTGGGCATGGAGTATATAGGAGATTCTAACCAGTCTTTCTAGTTAAGAATTCTTCTCCCACCCCAGCAACAGGCCACAAATCTGTTATCTAACAATAGTGCTAAGGCGGTAATTTATTTTATGAGAAGTGGGAATCTCCTCAACCCAGTGCAGCCTTGGGATCCATCTGTAATTTATAGCCTATCATAACAGATATGGTGGTCATAACCTCACTCCAGTATAGCTGAACACTGTGACATAACCAAACCCGGTGCAAGAAGTCTGCCTCCGGAGTGTCACAGCTCGTACATTTTACACCACCTTAAGGCCACATTTCCACAACCTCATGGGATATAGTAAGCTCTTTGTAAAAACTTGAGATGGATCATACGAAGCGTACTACTCGGGCAGAGCAGCTAGTCTGCTTGCCGCAAAACTTCCACTTGTCCGTTCATTCGTGATCTTTTCTCCCAGCTTCACCCCAATCTGATCCTGGCTATAAAAATCCATGGGGATGCAGGGTGAGAACTCCCTAATATCTGCAAGCGTGTTAAAATTGCCTTTTTATATACATTTTTCGGTAGGAGAGGCCAGTGTTGTATTGTGTATTCCTTCATGTATCACTAGCAGTCTCGGATGGTAAGGAGGGGGAGACCAGAAAAGTATGTGATATCACGACCAGTTTTCTCTCTCAATCTATCCGAGACTGACCATACCAGCAGTAGCATAAATTGTTTGTCCACGCCAGGGGGTGGAGGCTGTCATGTTCTCAGCAGTGATTGTAATGGTATAAAGGCTTTGTTGTCAAGCTATGAAGCAACATGAGGCAGACGGAGATGGATGGAAGCAGTAGCAGGTGAAGTGGGCCTGTGCACATAAATAGAGCAACTCGGGATCAGGTGCCTCAAACCCCTCCTTTATGAAAGGACAGCATCAGAATTGTTCAGCTAACCCCGAGCTGCTTACCAGCCCATGGCAGTCGAATCAATTGAGTTCTGAGCATTTGAATAAAGGGTCTTTTAAGAGAAAGAGGGGGATGTTCACAGTTAGAGCAGTTTTGGACAGATAATCTTCACGAGAGACCTCTCTCCTGCCGATGATGTCGGGAGAGATAGCCAGTGAATAATCCCCTCTTACAATTTATTCTTTGTTACACCATAATTTTCTCTCTGAGATCGATATCCTGGTTAATACATATTCCTAGGTACTTATGTGATTCGTCACACCATTTCGTTGGGAAGTGGGGCATGATTTGTACTTTAGTGATAGGGAAATTCTGCCATTTACGACAGTTGATGGTATCTCTGACACGTTACCAAAATGTACACATTTTTGCATCATTGAGTACAGGGTCACATTGTCTGTACACAGGGAGATCAAAAGATGTCTGTTAGTGTACCTGAGCATATGATCTGGTTAATGTTGGTGGAGCTTTGACGTCAGCAGCTTCAGGGCTATTGCAAGCAGGATAGATGACTGGGTCGTCTTGATATGGTGATAGCTGGGGTCAGATTAGTTGTTAATTTGCAACCGGGGAGGAATAAAGCAACCTATTCCAGTCTGAAAAGCTGGTAGGCATACTAAGCTTACTCAGGATGGTAAATAGAAATTCCCACTCCATGGATTTGAATTACTTTGAGCCGTGCAGAAAAACAGCCGCAGCATCTAAGCTTGGTTCGAGCCCATGCATGATCGCAAAGAGAATACACAGGTTATGGGCAGTAGATCTGCATGGAATAATCCCCGTTTGATTAGGGAGCATCAGATTGTGAAAGAGAAGCTATAGGTAGTTAGCAATTAATTTAGCTAGAATTTTAGCAATGCAATATATAAGTGCTAGAGCCCTGTATTATTCACATTTGGTAGCCAATTTTCCCAGTTGCAACAAGGCAATGAGGAGGGCCACGTGCAACATCAGAGGGAGGATAGTTATGCTCTTGCTTCCTCATAAACGGGCTATAAAAGAGAAGCAAAGATATTTACAAATCGTTAATAAAATTTGGGGGGGTGGGGGAATTCCATCAGAGCCAGATGCCTCGCTCCTTTGGAGAGTACCTATCATGACTTTAATTTCATCAAGTGTAAATAACTGTTCTAGAAACTGTTGATGCGAGTCGGTCTAAACCTGCAATGCTTGACCTCAGTTTCACTAAACATATTTTTTACTTTGCCCCCTCACTGCCTTCAACAACAAATTATTTGCCCTTGTGGATAGGGAGTGGAAGGGGGTGAATCTTTGATTTGTGGATTGAAGCCTCTTCTTCGCCCACCCCTTACTCTGATTAAGTATATCTCTTTGGCGTATGCAAAGATTCACACATTGAAAAACAAAATATCCTAAGTCACAGTGTCCAACATTTGTCCTTGATGGGTAGATTCATTCAGCATTTTAAGGCTGACCACCCACTGTGCAGATAAGGTATATTTAGACTCACTGTATTTCATTTTATTGTATTTATTTATTTTAAGGCCATCTTTTGTGGATGCCCTTACAATCTGTGAAGGATTTGGCCTTTCTGGATAACTGTTGGATACCTTTACCCTTGAAATTGGTTTTGCTAATGGCAGGATTTACACCACCATAATTTCTGGACTGATGATACCATCATCTTCCTACAAACAGAAAACTCTTTAGGCAAATGTAATAACTCTTAAATCCCTTTCCTCACCCGCTCACGAGCAGTTGAGTGTGGACAGCCTTGCAAGGCAGCCATCTTGCATCACTACCTTCTGGGGCACCTCACCCAACTGATTCCCTGGTAAGATCCTCATTTGAGCACCTTAAAGTAGCTCTGCAACTAGTCTTCCCATTCAGACAGAATAAAAGTGTTTCCCCCAAATTGTTATGGAACCCCTCGCTCTGTAATGATAAGAGAAAAAACTAAGAAGGAAATGGAGACAAACCTCACTAGACTAGGCAAGCCGGGCTTCAGTTGATTAACTTCTCTCGGCATGTGTATGTGAGCAGAAACTTAAAGAAAAGGATATAAATTACTAGAGTTTGTGCAGCGTAAGGGATTGGAGAGCGGGTCTGGATCCAAGTGATTCTGTGTATAGGACCAGGAAGTCCAATGGTTTGTGGTTTATGAAGAGTAACAAAGCTCCATCAGCCTATAGGGATAGCGGTAGTTAGACCAGACGGTATTAGTTGAATAACTTGTGTCTTGTCTGTTTGCCTTTTCTCAGTTTAAGTCTTTATTTGCTTGGTTTTACCTTTAAGTTGCTGGCTTCTTTGGATACATAACTGGAAAGATTTCATATATGAAGACTTGCCAGGAGAAGTTTAAGAACTTGGAGAATTCTGCATTTGGAGAGGCACTTAGGCAAAATCGAAGTTTACCTTCTAGGTAAGTACCGCTGGGTTTAATTCACAAATGTTTGTATTTAGTAGGTGGGACTTGCTCTTCATTCACTCCTCAATGTCCTGGAGTAAATCACAGCGACGTGTTGAAGAAAGTCTTTTAAGTGATTTATGTCATTATTGTTCATTGTGTATATTAAACGTATTCACGCATTCTGTCATTGGACATTGACAGTGGAGAAGAAACCCTTATTGCTGGATGTAATGTAAGTGAAATGTCTGATGGGAGAATATCACTGCTAGAATAGTACAAGTGATAGCCACCCGTGTGATAGATCAAAAACCCATCACACTGCATGTACTTTTGTAAGTGAAGGGGGTGGATTTATTTTTCTTCGTTTGTCATAGGCTGCGCATTATCCTCTTCTGACACATTTCCTTAGGGCACTCTTCAAAAGGATACTTCTTTTGGCTCAAAAACAACCTTTTACGCTCTCCCCCCCTCGCCCGCAGTTGTCTCTTCAGCACGGAATGTCCTGTTTATGGTCTGCTCACAAAGCAGCTGCAGGGCCAGGTCCAGCAGTAGTCACGTGACAAAAATGAGAACCAGTCAGAGGCGATAGTCATTCAGTAAAGGTGGAAAGCTGCCAAACATGGGAATTTCAGATATGTACTGACAAATTCCAGGGTTACAGTAGTTTTTAAACAAGTTTGCTCCCACAGAGCGGCCTTGATGTGACGCTGGTCTGCCGGCAGCGTGACCTACCCACTGGTGAGAACGAAACACTGCGTTTTAATGTTGCTTAAAACTAAAGCATAGACCACCCGTTTGCACTCTGATCCCACCTGGCCTGTGTCCTTCTCCTGCCACGCCCAACACCCTCCCCCCTCCACCTCACGCCCCCAACCCACTCCAAGGGTCCTTCGTTTTTCTTTAAAAAGTTTCTTTCACTGTGAGGACTGGTCCCAAGTATCGAATGTTACTCTGCTTGGGATCAGACAAACATTATACAACACCATAATAAATAATATCTATGTGTAAAATCACATCTTTACTGTAGGTTTTTCAAATTTCCAGTTGTGTAGGGTTCTTTCCAGAACAACCCTTTATTGAAGACCCACAATCTGTGGTCAGTGTGGTTTTATGATGAGTGATGCATGGCACAGGCTGCGAAAGCGCAAACGTTTTCCAATAAATACATTGCGACCACCCGGCGATTCTTATAATTTGCATGTACGGGATTGTGGGGTTGAGTTACAGCTACTCTGTGAGTTACAAAACTCAGTGCCAAGTTTTTGATGCATAAAGTGTTTAATTTAGTCATGTTTCTAGCAGGCACAGACAGGTGTTCTTACAACGCTGTAGCAGTTTTAGTTAACGCATAAAAAAAACTCGGATTCATCAGTGAATTTAAATGCAATATTTGTGCCACGTCCTAAAGCATATTTCCCGTGTATTTTTTGTGGGCGAACGATGTTCTTTGATTTTGCGGCCAAGCATTATTCATTTTTCCAGTGTTAGCAAGCCAGAGCTTAAAATGGTTTGTTACATGTATTCTTGAAGCTACTCCTTCCTAGGCCTACAAATTACAGCCCTGTCTAGGAAATGCCGGCTTTTCCCTGAAAGATCTCCTGAAGTCGATACAAAAATTGACTCCATTAATTGAGCCGAGTGTGTGCGCCTAACTCTCGCCTTTATTTATTTCAGTTTTGTGCTTTTTTTCATTTTCACGTATGATGGACACAGAAGAACGTACCGCAGTGGACATGTTAATACATCTTATGACCAGCTTCCGTTTGGCAACAAAAACAATGCAATAAATCACCTGGCTCACCTGATAGATGATATTCACATAAAACAATTATTGATGCAGTCGGTCAGGTGGCCGGGCAAGAGGCGAAACACAGTTTATCTGCAGGATATGTATATGTATCTGGCAAGTATATGTATCATATACCTAAGCCACGATTTCTGGACATTTCAATTAACCCCACTTAAGCCACCGCCATTTCCCCCAGAAAGCAGCCTCCCCCACACTTCCTTCTATTGCTACACAGGTAGCTTCAAAGCCTAACATGGCGTCAAATTGCACCAAACCGCCACGTTATTCACAAACACTCCATTTACCGTGTTGATGTCACACGACTATTTCTCCATTCCTTTTGGTCATGTCTCTGTAAGCTCTTGCTCATTTCCCAAAATAGTCTGCCCATTGACACTTTATCAAGGGCAATTCAATACGTAACTAGTACTAAACCTATTGAAAGTGATGCAAAACCCAGTGCAAACACATTCTCGACTGTCAACAAAGTTTCATTCAAGAAAAAAGATTCCACCCATTTCCCCAAAAATAAATTCACACGTAATTTTTACTTGTGAAGGCAGTCCACAGGGGTCACCCCACATCTGGAACATAGCAGAGATTTCACTAGTTACATTTTTTAACTTTCTTTTTTTATTTTCAAACTTGTAGCAAGATACAGTTACATTGTCATAATCACATCACTCAGTTTGTACCCTTTACCATGTCTCATGGTCTCCCAAACCAGAAATGGCACGCATGTTCATCACCTCCAACGTTTTCCCCCGTTTCACTCCCCCAGTTTTTAGGGTCGAGCCTGCGTTGCATGCGCTCGCGCATGTGTTTCGCAGCAAGACTCTTTTGTATTTCGAAAAGGGCTCGGAGCCCTGTCAACTTCACGTCAGTGTTTTTTATTGGTTGGTGGGCTTCCCTAATAAAATCTGCTTGCTTTCATTAGTTGAAGGCACGCATATGTCATGCCTTTTCCGGTGGCTAGCCCTCCTCCAGCGCAGTGACCAAGTACAGAAAACATGCGAGGCTCGCTGTTTTCCATCGGGCTCGTGGAGTTTTTTTTCTCTAATTTACGAGCCCGATCTCGCTTGGCAGAAGTCGAGCGCTTTACATACTTTATTTCACTTTTTCGGGTTATGTACATAAATGCACTTTTGCCCGATAGGTGAAAAGTCGGGTTAGGAGTTTACAACGCGATCAGCTCTAACATGAGCAAACGCGAGACCCGATGCATTGTAAATGCTTGTTTAATGTTGTGAACAAAAAACGATGATATCAAGTGCATATTGCCTTCATATCACTTTGAAGTGAATGTTAAACAATACTTTCTAGGTGTGTAAGCATACCCTGGTCTCCCTCACAGCTGTTGAGATATTATCAAGGTCTATCATCCAAGCCATACTCCTACTCACAGCATCGACCAGCGGATGATGAGCTGTCCCTGAGATACACGTACAGACTAATTCTTTTCTTGTTTTTGATATTTCATGCTCTTCAGGAATGTTGGTGAAAAAGGACCATATTGGGTGAACACAGTAGCCACACCAGCAAATAATAGAAACCACCCACAGATGACGACAATATGCAGAGCTAATGTAACAGTCTGTAACATTGAGCGGCCATAGATAAAGATACCTATTCTGTGGATTTTATTCTGTACCTGTGTACATTGACACCTGGCACAGTAGGGCCTTCCCCAGAGGGAGTTAAAGTACACATAATGCGGATTGCCCTTTAAATCTTACCACCTCTGTCCAAGTAGTTTGCTAAGATACCACAGACTTTAGAAACTTGTCACATTACTCTCATCTCTTACTGGAATATTAAACAAGATATTTGGCTCTACCACCTCCTTAATCAACTTTGTTACCTTATTTTGTGGATCCCTGCTAAAGCATCTAACCTCGTGTTGCAGTTGTGCTACATGGCGACATACTGTCACATTCAAGACACCTATCTCCCTATCTTTGATGACAGTCAATACATCCAGTGAAGTAAACAAGGTGCTGGGTAAATTAATGGACAACATCTCAAGAACACTACAACAGCTTCAGTAATACCATTGTTTAAGTGGTTGATATCCTACCTTTCAGTCTGGGAATTTCAACAAAGATCTACACACCTTATGAAGCCCTTTCAAAATACTTAGGGTATATTGCACCAGTGGGGTCTCAGCCCATGGTTCCAAATATGCAAGACCACCATTAGATAGTTTTAGTAGTAAATTGTACAACCCATTCACTCCATAACTACTGAGAAGACATCATGGAGTTGGACTATTTAATCAATAGATTGACAACATGCTGAGCTTTTCTTGTAATTCCCCCACAGCTGACAACATAGTAGAATTAAACTTGCACATTTTGTCTGCCCACAGTGAAAAGCTGAAGTGTTGTTTTGTTGATTACTGTGCTACCTTTGACATGTTTGATTGCCTTGTTTTGTGGAAGAAAAATAGCTATTAATCCTCCTCTGTTGGATCTTGTCATAGCCTTTCATTTAGAAACATGAGTTCAGATAAAGGTAATCAGCCATTGAATTCTAACTCAGGAAATAAATTCAGCAAAGGACCTCAAGAAGTGATACACCTGTGCCTCCTTTTTCTGTTTAATCTGTACATTTCCGATTTTGCTAACAGGCAACTATCCCCCAAAATAAACCCTGTGGCCAAGAATCACCTACTGAAAAGACAATAATGAGATCTTGAATTCGGAATGTGTAATGGTAGCAGAAATAATTGTATTTGCTTCTTCAGTTTTGTGATCCACTTTACATCTGTTCTGTTCTCTTTACAGAAGAACGTAGTGGTCCAGGATCAGAAGTCATCTATCAATTGCCAACCATTTGGTTCCGGACTCTGTCCTGAGGTCTCAGTCCCCTCCTATTTAGAGACTGATGAGCCTGGGAATGATCACCTTTTTCAGATATCAGAGTGCCCCAATACTGGTTGAAACGACACGTTTATAAGCTTTAGCTCAAATTTCTGTGAAAGGATTTACTTTCACAGATTTCTCTTACAGGTTGATCAGGCCAATGTCAGATCTCTTCAGAAACCCTCCCAGAAGCAATCTACAGCTCAGTGAGGATCTGGTTAAATCCCAGAATAAAATAATTTTCCTCCATGACAAAATATTTTCAGAAGCATCATGCCTTCAGCTTTTGTGAAGATTTGGTTTCTTTTAACCGGTCAGTCACGGATTTGAGGGTAAATGAAAATCTTCTACTGGTGCAATCAATTTTGTGGACATTTTCAGCTTTGTTAATTCCCCATCACAGTTACAAGTGTTTGTTTTCTGACTTACAGTGTAAGTGCTAGTTTCATGAATGGTGCTCCATTTTAGGCGAGGAGGCCAAGTCCAGAGATATCCATGGTTAGAAAATCTACTGCAGTCGTAGCTTGCTGCTTTCCAAAGCCAGTGCCTCAGTCATTGGTGATAGATTTGGGAAGGCCCTTGTCTGTTTCTGTCCCAGGCTTAGAAGGGTAAGTCTTTAGGTCTCTTTTAGTGTCTATCCTACTTAACAGCCAGTGGACAGCACTGGAAAAGATGCAAATGTGTCTGGTCATAGCAAGAGGTATCACTTCAGCCATGTCCATGAGGTGGCACGCTTTGTTGAAGCTGTTCTCTGTATAATTCAGGACAAACATGACAATATTGACCAGCCACTTGCTGTTACATGCCAGATAAACAAATATATATATATTAACAGCAGAAAAGGACCTGGTAGGTTCATTTCCATGTCTGCTGCAACTCTATGGGCTCTGCAAGTCTATAGCTCTATTTTTACTCTTATTATGATTACTCTTCTTTGGTAATTTTGTGCTTTTTTAATTGTGAGAGCATTTACTAAGATCATTTAACACATTTATTCACCTGTAGATGCTACTTTTAGCGGCATCTCAGGCTTCAGCAGAAGGGGGTGAGGATTGAGGGGGGGCTGGAAAAGAAAATCTCTTAACAGTTTTCTTTATTCTGACCGAAACTTACACTGAGTGAGTTGAAGTGGGCTTTGAAAGTCAGCCCCATGTGGTCGTAAAAACTTCTTTGTCTTTAGTGGCAAGAGTATACAAGGGAACAAATAGACTTTGTTATCATCATTGACAGCTTCATTGGGAGCTGGCCTTACGAATTCTAGCAAACCTGTGTCAGGATGCAGAGATGATCAACATAACTTGCCTTAGGAATTATCAATGTAGTATGTGCATTACTCTTGCTTGATTCCTCCATGGCCCAGCTGTAGGTAATGAATGTTTTACCCTTCCCCACCTCCTTGCCTCGATGCCCTCTTCCCTTGTTTTTTTTCCGTGCATGTTGAAGGTTTGAGTTGGATTTAGCCTCTATATTGTCAGTGTGGTTTCGGTGATTGTTCTCAAGCTTCAGATGAATACTTCTAACCGCAGATTCTTTACCTTTAGAACGTCCCGAGGCACCAGACTGCATCTGGCAGATTGTTTAACATAGCTCCTGCATGCTTTTAGATGGTGTAGTGCAGCTCTGCGCCTACCTCGTTCCACCCTGTAGTGATAGTTCAGCTACATATAAGCGCTGCACAAACGTTCTGATGTTTGTTCCTTTCTTTCTGTGTCTTCATACATAGATTCCAAGCTAGCGCCTTAATTTTCTTGTCAGTTGATCTGTTTTTTCCCCTCAAAATTTTATTTCAGTGTGAAAGGGAATATGTCCCTTCCTAAAACAACAGGATTAATCCCTTGTAGGGATTGTCACTAGCAGATGTCTGCAACAGATCCCCACGAGGTGTGCCTTTAGTGTTTGGGCTACGACTCCAAGTAGTGCGAGCAGCATGTTCTTATGCATCCAGAGATGATGTGGGATCAGGCAGCCAAGCTATACATCACTAAAGACTGCAGGAGGTCACACAAGCCTCACTCTCACTCGAAGTCAAGAGCCCTAAGCTGTTTCCAATTTCGGGACAGCTGTTGCAGCAGGTCTTTGTAATGGTCCATGCCTCCGGATAAGTCTAGCCAAAGACAAAGTATAAGAAGGCTTTCCTGAGATGTTGTGAGGACATCAAGGTGACCCTCGTTCCTTCTCCCCATCACGGAGTCGATTCCGCAGGCGATCATGATGTCCCCCGAATTTCTGGGGCCATCGGAGATGTTATAACAGATTGAGGCTTTCAAGAAACCCATTTTGCAAATCTTTACACCTACTTGGGTCTTCTTGCCTCACGGATCCATTGTTGCCTCCTTTCAAGTTACTGCAGGGGACTACACCCTTGATGCCATCTGTGCCTCCTGAACCTGTTTTGGGTTGAGCTTCAACACTGGAGTCGACTCCACTTCTGGAACCACGATTCATGCCTGTTCCTGCAGTGTCAGCACCAGCCCTGATGCCACAGACTCCTTAGGAGGATGCCTATCCATTGAGCAGTTGGGGCGTCATGCGTAGAGCAAACCATCGCTTGCCTATAGCAATATGCCATCTTCATGGTCCTGTTGCGCATGTTGGCTCCATACTTGGGCATCAGATCAAATCCATTCCGCTTGTGGTTCTACTGGTAGTACAAATGAGACGGGAGAGAGGACAGCCCTGCCTTGTGCCTCATTGTATTGAAAAGGGGGCCAACAACTCTCCATTAACTGTGACCCTTCGGAGTCCATACAGGAGTTTTACATATGCCAAAACTGAGGGCCAATATTCATTTCCTCAAGGTCCATTTGACTGTCAAACGCCGTCTCAAAATAAATTGAGATTATTGCCTGTGGTTCAGTGTAGCGCTGAACCAAGGCCAGCACCACTTGCTGACTGCGTATACAGTGTCTTGTTGTCTTATTGGGAATGAAACCGTTCTGGTCCCAGTGTACTACAGTGTGAATTAACCTACCAGGCAGTTGGCTAGCACCTTGGCGAGGATTTTGGTTTCAGTGTTTATTGATATTCCCATTTATACTAACAGCATGGATCGGAGATTATTGCCTTTTTAATACTGGATGGGCATGAAGTGCATGAGTGTAGAAAGGCTTAAAGGGTCCCATTGACTATCATCCACATTAGAACCTTAGGCTTTGCCATACTGTGCATGAAAGGGTGCACCCTAGAAGTTCCTTGATTCGAGAAGGCTGCTCTCTCCGCACATTTTAAAGGCTCTGAGTACTTTGTACGTAAGACATATGTTGTATATTTTTATGCAATTGTCTTTATAATGTTGATAGGAACGACAAGTATTCCTTGTCTTCTGGTGTCCTGATGAGGCCGCATTGGTATGGGCCGAAAAGCGTTCACAAGCTTTCAAGGAGTCCTGACTATAAAACTATAATTTTGAGAGACTAGTGCAAGCCAGGTTATTTGAAAGCCATTGGACCTGGAAATCCTGGCCTTTATTGGACTACCTTGATTGGATTTTATATCCAATGAACTGGTTGGAACCACCGTTATGCTGAATTTGGGGAAGGTACAAGGAATGTGGAAAGAACATTTTTTTTGTTGGTCTTTTATGTATGAAATGTCTAATGTTTTTGTGATATGTTTCATGTGCTAGCTACAATAAATTATACCAGCAAGTTCAGGGTGTCACAGCACAATAATTTAGAATTTGTCTGAAGACGGAGTACAGAATTGTTGCAAATGAAATTTATCTCCTAATCATAATTTAGGTATTGTTGGAAACTTTTGAGTGAATTTATCCCCCTTTCCTACCCATTTGTGGTTGGTTATACAGGTATTAGCCCAGGGACTGGGGATTATATGGGTATTACCCTTTGTTTTATGAGATATTCATCCCTCGGATATGCCACCTACACTGCAACACTTTCTGGAGGACCACTTGTCTATACTCCTATGAGACGTCCAAGTTCTCTTGGCCAAGGGAGCCTTAGAGAGAGTGCCATCATCAGAACTTGGGACTGGCTGTTATTCTGAGCTTCTTCCTATGAATGACAAGTTTAAGATGCTAACTTTGGCACAAGTTCTGTCTTTCCTGGATCCAAGAGGCTGGATGGTGGCATTGGACCTGCAGTATTTGTATTTCCACATCCCGTCCTACATTCCCATAGACGCTAACTGCGGTTCAGGTAGGCCAAAAGCACTTTCAGTTCTCGGGGGGTCCCCTTTGGCTTTACCAGTGCAACTCGGGTGTTCAGAAAGGTGATAATGGTGTTCACAGCCCATCTTAAGAGGTTGGGAATATCCGTCTTCACGTAGATCGACAACTGCTTCCTGAAGGTGGGCTCTCCTCAACCAGTTGTAAACCACCTTCAGATAACCTGTTAACATCAATGGGCTTCTCCATCACCATGCCAAGGACATTCCTGACTCCTTCACGATGGCTCCCCTTCATTGGACCCGCCTCAGATCTGGTGCTCTTCCCAGCCTTCCCTCTGCTTCAACAAGTCCAGGACATTTGGGCTATGATCCCAATGTTTCATCCTTTGACCTGGGTCTATAAAGTGGCTATGAGGCTTCTTGGTCTGTCGACCTGCATCCTGCTTGTGGACCATGCCAGGTGGCAAATGCCAGCTTTCCAGTGGGATCCTAAGTCTCAGTAGGCTCAGCACAAAGGGAACATTTTAGACTCCCTTGATGTGTTGAAGTATACTGCAAAAGCTCTGCAGTTGTGGCTGTTAGACTGGCGGCAGACCCTCCACCTAGAACTAATGGTTGTGGTGCATGGATGCATCATTGTTGGGTTGGGGAGGTCACCTGGGAGAGGTGGAGATCAAAGGACTCTTGTCTCTGGCGGACACCTTTCTCCACATAAACCTTCTGCCGTTATAGGTGATTTGCTTGGCATTGAATGTGTTGTTTCCAACCCTCCGGGGAACAGGTACAAGTTTTCACAATAACACAATCTCCATGTCACTGCAACAAACAGGGAGTTGTAGGGTAGTGGGTCCTGTGCTAGGAGGCTCTATGTCTTTAGAAGTGGTTGACAATTCAGGACATCTCTCTGATTGCCCAACGCCTGGCATAATTATTAAATGCCAGGGTGGATGTACTCTGTCGACTTTGCTTAGCAAATCGCAAATGGCATAGGATATCTTCCAGCAGTAGGGAAAACCCTGGCTTGTTCTGTTCTCCTTCACAGAGAATGTGCAGTGTCCAAGCCTTTGTGTGTTGGAGTTCCCAAGGCAGTTCTCCCTCAGAGATGCTATTCCCCTGCACTGGGGCTCAGGACTCCTGTACGCCTTTCTTCGTCTACCTCTCCTGCCCACAGTATTAAAAAAGGTCAAGAAAGACCAGGTCCAAGTCATCCTGTGCTCTCCAGAATGGTGAGGAGAGTGTAGTATCTGGAACTTCTAGCCATGAGCATATGTCCTCTGATTTGGCTGTGTCTTCAGGAGAATCTCTTGTTGCATTAACAAGGCTGGACTCTGTACTCGAGCCTGCACAGCCTACACTTTCATGTGTGGCGATTGAATGGCAACAGCTGACGGCCTTCGGTCTTGCTGCTGAAGTAATTGGTGTTATCCTGGCAAACAGGTGCCTCCCCACTAAACCTGTATATGTGTGCTGTGGGATAGAGCCTCTACCAGAATTACTTTACCGAAGGTGAGTAACTTGTTAATCTTACGCCTTCTCACCAATCCATGTAAGTGGGGCCAATTGACCAGCTCTAGTTTCTAAGTGGGTTGGATTCCGGCTATACCAGAAACATATTCCAAGATCCTGGTGTCAGTCTATTCCCTGTCCCAGTGATGGTTTGTTCCCAGAACCCTATGCAGAAGCGTACAGGCGTTCATGCGTCATGCTTCCTCTCTCTAACCAATATGTTATCTGCATAGCCCAGGATTGGAGTGAAGGTTGGAAGGTTGAAAATTCGGGAGCTGCCATTTTTACACTCATCATTCTTTAAAATATTGTGTGAGACAGGAACATCAAGGTTTAAGTGACAGGCTCTTGTCAGCATTCGCTCTCTTTCTTCTTTTCTCTCTCTCTCCTTGCCCTACTCTCTTTCCATTGTCCTTTTCATCCTGACATAAATTACATACCTGCGTACTGGATGGAAATGGGGAGGTAATAACCCACGTTTCTTTTTATTAAAGTGTGTGGAATGGGGTTCTGTATGCAAAAAGTGTTTTTACTCTGCAGATAAGATTAGTACAAACCCGCTTTTGTTTACTTATGCCTAAGTGTAATTCTGCTACATTCATTTACATGTAAATGCATGTCAGGACTCTTGAAAACCGTTTTTGTGTGTATGTGGGGGTTGATATGAAACGCCATAGATGTATGGATAAGTAGATTTTTATGTATGTTTTTTGTAAAACTCTGCTATGTAAACATGCAACTTTAGAGTGTGTGTTGCAGTTAACACATTTTCTTGGATAATATTTTCCAATTGAAGATCTGTGCATGATTTTCAGTATCTAATCATTATTATTGATTTACTGATTCCTATAAGAGACTGGCAATAGAGAGGTATTTAGTTTAGTACAGGATTGGCACGAGGTTAGGGTGATTACATCCATTTTTCTGAGGTCGAAATTCTGAATTGCCTACATGGATCACTGCATGTTGCATAACATTCATAAAAATAAATCCATTTAGTCTTTGCATTTTGTGGTTAATGATCACATCTTGTCAGGAGATCCGTCCTAGCAGCATTAAGTGGTCGTTCGGATTTATGCACGTTCTCATTGTTGTTTTTTCAGAAATTTTCCATCCATATTGAATTGATCTTAGATAAAATAGATACATCTAGTCAAAAGACTCTTTGAATATACCTTCTCTCAGCCATTTCCTGATTCAGGGAAGACTGGTTTCTTATCATGTTTTTTTCGTGGCACATGTAGTTGTATGGACTACCAGCACTATCAAATGTTAAAGTGCTTGTGATCCACACCAGCCAGACCAATGGGTCCTCAATCTCCAAAAGAAAGTTGTCCACCCAAGCCTTCTTGGCTCCAGACAGAGGCCTTGCTTGAAGGTTTCCTAGGATTTAATTAGGGTACTGTAAAGCACAATTATACAAGTTATAATAAAGATCTAATTGCCTTATGGGTACCTGAAAAAGTAAATGCATTTATGGAAAAAATGAGGAAAGAAGGAAATAATAAGAAACACACTGAGCTCAATACACAATAAAGTGGTTACTGTGCCACACCACCTGCATTAAATCCAGTACCCTTTGCCATAAATACTGTATTCTGTTTATGAATAGTAAATCATTCTGAACACCGAGACAAGAGAACATAATACCAGTGCAGCTACTAAACAAAGTAATGATGCAAGGATAGTTTGCAAACATTCACAATTGTTAACCAGTCATGAACACAACACTGGAAAATGGATGAGTGCAATTCTCAATCCATAATTGAGTTGTTTTATGTAGGATTTGCAAACCCCTTACCATTTTGAAACCTACTGATTGCGAACACTTAACATAAGCTGAAACAAAGACAAGGCAGTGGCAATTGAAAATACAGTGTATCATAAACTGGAAAGGGATGGGACAGTACATTAGGCTTCAGGAAGGTGAAGTTACTCTAGCTGGGAAGATAGCCTACTATCTGTTATAGGCCTAAGTTGTATTGGCCCCTCACAATGGGTTTATCTTGTGAAATCAGGGGCCCTCTACTCTTTCGGTCAGCAGCTCCTTCCTCAGAGGGGATAACTGATTATGAATGGGTATAATGAAATAACAGTGGTTCTCATTCATTCTGTAACAAAATGTAATTTGTCATTAATTATTACTGGTCACAGTTAATGTAAAGCATAAATATTGTGACCATCACTCCTTTCAACCAAAAAGTTAAGATGAATCAATTTATGACAGTGAAGTGCCAAAGTGCAGTGTGTCCCAGGTGAGTAAAGCCCCAAAACTACAACACATGATTAAAACAATGAAAAGATTAATTCACACAAATGTTAGTGCTTATTTTGACATGATGTACATTGTGGCTTGTTCCTTGTTTCATTTGTTTTCCACACTCATTTTTTAATGTACTCACATTGTATAAATATTGACATGCACCTCCATTCATTGCATCCGAATAGGCCCTTCGGTTGTCATGGACAGTCCTGAAGCTGGGACGCACGTTGTGCTTGAAGCCTTGTTTTTAGGTCGCTTGTGTAAAGAAGCATAGTTCTGCGTCTTCCTCTCTGACACTGAGCCTTATTCTGGGCAAGACCCTAAAGCATGGGCTCTGTTAACTAGATGTACCCACACGACCATGCGCTGAGGTGGATCAGCACTGGCTCAATGGAGCACTCTCTTACTTGGAGGGCTGAGAATATACGGAGGCACATCCTATAGCAGTGGTTATTCCCTCTTTGCCTCGGATAAGTAGCGTTTGCAGACCTTCTCTAATTCTTTGTTTCACGCCACCGCGGGTAACTCTGAAATATTACGTCTCAAAGTATTGCAGTCCATCTCTCATGTCCCATCTTATTTTATCAACCGGTTTAAATGTCCCTGAGTGCGCAGTTATTTTTATCTTTACCACTGGGTGTATGCTTTTTGTAACAACTCTGGTACAGTTAGAATCAGCGCTTATCTCCCTTAATGCTGGCCAGATGTTTGATGCAGCTGAGCGAGGGAAGGGGTGTTTGGAAAGGGAACAGCTGGGAGGAAGGTCTGGAATAGAAAGAATATCCAGAGTTTCCTTCCATCTAGCATTCTACCACTTATCCCGATAAAAATGCTGCCCCACATGTGTGGCTGAGCCTACTGCCCACAAGAACAGATCAAACCAAGGTCAATGAGTGTCTCTTTGCGAGGACTCCCATTAATGCTAGTTTGGTCCATTCCTATTGCGGGCACTAGGCCCAGCCACACAAGTGGGGCAACAGTTTTATCGGGACAAGTGGGGTATGCTGGGTGGCAGAAATTGTGTGGATTCCTTCTGATTCTGGAAAAATATGTCAAAGAAATGCAAGGAAAATGTGCTGTTTTAGTCAAATTTTGAGATTTGCAGGGGCATTGTGAGTAAGAAAGATTTTGTGGGATTCACAAGAGACACACTACCCTGTAGTTCCCTGGATGTCTAGTTTTCAGAATTGCCTGGATTTAGTAGGTTTTCCTGGGTGGCCATTGAACCCAGGCCCAAAAACTGCAGCTGCCTCTTTTTGTTGATGTTGCCACGTTGTGTCTTGGACCCAGCCCTTTTGCAGGTGCTAGACCCACCCACAAGGTGGCAGGAAATGTGCTGCTCCCATCAGATACCAGGACTTTGAGTCACAGAAATGTAAAGAAAATATGTGTTTTTAGCCTATGAGAATTGCAGGGCTTTCTGGGAATGAAAACCCGGTGGGATCTACATGAGCCACCCTGGAGTCTCCCTGGTGTCTAGTTTATGAAAATATCTAGAGTTGGTAGATTTTCCGTCAAGACAATGTACACAATGGCAGAGAAAGACAGAAAATAGAAATATTACTGCACAACAATCTACTTCTCAAGAACACACATATAGCGGTTGGATTTGGCATGCGGGTGAGTGAAAAGTTAAAAATGAAAACCTAGATGTTGGAAAATTGGTTATTGGTAAGGGCAGGTAAGTACCTACACTTAGCTATAAGCCACTAACCTCCACTTAGGTCCAGTTAGATCTCAGTAAATT
This sequence comes from Pleurodeles waltl, assembly GCF_031143425.1. Taxonomy (NCBI): domain Eukaryota; kingdom Metazoa; phylum Chordata; class Amphibia; order Caudata; family Salamandridae; genus Pleurodeles; species Pleurodeles waltl. Next base: position 980,541,715 of record NC_090437.1, on the reverse strand, counting down.
AAACCCAGCTCAACCCTTGGTAGCTTGGCAACGAGCGACAAGGCTTAACTTAGGAGACAGAGTGTAAAGCATTCAAATATCACAAAACAGTAATTAAATAAAACACAGGAAACAGTTTAAAAATCCAAAACCTATTTATAAAAATAGATTATATTTTTATCTTTAAAATGACACAAAAATGAATAAAATTGGATAAGGGGAACCGCAGATATGAATTTTTAAAGAATAATATTTTTTTTAGCGCCTAGAAACAAAAGGTGCCAATCGGGTCATCTGGTTGCACCTCGACCGGGGCAAAATCTAAGTTTAAGGCTGACCGCGATGGAGCCCAGCTCGGCTACAGGCCGCGGGAGGCCTCGGTCAAAAGTTTACCTTCGCACTTTGTCGTTTTTCTGAAGATTTTCTTCAGCGGGACGAACCTGCCAGTCCAATCCGACCTCCTTGAACCCTTCTCCGGATACGCGTCGCGGGAATCCTCGGTGGAGATTTTTACCTTCGGACTTAGTCATTTTTTGAGGTGAAAATCCTTCGACCGGGGTAAACCTGGATCTTGATCTGACGTCCTTGGAGCCCTTCTCGGATACGCTGGCTGGGAGGTCCCGGTCACCTTTCTACGTTCAGACTTAGTCTCTTTTTTGGAGATTTTCTTCATCGGGACGAACCTGCAAATCAGGCCGGGTCGCGGTTGAGGCAAGCCGGCTACAGTTGCTGCGGCGGGTCGGTCCCTCTATGGAGCTTTTTTCAAAAGTTCTCCAAACTTCTGGGTCTTCTCCCAGATGTTGTTTAGGGATCCACAGCTCACCCCAAGGGTCCAGAGGCTATGAGATGATCCTTGGGGTGTGGACTACAACTCCCAGAATGTCCCTTGCGCAAACTCCTTTTTGGCCACTGGACAGTGGTCAGCTGGTTGATTTCTTCAGGAGTTGGTGCAGGGGACTCTGGTTAGCAATTTTTCACCTGTAGCAAACAGGGAGTCCCTCCTTGAACCAGTTGAAGCCAGGCAAAGACCTTCTTGTGGTGAAGCCCAAGTGTGCAGCTGGTGCAGTCCTTCTGAGTGCAGGTTCCAGGTGCAGGCCAGGGGTCCAGCGGGGCAGTCCTTCTTCTCCTTTGGTTCTTCCTTGTTGGAATCTGATGGGGATCTGAGGTGTGGGTGCAGGTCTGCCAGTTTTATCCTTGCTCCTGGGTGAAAAGCAGGGGGGTCCTGGTTCTCCAATCAGGTGCAGGGTCCTTCCCCCTGTGATGATCACTTCCTGGGAAGTGTGGCAAAAATCAATCCCAGGAGGCAACATTCTCCAAAAATCCATCATGGCTGAATCTGATTTTTGGAGGTTACATCTGGCTGAGCCCACCCACTGATGTGGCTAAAAATCATAAACACACCCCTCTCCTGCCCTCTCCTAATCTAATCAAGGGGGCACCTAGTTGTCTGGGGTTGCAGGATGTGGGGGTGTTGCTGGTTGCGCCAAATGTCCTTCTCTGCCTTTGAAGACCAGTTTGGCAGCCCTCCCCCTTCCTGCCTCACCATCTGCTGAGGGGAGATTCCCTCCCACAGGCACATCTCTTTGTGTGAAGCCAGGCCACTTCACATCTCATCAAGCCAGCCTGGCCAGGCTGCCAGAGGCTGGCCAATCACAGCACAGCAGCAAAAACAATGCAGGGCTGAAATTGGCAACTTTTCAGGTAAAGTTTAAAACTCTTTACCTGAACAAGTTATATTAAATCCAACAACTGGAAGTTGTGGGATTTATTATAACAATTAATGTGATACCAAACTCTTTGTATCTGTCACTTAAGGGGACTTTTAAAATTAAAATAAAGTCTCCCCAGTCTAGCCTATGAAGGCCATTCACTACAATGAGGGAAAAACGAATTTGGCTGTTTTACCTCACCAGGGCTTATAAAACTATTTTTATAAGGTCCCTGTTTATAGTTACATGGCACCCAGCCCTAGGGCCACATAAGGCACACCTTAGGGGTGACATATGTAAAAATAAGGTAGTTTAAGACTTTAGAACTACTTTTAATTCCAAAGACGAATTTGCATATAACTTTAATTTAAAAGCAGCCAGCAAGGCACGCCTGCCTTTAAAATGACACTGGGCACCTCAGCAGTGCACCTATGGGTGCACTACCTATGCTGTGGTCCCTAAAACTACACGCCCTACCATATACTAGGGACTTATAGGTAGGATGACTTAGCCAATTATAATTAGCCTAATTTGCATACTAATTTTACACAGAGCACAGGCCCTGGGACTAGTTAGCAGTACCCAGGGCACCATCAGAGTCCGGAAAACACCAGCCAAAAGTGGAAAATGGGGGCAAAAAGTTAGGGGGCCTCTGCAATCAGTCCTGTTTTCTCACAGTAGATATAACTGTTAATTATATAGTACAGAACCAGTAACTCACAGCTTGTGAGCAGTAAAGCCACAAGAAGGCACCAGCTGATTTACAGGCCATTCACACATCTTTCATGCATCACACACACACAAAACCATTCACGCCACCAGCCGCGCCCCAGCACATTAAAACACTCACATCAACAAACAGCGCCATTCAAGGGCCCTAAAAAATGTCCACTCTGTCCCCCTTTGGCCAAAACGTCTCAATTTTTTGGGAAGCACCTTGCCCAAGTAGCCACTCCCAAACATGCATAAATAACACAAATCCCTAGTGTCTAGTGGTGTTCCACCACCTTGGGGGCAGATTGGCCAAAAAAGTGTCCTTTAAGTGGCACTTACCATACACATAAACAAATCCCTGGGGTCTAGTGGCTTTCTACCCCCTGGGGACTGATCGGTCTACAAAAATAACCAATAGATGGTCTGTTATAAACAGGGAGCAACCCTTACCCAAGGCATCACTCCCCATACACATAAATAAGTAAATGATGGTCTCTTATAAATAGGGAGGGACCTTTGCCCAAGGGATCTCTCCTTATACATATAAATAAACAAATCCCTGGTGTCTAGTGACTTTACACCCCCAGGGGGCAGATCGGCCTGCAAAATTGACAATCTGGCCCCATGGGTGTGCGGCAATTGGCAAACTATGATCTAGTACAAACAGGGAGCAGCCCTTACCAAAGGAACTGATGCAACCCATGATCCCGCAGCAGGAATGCACTTTAGAGTGACACAGGGTAAAGGGAAAAACTCTTTCCTGTTACCCAGTGTCTCTCTGCCCTCCTTGTCCCGCCGGGGAGCAAGGACTTACCTCAGACAGGTCCTCCTCCCTGGATGAACTGGAGGCAAATGGCTTCCAGTGAGTCGCCGGCACCTGTTGATGACATCATCAGATCACTGGGGGTGAGATTCAGGGTGTCAGCAGAAGGGCTTCCACTGCCATCCCTGGTGGGGGGAGGTGACAAGAAGGGCCCATGATAGTTGCGCTAGCTCTTCCCACGCTGGTGGGCGCTAGGACATGCCGGACATATCCTCAGCTCCTGAACACAGATGCTGAGAACATGTCCAGCATGTCCATAGCACCGAAGAGGTTAATGCATTGTGGTGTAGTGTTCTTAAATTAGAGCAACGTTGGGGCATTTCTGATTGATGGTGTTCCACATCCTAGGTGCATAGATGGAAAATGCATTCTGCCTTGTTTTTTTGTGCTTCTTGATCTGCAGGTTGATCGTGTCTTGGCTGCGGGTGTGCCAAGGACTACCAGAAATGGTTAGCCTGTCTTCTAGTTAAGTGGAGGTGCTCGTCTTAATGGTTTTATAATCGATGTAGCTGGTTTTGACGATGTAGGCCGGCAAGTGGAGTCTAATATATTTCATCAGGATGGGGGGATGTGATTAAATTTCTTCAGGCCCTGGATGAGAAGTGCTGCGGCATGTAGAATGCCCTTAAGATGTTTCATTGTGAACTCTAGTAGGCCATGAAGCAGGGTGTTACCACCATCTAGATCAGGTGTATCCAACCAGTTGATAGCAATCTACCTGTCGCTCCCAGACACCTTCAGAGTAGCTTGCCTTGAGTTCATTTTTAAATACAGGGTCATATTTCTCTTTGAAATTAAGGGAAAGCAGTGTTTAGTTTGCATTATCATCAGACTGCAGATGGCTGAGCCTGATATTGAGCAGCTCTAAGTCAGTTTAATGGGCTAGGCTGGGGGACAGAGGTGAAAAACGGAAGCATATAAGGATTTTACTCTTAAATAAAAGTCCTTTTTGACTCTATTGGAAGAGAACAAAATGGTGTTTCTGTAAGCTTTTAAATGAGAGAAAATTAAAAAGAAAAGGTACAGTAATGATTAACTCTTCATTTTAATTTTTTCCCATTTCAAACGGTGATATTTACAAGCAGTGGTTTTTAGCTTGCAGTGACAAGTAGACACTGCACCGTATTTATAACTGGAAAATTTTATTTTTTTAAATGGGAGAAATTTAAAGCGAAGAAAACTTATTCTATGAAGTCTTAATGTATTTCTCCAATTTTAATTAAGCCAATCACATCCTAATGTTTTATGAAACATGTTTCTTCAGTTAAACCCCCCCCCATTTAAACAAATATATTTTTCTGTTATAAGTATGCAACATGTTCACAGGCCATAGGAGAAATTTTAAATGATGAGTTTTATGGAATCCATATAAATAAAGTTAACTCTTCAGTTTAGTTTTCTCGACACAGTATCATATTCATAAGTGAAAATACAGCCATTATTTTAAGTGGGAGGAATTTAAAGTGCAGAAAAATGTTCCATATTCTGAACATTTAATTCAAGCAGAATATTTGTCTGTACTTTAAATCTATCCCATTTAAGAAAAAATGGTTGTGTGTTTGTTTGATACATGTAACAGTGCTATATATGGTGAAAGGTATGTCCTTGCCACAAGTACATACACAACACAGTCTCTCAATCACCTGTACACATATATTCCATTTATACGCACACATGTTCATACATCCCCAAGGACCATGCTCTCAATGACACATGGCAGCCCTCTCGTAGTGCCCCTTGTCAAAGTATTTTGTTCAAACCATAGTATCTGGCTCTATGAACATTAGGCTTAAAGTCAAACTTAGCATGGAGTGTCTAGTTACAATTCACAAGTTGCTTAACGTTCATTACCTCACAATGATTTTCGCAGATCAGAAATGGCTGTCACTACAGAAAAGGTTGGAGACCCCTGATCTAGATGCAAGAGTACAAGGGCTTGAACAGCTATTCCGTAGTCACTTTCTCGACTAAACAGTTTTACTTTCTTCAGAAGAGAGAGCGGGTAGCAAACTTTCTTTGTGTTTTTTTGGCAGCATGTTCTTTGAGGTGAGGCTGGTGTCCAGGGTGAAGCCAAGTGACATTGCATTCAGTACAATTTGGGGTTGAAAACTGTCTTAGTTGAAGTAGGAGTCATCTGTGGTCATGATTCTTGTAATTGGGCCAGGTTTGTACTGTGTCTCCTTTTTTGTTCTTTGCAAAAACAAGAATTGAGTCTTGGTTATGTTTGGCCTCAGGTAGGGACTGGACATCCAAGGCTGAATTATATGGATACAGTGTTTGAGGAGTTAGATGTCTGAAACTGAGGAGACATTTAAGAAGATTAATGTATCATCTGTATATTGACGAATCTTGATGCTGTTATCTGTGAGTAGAGCTCCAAACATCTCCATGTAGCGAGTGAAGATGATAAAAGATAGAATGGAACCCTGGGAGACTGCAACTGATAGTGATGTTTTAAAACAGCTGGGTGTCCATGTGAACACACTGATGTGAGTTGGAAAGGTAGGAGGAGAACCAGTGAAGGACATTGCCAGTGAATTCCACTCCAGACTCCAGGGTGCGTATGATAGTGGAATGGTTTACTTTCTCGAAGACCAGTGAGAGGTTCTGCATTATCAGGAAGCAGGATTCATCTGTGGTTGGGGGATGCTACCTTCAATGTGTAGAGGCAGTGAACTCCATGCTACTGCGTGATCAGAAGGCAGACTGGTAGTTCTGCAGGAGTTCGTTAGCAATAATGTGATCTTGGAGCTGAACATAAACTGCTTTTTTAATGATGTTTTTAGTGAATGGTAGGTAAGTGATGGGCTGGCAGTTGGTGAGCTCATTAGGGTCTAGTGTGGGTTTCTTCAGGACGCAGGGGTGAAAGAGCTACCACAAAGAGAGCTTAGATAAAGGATGAGGTGTTTTGCTTTACTGCTGACCGAGCCAAAATATACACGCTGAGAGGAGTCGAAAAGATTCTCTGGAATGCACTTCTTAGTCTAAAAAAGACATTAATTAGATCTTTTTGCAAGGCTCGTGAGGGAAGGTCAGTATAACCGAAAGTGTACTTTTAAAATGTGCAACAATGAAGTAGGATCATGTACAAAGAATCTTCAATCTATAAACAACAAATATATACATGCAAAGATACAAACACTTATATTGATATATGTATATATATTCATACACAATGCAAAGCAAATAATTAATAAAAATGCATCACCGTAGGGCCTGTCTGGTGCTTCATCTTTCTCCTTCAGCAAGTCGTTGACCCCGGTTCGACCGCAACAAGAAAGATAGTGACCTACCCTCACTGGAAATATATCATCCATTTGACGCCTCAATCCTGATTGAGGTCTCTGACTCTCCCACTGTCTACCTAGGTTTCTTATATACCTTAAACAAACGAGGAAGGAGATTTCTGGAAAAAACCCTCCCGCTCTGCAAGAAGTATTAAAAAATACTGGCTATTTTAGGTTAGGGTTGAAAGAAACAGGTTGGAACTGGCCAGTTTCCCAAGTGTCTCTCCCAAGCCTAAGCCGTTTCCTGTTCAACTATAAACATCGTTTAGTACATCCTTATCGTGCTGACTGACTCCTCGACATGACGTCCTAGCCCTTTGGTGAGAAAAGAACAAATAAAAACGTAGAATAGAAAACACGTTGCATAACATGTTTTGTACCGAAAGATACTCGCACTTTTAACGTGGCGGTGAAGCTAAGGCTAATCTGACTACAAAATGGAGTCTGTAACTGTTGACCACTAATGTGACGGTGGACAGCTAAGCCAAGTGCTAAGTGGTGCGACAGGGAGTCGGTGGTCAAAACACAAATATAACTACATGAGGGTATAAGCTCAGATTCATAAAAAGTGGCTTTGAGGAAGTTGATTATATTAGCAAGATCTTATAGGGTTAGGGCTTTAAAGGACTACCACTGCAGGATTCTCTGGAAAGGGGTGGGCATAACATAGGAAGCAGGCTTGGTGTTTTTGAATTGTTTTTGGATATTCTGTATTTTTTCATTGAAGAAAAGATTGGTGACATTGCACATTCCTGCATAGTGAATAATAGTTGAGTCAAAGAGGGGTTGATACAGTACTTCTTTTGAGAAGTGGTCTGCTTCAATTGTTGGCCTCATTAATGAGCTGACTGTGTGTTGTGTGGAGGGACTTCATGAAGAGGTTAGGAGTTCTGTTTTGTATGCATTTTCTTTCCTGTTTGTGGGTAGATTCTTCGTTTTCAGCAAGTTCTTTAGAGTGGCACAGTGTTGAGGGCTTTGCCTTGTACTTGTATGTTTCAATTGGGACATTAATGTTCACATCGTTTTCCGAAAAATTGTTGAAGTGGTTTAGATTAGTGTTGGGCTTGAATGTGGAGCTAATAGAGTGAGACATGCATGCCAGCCTCAGATTTTTTATGGATAAGTCTTTAAAGGATCTGCAGGTTTGGATTTCTGTTTTGAGTTGACCTTGGTTTATTAGTAGGATGCTGGGCAGGGAGATGGGGATGGTGAAATGGTTGGACCAATCCAGGAGTGTGGGTGGTTAGAATGGGTTCTTAGTAGTGTTGTAAAGATAAAATTGAAGATGTAGCTTTTGGAGTGTGTAGATTTTGTGACATGCTGTACCACGTTGAGTGTGTTGAGCAGGGTGTATCTTTTTTTTTTTTTAATATAAGATGTTGAGCACTGTAAAGTAGTCTAAGAGGGTGGTGTGGGCAGATGAGATAGGGCTGCCAGTGAGATTTGTGAATTCTTTTAAGTCCTTGTTCTAGCCAAGAGGCCTGTAGATAAGATGGAAGATGGTGGTTTGAGTTGCAGAGTGTGTGAAATGGTTTGACAGCAGCACCCTGAAGTTATGTTACTTACTTGCCTAGAATGCAGGAGCATGGGGGATATGGATGACAGTGAGGCCTTCTTTCTTCTTACATGTGCAGTTCACACAATGGATGCTGTAACTTGTGAGAAAGAGGACATCTAGGATGTAGAAGTGAACCATATTTTGTTGATGAAGAGGGTGTCAAGCTTGTGAAAGGGGATTAGGTCTATGATATCTGGTGGGTGGGTGGAATGAGAATGAGTTGGAAACTGTGCTGTGTGATTAGTGAGATGTGTGTGAGGTTGAGTCTGTGTGTTGCATGTCTGTATGTGATTGTGTGGATTGGCGCTGTAAGTTGCTGGGTGGGGCAGATGATTATATCTTACCTTGTAGGTTTCAGTAGAATAGGGTTTCTGTCCCAAGACACAATCTGGCCCAAACAAGCCCAAAAAGGCTATACTCTTGTCTGTGCCCACCCTTTGCTGGTGATGCCCCGAAGAGCTGACTGAAGTAGGTAGAAGGCAGGAAGTTGTGTCATTTCCTGTGCAGATGGATGACTGGAAATGTTACTTCTTGTGCAGATAGAAGTCCTCTTGCCTTGTTTCTTTTATAAAAGATAGTTCTCACAGTAAACTTGTGATGTCACTTCTTGTTCAGAGACATGATGAGATTTGCGATGATGTCACTTCCTATGCACATGAATGTTGCAAAATGCACTGTCACTTCTTGTGCAAATGGAAGATCGGATATGAAGTCCTCTTACTTAGCCTGTTCTTTTAAACATGCTTTTGATTGAAAACTGGTGACTTTACTTCATGTGCAGATGGATGGTGGGAAATGTAGGGTTGTCACTTCCTGCTAGGATCGCAATAGGAGATGAGGTTCTATTGCCTTATCTCTTCATTTAGCTAATGCTTTGTCTGGAAACCAGGTATGTAACTTCCTTTGCAGATGGATGACGGGAAATGCAGTTATTCACTTCTTGTGCAGAAAATGCAAGATGAAAGCTGTTCCTTATGTTAGATGTTAATGGCTTACACAGGAGAGATTATTTTAGGAGCTTATGGGCTCAGTCAGATGGCAGTCCCATTGGTTGTGGCAGTCTTACAGGCACAATCCCGAGACACCATTTGTATATGCAGAGGTAATATCATGCAAAGGTAGCAATATAAATATGTGTCTATAAGAGTGATGAAGTAACTGCCAGAGCAGCAATAATGCACCATCAGGATCAGCAGTAAGTGTAATTCATATCTCTACTGTACATATTTTTTTAATGCATTCATTTTGTGCCATCCCCCAACCCCACAATGTCCTCGTTATTTGACAATGCACCCGTTTTGTTCTCAAATACCAGTTTTTCTTTTTCGGCAAATAATGTTATTTTCCGTATATTTTAACTTTTCATTTTATTAAAGTAATGTAATTTTGCTCTCAAGTAGAGGCTTTACATTTTAATACATAAACTGGTGTGGCCTAGGATGACTCGTGTATACAAGGGTTTGGCACCATTTATCAGGGATGGCCACTATGTTCCAGTAATGCATCCGGATACCTGGGGTTATCATCAAATTCCATGAGTTCTGCCACCGATGCAGCACCAGTATTTAGGCAAGCAAGAGTAATTGTGGAGCATGTAAATGCTGTGTCTAGTACAGGATTCTGGATATATTTACAGAACATAGATCTGCAGTGTGACGGGAGTGGGTGGCGCTTGACATCACATGTCCGATAGGTGAGCCACTAGTATCCTTGAGTCCACCTCCATCAGTAAGAAGTGATGATGTTGCCTGTGGGCAGGCTGGCGCTCTGGAAGTGGAACTGACTGCTGTCACACTACCTGCTGCACAACCAGTCACCTGAAAGCATAATCTAGAATAATCATATATTGACCCACCCGAAAAGTGTATTTCAGTTTTTCTACAGCCCCTCTACCAGAGATATGCTTGGGCAGTGCTAGGGGCAGTTACACACTAGATATATGACGTCATTACTGACATAGTCTTGCAAGGGTAGTCATACCTAATGTTCTCCGGCTTTGAATTTAGTTCTATAATGGGGTCCTTTGAAATGGACAAGGGTATGCAGATGTATAGTTTCTGGAAGCATCCTGCAAGTCACAAAGTGATCATGATAGGACATAGAGAAATAGACAGATTACGTATTTTGTTACCAGTAATTAGTATTTCTCCATTGTGTAATACCTGTTCACATTTTTCTGTGGATATGTTTGCTTTTCACTGGCTCTTCTTTGGTATCTACTACGCAACTGGAATGGATGTACAAGCAGTAAACCTGATCCATCCTTTCATGGAGGAGTGATTTGGGCAATTCAGACATAGTCGAGTAATTTTGATAATTCTTCTGTTTTATAATCGGTTTATCCCATGGCAGCTTCACGCACCACCTAATCCACTTAAACGTTGATTTCTAAATGGTCAGTGTATTTATATAGTTTTGAACATTCCGATAAGGAGAAAGTTTCTCTACTGCCAACCTCCTTGAAAACTTTACAAATGTCTGTTGAAATGTGTTAATTTACTAGGTCTCCTGCCCGAAAGTCTGAGTTTGCAGACACAGAAGGCGTGCAGCAGTTTCCAGCAGCCACGCCAGCAGCCCAAGCGCCCGATTCATCTATGTATGCCAGCGAGTACAGATCAGAAGACAACTCCAATTATGAACCGGTACCATTTAGTGCTTCCCTCAGCGAGTCCTCTCCCACTGGAATCTCAGACCATGCCGCACTAGGTAAAGTCCATGGCGAGAAGCCTAGTTTGGTTTAAGAAGGCACACTTGCTGTATTTTACTTGACAGAACATATGTCTACTTTGTAATGAGTAACTTTTGAAATTGTGGTCTTGTAACTTCAGAGCGGTACTTCCTATCATATGCTCCCATGATCTCAGGTCCACTCTGAATGGTCACGAGCAAGGTTCACAGTAGCAGCCCTGAATCTTTATGGATGGTGAAAAAAAGGATGCAAGAGATAACCTCTTTTCACTATCCATCTCCCAACACTTTTCTTCTTAAAGCTGAAGCACAACTTAAACTCTAAGTACATTAAAATTTGCTATATAACCAGTCGTTTAAAGCATAGTTCTTAACTGATTTTCTGTTGGACGAACTGTTGAGTTTTTACAGGAGTACTATATGGGTTCGATCTGTAAACTGAATAGCATATCTGCTTCACTCCCAATCTGTCAATTTCTCTGAGTGCATCTATTAAAGCATGCACTATTTTTGCAAGCTAATAATACGATTTATCATAGCGAGTGGATCAGTGTGTAGGGAACAAGTTTTGGTCAATTGTGGTTCAATTCACAAATGTCCGAGCAGAAACGTCACAAATTTACACATGTAGTCTTACACCTTTGGTTTGCATACATATCGGACGCTACTGGAATTCGAGTTCTAATTAGAAACTGCTATTGTTGCATGTTCCCAGACTGATTCACACAGGGAAATGAAACTCAAAAGAGCTATTTTACTTTTCAACTTTTATTTTCTGTTCTACTAGAACATTATTTTTGCACTTGGAGAAGCGTTTTTCCCTGCACGTCACCTGTTTTAGGGCGTCGCCTCTCCAATTCGATGTGATATGGATTTTTTTGCTTACCATTAGTAGGTATGAGTGAGAATATGGCTGCTAAACGTTTCATTTTGGTCCCAAACTTGCACGTTCGTAGGGAATCTCCTATTTTGAGAACAACCAACCTATAAGACACCCAAAATGCCCCGTGAGCAGATTTATTTATATGGAAAATTCTGCCATAAAGTGCAAATTAAATGTTTCTAAATCGCCGAAATGAATTCGCACATGTAAATTATGGTTTTTGCACTTATAAGTGTCATAATATATGCAAATATACCTTAGTAAATGTGCCCCATTCTCATTATTTACAAATATACACTCGGAACATCTTAAGAGACGGCTTACTCAAAGGACGTTGCAGAAATTGTGTGATTTGTATTGCAATTTATATTGTATTATTAAATTGTAATTGCCTGTCAGATGCAGGCTGTTTAAATATTGCTTTAGTGCAAGGTATTCAGCAGTTATTGTAATTTGTGTGTAATGTTCAACGGTTTTTTACATCCCCGTTGCGCATTTGAAAGAGCAGTAGGTGTGGGGTTCTAGTTAATGTCAGAGTGCTACCATCATTGGCTGTGCTTTTTTGAAGACTGATCATTTGTGGTCCTTTCAGCCTGGTGATCCCATCCATGGCCCTTAAAACACTTTATTCAATTGAAAGTAATTCAGATCATCACTATGTAGATCCGCCCTGGCAGCCAATGATTTCTTTGATTCGGTGCCAGATGTTAACTATTGCAGTTCATAAGTGCATCCTTCTGACAGGCACACCGAGGCGGGACAATTGTCACCGGCATCGTTTCTTGTTTCCCGTTTGTCTCAATCCGACCACCTGGCTCTCCAATACTTCGCCTGCACCACTGAGATCATTAATGCCACTGCCTGGAAACTAGTACTCGCTTCCTTGAAGTCTGGCCATTTAACCAGGGATGGGTTAAATGGAACACAAGAGATTTTGCAGAAAAGCCTACTGGGTGTAGGCTCCAGTGTGTGGGAGCGTGAAGCTCATCTGGTACTCATGGTAACAACCCAAGTATTGTTCTGCGAACAATGTTGCTGTAATTTCTGAAACACCCCCAGGCTAGCGCAGCAGAACAAGAAGCTCTATTATTGGCAACAGGCTGGTTTGCTTTAATCGGTTCACAGTGTACTCTCTGCCTCTTATGTGCTTCCTCATTTCTGTCACCCACTGGGGCCTATGACTAAGTGAAGACGATAGCATGCGTGTAGGGGGGTGAGGGGTGTCCTGACATACTCCATGTATGTGATGATCACTTTAGAATACTATACAGGGCTTGAGAAAGCTTACCTCTACTTACACCCAGGCGTCCATAGGAACTGCATATTAGATCGTTCTTGCCCCCCCCCCCACTCTCTGAGCGTTGTTTAGAACTAGGAATGCACATCCTGCCTGACATTAGCGCTCAAATCCTCCTCTTACCACCCTGCGTCCTTTCCCAGTGAGATGTACTGCGGTCCATCCTTCCCTGTAAAGGAAACAGGCTATTGCTGGTGGAGGTAGAATTCTTTCCATTGGTAAAAATCGCTGTAAACGTATAATCTATTTAAAACTACTGCAACACGCATGATATTTGAGAAAAAGAAAAGGAGTTTCCCCGACCCCAACAGCTCAAACTATGCAATTAGAGAGATGACCTTTAACCAGTGCCTGGCGCCCTACTTGCACCCTCCGTAAAGCTACCCACATGGCAGATCAGAGTCCTGCCAGGTCGAGCTTGTTTGTTTTGCTTCTGTTGTTGTTCTCCACCTCTTCTGTACTGCAACTTTATCTAATGGATTATATGCATAGTTGTTTGCAAGGGAACCATGGTGGTAGGTAGCAAGCCTTAGGCCTTCAAATTAGCGCTCAGGATGTCCACAGTGAACTGTACGCTGGTAAGCTATAACTGAAGGATACAGGGAGACTAACTTAATCCAGGCATACAGTGGTTGTGGTCTTAGGGCCACACCCTACCTCGTCTGCACACAGAATCCACCTTCTTCTGTGTAGAGCGCAACTGATGTCCAGCAAATGACGGCTGAGAATAGTCTGTACCTGAAATTGTAGACAGAATTGTGTCACAGATATCACAGACCGGGTGCACCTTCCCTTGCGAATATCCATGTCTTTGGGCAGTACCTAGAAATGCTCATCGTATTTTTCCGTCAACCTGCAACACCCCACCATCACAAGGTGGAACTTTACATTGTATGAAGGTTAATTCCACATTCCCTTTATGGTTCAACAGCCAGTTTATATGCTGTTGATTTCTCATGAAAGCAGAGGTACCAAGTATAAAAAATCACAGCAGTGACCCGGCGATGGTGCAGGAAGAGGTGCAGCCGGACCGCAGTCACACGAATAAGTCCTAAATAGAGATCATTCTCTTTGCTGTGGTAGCCAAGCCAGTGTAGGAAGATCTTCAGTGAAGATGTCTGGTAGACCGTTACACTTCCCCATCAGTGCAGTGAGGCTAACAACAGGTCCGTGTCCATTATAAAATACTTCTACTGGAGGACGCAGTCATTTGTGTGGGGACATTAAGCAGTACTTTTCCTTCCTGTGTCCCTAAACAAACAAGGTTATGAGGAGTTTGTCCAGCGGCCCATAGTCTTGCGGTTTGCTAATCAGTGGCGCGGTGGTGGTGCTGTGGCGGGGCTGTTCTACAGAGCGGAGCCGGAAATCCCGCTATTGTGTCTGTAATCACGCAGCCATTATAAAATGACAGACTTGAGCCAAGATAGGGATCTCGGAAAACATCGCGCCGGCGTGCTTTAAATGTTACTGCACCAGCTGCACCCCGAGGGAAACGTTAGTCAACTGTGTAACTCACCTTTGGAAACGTTTGTTTTGTCAGAAGTATCCCCGAGTTTCTCTGATGGATTTGGAGACAATATAAGGTGTACATTTTCTGATAACGCTCAAAGGGCCATATATACAAAAGTTTTTGTGGTCGCATGCGAGTCGCCACGTTTGCAACTGCAAACAAGCGTTTTGGTACGAGTCCCAAATTGTGGTTCGGTGCCACGTTACCGATTCACAGTTTGGAATTGCCAATACGTACCGAAATACAATTGCAAAACATTGATTTTTTTTTTTTTTAACCTACTACTAAGAGGTACTTCTAAACATTTGCAACTGGGAAAGGGTCCCCAAGGGAGCTCTTCCCGATTTGAGAATGTAAACAAAAGTATGTGTTAATAGCAGGCAGGGTTCCTCAGACCACTACCTACTCTGAAAAAATGGAATGTAAACGTTTCATTTTCTACTTTTTAAATGCATTTCGTTTTCCCTTAAGGAAAACGAGCTGCAATCAAAACAAAAAAATGCTTTATTGAAAAAGCAATAGAAGATGTGACCTACCTCATGAATATTCATGAGGTACATTGGATGTTTTATCGTTTAGGCATAGTTATTTAATATTTGTAAGTTTCCTTACATTAATTGTGATGCAGTAAGAATCGCAATCAGGAAATCGCAAGTCCTACTTTTTGTACATATGGCCCAAAGTTCACAGTGTACATTGTTTCAGTTGCATTGCACTTTTAAAGCCAAGTAGAAGCCAGTTGTATTGCTTCCGTAGGGTCAAAAGTCCCTGGCTCAGTGGCCATGTACTGCCTGCTCCTAATTATTTTCTCATTCTGACCAACACAAATGTTTTTCATTGCAGGGGATGTATGTTCAGAGTTCCCGGATATGCGCCCTACAAGATTTTATCTGTGGCTCATCAAAAGATTGTTTAGCTCTGTTGGGTGATGGCAATGCACCCAGTGGGTGACTAACATCGTCATGACAAGCCATCCCATGGCTGGTTGGTCGCAGCTGTTTAATAGTAGTGGGGTGCAGTCTTTTTTACCTGGACCCCTGAGGTGGGTGAGCAAACAAATTACCAGGGGGAGCTAAGCCAAGGGTCAGAGCCAAAGTGCCTGGGCACGAACCAAGCCTTGAAAATACTTTGCATGTAAATCACAAATACTTGGCATGTAAATCACGCAACAAACATCAGGTTAGAATATGATATGGTGTCTTCAAAATTCAAAAAAGTGTATTTCTTTAACACTCCAACTCATTTCAACCTGGTACACCGCATTACATCCCTGCATCAAGAAGTATTTTTTAAAGGTGAGTGTATTTAAACATGAACTGAGAAACATTCCTGCTCGCATCCGGATGACAATGCTATTAGTAAACTAAGAGGCAAGTCAGTTGTCATACGCACTGTATATGTTACCTAGATTTTTATTATAGTTGGAGCAACAATATAGGCGTTACATCAAACACAGGAGAAGTTTTTGTACATCGCACATCCTGAACTAACATATTTGAAGATGCTCTCATATGTGATAGTGAGCAAACAGGAGGCTTGGTGAACCTAAGTATTTGCCTAGGTTCATACAGTTTGATCAAGCAGTGAAAACTGGACTGATCTTAGATTTTTAAGTGTCACACTGTGTAATCTAGGGCCAGATGTACGACCTTTTGTTTTTCAACTCGCAATTTAGGATTCGCGAATTGCGAGTCGCAAAACAAAATGTACAACAGTGTTAAGTACACTGTTTGTGATTCCCAGTGGGGTCGCAAATGAACTACCTCATCAATATTCATGAGTTAGGTCGCAATTTGCGACCCCATTGGGAATGGCTGCACTCACAGGAATGGTGGCCTGCTGGGGACAGCAGACCACCATGTCTGTGACTGCTTTTTAAATAAAGCTTTTTTTATATTTATTTTTTTAAGTGCAGCCCGTTTTCCTTAAAGGAAAACAGGATGCATTTCAAACATAAAAATGAAAAGTTTTCTTTTAATTTTTTCAGAGTAGGCAGTGGTCTGTGGGACCACTGCCTGCTCTGAAAAAATATTTTCGCAACCATTCCAAAGGGGTAGGGGTCCCTTAGGGACCCCTTCCCATTTGCAAATGGGTTAACACCAGTTTGAAGTTGATGTTAACTACAATTGTTCTGTGACCGCATCCACGGTCACAAAACTATCATACATAGCAATGCGACTTGCAGTTAGAAAGGGACGCCCTTGGAACACCCCTTCCTAATTGTGACTTGCAAACTCTTTCTGTGATTCGGTAAGTAGATTACCAAATCGCAAATTTGAGTTTGTACATTAAGAAATGCATTTTTCTTGTTGCAAAAGGCCCTATTTTGCAAATCAGACCATTTGCAACAAGAAAAAAGCTTTGTACATCTGGCCCTTAGCCACTAGACGAGTCTCTCTTTCTGACACCAAAGATTAATGCTTTATCTTTAATTCTTGGAAGATGAGATAGAAGCATGGGTGACAGGCAGAATCCAGGCTTTATTTTTCACAGACTTGAACAGTGCGAACCTTGTCCAAGGGCTTAAGAGCACTTCACAACAGACAATGACGAGAATACAAGCATTTTCTTCCTTTGTAACCCCGAATTTTTCAGCTTTCGCTAGATCCAATATTTTTGCTGACTTTGTAACTTTGTGCATTTTGCCCCTGCAAAGCAGTAGTAAAGTATTTGTGACTGCCATTTTACCATGGCTAAATTGGCCTATTACTGATTGAGACATTTAACTTGCCTAATAGTCCCTAGATGGTTGTGTAAAGAGTGCACCCAATGCCTGGAAATCAAATACCACTAGTGGACTGCAGCAACTGTAATGCAATGCGCTAAAGTGGCAGGGCAAACATGGCTTAAGGCCTACTGTGTATAGCCTGATTATTGCTTTGTAAACTTGCAGCACAATTGTTAAAATAACACTTTTTGACAGGTAAAAACCTTCATTTTAAATATCAGTTAGTCACCCCTGTGTAGACATTGTAGCCCACAAGACTGGGTGCATTGTAGTTAAAAGTAAGTATGTAGAAAATTAATGTTACCCTGTCCCTACAGTGTCAAGGCCCAAAAAGTTATTTTCACTGTGGCAGGCTTAGCTGTTGTGTAGAAAAGAGTAGTATATCTTGTAACTGGGACAAGCTAGAAAAATAATAAGACAGCTATTTAGAATTTTTATTAAAAGCCCAATTCAATAGTGAGGTCGCATTTTTAATAAATATTAAGGAAAAGTATATTTTAGAAAGTTATTTTTTACCTACCTGAACTGCCAGAAGGATCATTAGCATAAGCCTCTGTCATTTCTCAGCCAGAACTCACCCTTGAATAGGTGTGAAATGTCTCCCAGGAGGAAACAGTAGGATGACCGGAATGGACAGAGATGACTCCTCTGAACTCCCCCACAATCTGCAGGGTGGGGCAGTGAGCCTCCTTGGCAAAGCACAGTCTCAAGTCCTGTTTGACAGGTCTGTTGAACCACATGTAACATGTGGGACACATTTGAAAGGAAAAGAACAGGAAAGCAACACAATTCTTGTGGCTCCCCTGTTGTCTGGTTGCTGAAGGACCCTGCTTTTGTCCTACCGAACTACTGTCTCTGAACTTTAGCCCTCACAGCATATTAGTATGGCTGGAGACTTTTGCTATCTTGAAAATACTCTGACACATGGCTTTATGGGCCTGTTTGCAGTAAGACAAATGTAAAATACTGAAAACCTGGGAAGGGTGGGGGCCTGGAATTTCTAACTCATTGTTTAGGGCACGCCCATGAGTGACTCAAACCCCCCTCCCACCCTCAAACATGTACCAGGAATAAATGTGGCATCTACTTCAGATCACTTCTAAAACTGTGGAAGAACAGAAGAGGACTGGACCTGCTGTCTGGGACCTGAGAAGAGCCCTAAAGAACTGGACCTGCTCCACCTTTTACCCACGACAAAGACGTGCACACCAAGGGTCAGTTGACTACCTGTGTGGCTACAGAGAAATAAGAAACTGCAAGAAGCCTTTTCTTGGAAATACTCAGTTGTTCAGAGGCAATTGGGCCCATCGGTTGGCCTCTGCCTGACATCCTGTGATCTCTGCCTCCCGCGGAGTCCTGGGGACCTTAGCAATGTATTCCTGTGGTTGGTAGATTTTTAAAAGACTAAGTTAGAATGTAAATTCTTTGAGGGTGAACCTGGTCATCCTGAGTAACAAATAACCCAGTCCCCATAACCCATCATGCCCTCTGATGGCCCAGCTATTGATAGGCCTTGGAGCCCACTGGATCCTAACCTCATGACTGGCCATAAGGCCCTTTGGAGTGCCCTTAGGTTGCCTTTGCTCTCACCAGTAACCAGAGCCATACTGACCATTATTAGCAGCAAGATTAAATTAGTTGGTTTTCAAATCTGTTGGCCCATGTTGCTATTGTAAATGTTACCGAGGTGCTGAAGTTCCAATTTAGAAGGAGTCTTTATCCTGAAACCAGACCCTGGGCCGGTATGCAAACCTCCCGCCCAAACCCTTAGCAAGGCATTAGGGCTCATAACATTGTAATGGTTATTGCTAGAAACCTTAAACCATCACAATTATACATAATTTATTTGTTCTTCACGTGTAAGGTGTTTTTAAAGGGGGATTCCCTTCTAGGAATCCGTCTGGTGGGACCTTCATCATTAGCATGATTGTGCAGTTCTATAGTTAGTCTAACCCTCCTATCAGGCCCCTTGAGCTAGGCCATGACTGCTCCATGAAGTCCTGGAGAGTAATTGTGTTCCAAATTCAGCACCCACCACCTTGGGTACGATTGACAGTATGGATAACATTCCCTTTCATGTTTAATTTCTATATCTTCAATGATTTTGGACCAAAATTGTCAACCCGACCACATAAATTGAATCATGTTACAAAATACACCCATTATGATAGAATGTTCTTCAGTAGCATTTTCTACATGCACAAAAACATTTTCTTAATCTTTCTTTCCTCTCGTCCATCTTATCCTGATTTCCACTTGTTTCTGTGCTTTTCCAGTGGGTTTTCGGTCCCCACACCTCGTACTCTTCTCTGCGTTACTTTTACTCCGTTCGTCTTAGAGATTTCCTTTGTTGGGAGTGAATGGAATTAGTCATGTTCTCACTGTGGCACTAATTGCTAATGCAATTTCTTACCGCATACCAAAATTAGTATGGTACCAAGGACGATGGAAAGTGGCCAGAAATAGCTTGTTATTGACATCTACCACTACAAGAATTCGGTCGGAAAGAAAGAGAAACCACTGAGTCTCAAAAATACCTTAGCACGTTGATTGCCCCCTTCCATTGTGCCACTGTAAGTGTTAACCGAATGATACTTGACATGTTATTTCTTATTTTCTCTATTCAAACTGCTTAATAACTTTTGTGCTTGACTGCTGTTTTAAGTGCACTTGTCACTTTTTTCCGCTGGTACAAATTGTGAATTTGGCGTGTTTCTCATATTAAGTGTTTATGAAGGCAGGATGTGCGCTTCGCGTGTACATTAAGTCTACGAAAACAGCGAGTTAACCTTTAAAAACGTTGCTTTGTGAGAAAATGAACTCATTCTGAGAGTAGCCTCTTCCTTGTTAAAATGTGGCTAAGGTGCCGGTGTTTGTGTTAGCATCATTTGCATAATTAGCCAGTGATCAATTCTGCTTCTCGATCCTTAAGTCATTTTCACTCTGGGCCGCAATAGCATTTTCTCCTGTTTGCAGTATTTCTTTGGGTGTTTTTTAATAATTGAAAAACGGGGTGGAACATCCATGTCGTGTGGAAATGTATATTCACATTTGTTTCTGATAAACCACATTTGAGAAAAAAGTACCGTGGGAAATAAAATAGCTTCAGTTAAAAATACTTTTGCTTTCTGTAATGCTCATGTGTTTGGCCGCTCTCCGGGGCCTGGCGCTTCTGACTGTTGTTAGTGCTACAAGCATCTTGTTAACTGCTCTTGTCTCGGCAGAACCCACCCCGTTCCTGGAAGAAGCGCCCAAGAGAAAGCCGGTCACGTATGACGAGTTAAGGAGCAAGAACAGGGACACCTATGAGGTGGCTGCGACACAGAGGGGTGAAGCCCCAGCCAGGCCTGCACAGGAGCGACCTCCCAGGACCAAAGGTAACCCTGCCATGTGCCTGCAGAATGAGTAGGTCCACAGTGTGCAAACATTACAGCCGCAGCACAGGCAGCCTCAACAGACTTTTGGACATCAAGCCAAAATGGCGTATTCCTTAAATGTGCATGGAAAATGTACTCGACTCTGTGGGAACTCCTGCAGTCCAATAAAGCTCTCTGGCCACGTTAGTTTCAAGACTGACAAAAAAAAGGTTCACAGTTTTAAAGCTCAGTACATCAGACAGCTGAAACATGCTGTCCCAAATCTTCACCACAGCATCACATACTAGAATTGATTCTTGGCACATAGATGAGAGCTCTACTGTTTTAGATTGGCTCAGACTTTGTTGTAACCCTTAGAGTAAACTCCCTTCCTAAGCCTGCAGTCCCACATGTCCTAGAAGACTGAACTGTTTTGGTATTTCGCTCAGACCACAATTTTATATTGTTGATTAATGCTCCTGCCCAGGGTAAAAAAAGAGGCCGCAAGTGGCATCACATAAGTAGAGGGGAGGGGTGGTTAAGTCGTGCACACCAGGAAACGGTCAGGCTCGAATAGGCTTGGTGTCCTATCACTCTACAAGACCAGCATCAGGTAAAGAAAGTCCAAGTAGATAACACACTGTTCTGCCTGATCCCCCTGCAGACGTCTCCCTCCTTACAATGCTGCTTGTTTGATTGTCCCCATGAGGCTCCTGGTGGCTTTGCTAATGCCCCTGTCTATCCCTTAGTGCACCTGTAAGTATCTCCTGTCCCTCAGTACAACAGGATGCCAATATAAACATTGCTTGTTCTTTGTCATGTGAGTTATTGCTGTGCCACTTTCCTAAGGTGTTGAACATGGAAAAAAAACAATCTGGGAATGAGATACTGTAATTTGTGTGTTGATCTTATGAAGGGGGTAGGCGAATGTCACGCTGGTATGGTAAACCCCGATGAGGAACAGTTTATGGAAAGCCCTGAGCTGTTTTCCTGTGTTCTGTGTAAAAACAGATTCCTGTATAAAAGTAACGTTTGTCTCATTGATGGGCTTTTGGTTCTCAATAAATCATCACAAATTAACTCTGTCACTCATCTTTGCACTGATCCGTGCATTGATCCGCTCACTTATTCCTGCTTTCACCCTCTGACACAATCACAATAAAATACAGTCAAGCTCTACAACATATGCAAGATAAATTAAAAAAATAAAAACATAAGAAAACATGCTATCTTCTAAACGCGGCGATTATATACTTGCAATAACAAAACCAAGCAAAGCAGCGGGTGTGTGTCTAGCAGAGTTTTTGGAACTATTCTATTATTATTTTAAAGATCTAGAATGACTGCTACATTTAGAACCAAGTTGTTGGCCATTTCTGAATGATAAAACAATCATACACTATGGACAATTGCATGCCATAATGGTCCTGGGTTAGAGGAAGTGGCCATGTGGATGTGGCGCACTGCAGATAAAATGAGTGGTAAGGAATCAACTCATTAACACTGCCTGGTAAGCTATAGTATCGTTTTAAGAAATGAAAGGTGTAGGAAAGTGCCCTTGTTGGCATGGTTACCCTAATCCCACTTTTTGCCTGATATTGATGCCAGCTTGACTGAGAATGTGCTGGGTTCCTGCTAACCAGGCCTCAGCACCAGTGTTCTTTCCCAAAAACTGTACCATTGTTCCCATAATTGGCACACCCCTGGCACACAGTAAAGTCCCTTGCAAAAGGTACCCATGGTACCAAAGAACCTGTGGCCAGGGAAGGTTCCCAAGAGCTGCAGCATGTATTAATCCAACCTGGGGGACCCCTCACCAAGCACATGCACACTGCCATTGCAGCTTGCATGTGCTGGTGGGGAGAAAAAGACAAAGTCGACATGGCACTCCTCTCAGGGTGCCATGCCCACAAACCACTGCCTGTGGCATAGGTAACTCACCCGTCTAGCAGGCCTTACAGCCCTAAGGCACGGGGCACTATACCACAGATGAGGGCATAGCTGCATGAGCAATATGCCCCTACACTGTCCAAGTCCATTCTTAGACATTGTAAGTGCAGTGTGGCCATATACAGTATATGGGCTGGGAGTTTGTCATTACAAACTCCTCAGCTCCATAATGACCACTAAAGTCTGGGAAGTTTGGTATCAAACTTCCCAGCACAATAAACCCACACTTATGCCAGTGTTGGATTTATTGAAAAATACACCCAGAGCACATCTTAGAGATGCCCCCTGTATTTTAGCCAAACTCCTAGTGCAGGACTGACTAGTCTGTGCCAGCCTGCCACTCCCAGACAAGTTTCTGACCACATGGGGTGAGAGCCTTTGTGCTCTCTGTAGCCAGAAACAAAGCCTGCTCTGGGTGGAGGTGCTTCACACCTCCCCCTGCAGGAACTGTAACGCCTGTAAGTGAGCATCAAAGGCTCAGACCTCTTGTTACAACAGACAAAGCCCGGTGGGAAATTTAGGGAAAACAAGGAGGAGTGACTGCCTCAGCTGGGACCATCCCTAATGTGCCCTGAGCTGAGGTGACCCCATCTTGGTTTGCGGGACAGGGACCAATAGGGTTAGGTCTGTGCCCCCATCCCCAAAGGGAGTGTATGCAGGAAGGGTCTAGCCACCCTCAGGAACAGTAGTCATTGGCTGCTTCCCTCTGACCCCTATAACGCCCCTAAATGCAGGATTTAAAGGTTCCCCCGAAGGACTGCTAAGCTGACCTACAGCAGAGAAGACTGAAGATGCAAACTGACTTGGCCCTAGCCCTACTGGCCTGTCTCCAGCTTCCAAAGCCCTGCTAAAAGAAGGCGATGCATCTGCGACAGAACCGGACAAAGAGACCCACTGCCAAAAGGTACCCCTTCTCCTGCATCCCCCTTGCCTTGGGGAATCCGACCTTCGGTGCAGCAGCGTCCAGTGCGTGGCCCTCCTCTTTGTCCAGCCTCTGGTTTCTCGAAACAAGACCCCATGGAATTCACCTGCAGCATCTTTCTGATCCCTCTGGTCCCCCAATAGGAAAGCATTGGGAGCCCGACACTGTGTTTTCACCTGACCCCCACCAGAACTGTTTCTGGAAATTGCACTGTCAACTTTTAAAACAGGTTATTGCTATTTTTGAAAACTGTATAACTTGCCAATTTGAAACAGTGGTGTTGATACATATGTTGGATACTTACTTGCAACTGTACTTACCTGCAACTTGAATCTTGTGGTTCTAGAAATGAAGTAACAGAATATATTTTTGCTATATAAAAACCATTGGCCTGGAGTTAGTCACTGAGTGTGTGCTTCATTTATTGCATGTATGTGTGTACAACAAATGGTTTGCACTACCTTCAGATAAACCTAACTTCTCGAACACACTACCACAAAACAGAGCATTAATATTATCTACTTTAGTCTCTGTTAAGCCTCTGGGGAACCCCTGGACTCTGTGCACACTACATCTCATTTTGATATAGTATATACAGAGCCAGCTTCATACAAAAGAGAAAATATAAAAGGAGGAAATTAAAAATGAAAGGACTGTCCAGCCAGCCCTGATAGTGGAGCTCTCTCCTTTTCAAGTGGATGTACTTATGTGATCAGAAATACCATCATTAACAAGGCAAGAGAGCCAATGACTGATGTGGACTGAACCGTTACCCTAATAGTACGCGGTCATGGCAAGAAGCAGATTGTAAATGAGAATTCAGCCAGACCAGTGGCAGAACAGTGCTGACCCGAAGGCCCTCCTTGTATTTATATGGATATATATTTCTATGTATGGATGTATGTATTAATTAATAGTTTCTTACAAGAAACAGGTAGGCAGCTATTTTTATTAGGCCAGTTGGGGGCAGAAACCACTAGACACCAGGGATTTTTTTTTTTTTTTGCGTCAGTTTCACGCAAGGAGAGCGACCCCTTAGGCAAGGGTCGTCCCCCTAGGGGGGCAAATTTGTTGTAGGCCATTTCTGCCCCCCTTGGGGGCAAATCGGCCTATTTTTATTAGGCCGATCTGCCCCCAAGGGGGGCAGATACCACTAGGCACAGGGATTTTTTGTGCCAATTTCACGCA
This sequence comes from Pleurodeles waltl, assembly GCF_031143425.1. NCBI lineage: Eukaryota > Metazoa > Chordata > Amphibia > Caudata > Salamandridae > Pleurodeles > Pleurodeles waltl. The sequence continues at coordinate 980,517,123 of NC_090437.1, read as the reverse complement.
AGGAGAGCGACCCCTTAGGAAAGGGTCGCTCCCCTAGGGGGGCAAATTTATTTAAGGCCATTTCTGCTCCCCTTGGGGACAGATCAGCCTATTTCTATTAGGCCGATCTGCCCCCGGGGGGGTCTGAAACCACTTGGGCTCCAGAGATTGGTGTGTGTGTTTTGTTTGGGGGGGCAGCCCCTTGGGCAAGGGTCACTCTACATGGGGGCACATTACTGTTGGACATATCTGTCCCCCTTGGGGGCACATCAGGCTATTTTTGGAAGGCCCATCTGCTCCCAAAGGGGGCAGAAAGCCCACCAGAGACCAGGGAAGATTTTTTTTCCGAAATAAGAGGGTGGGTGTATGGCCATACCCCCACCCCAAATAAATGGGGCCAAAGTTGTTCTGCCCACTAGTGGGCAGATGGGGCAGTTACCCCCGATCCACACCTCGGGGGCAGAAAGTCTACTAGAGCCCAGGGAATTAAAAAAAAAAAAAAATATTGGGTTGGTGGCTACCAACCATTATGGGCCTGGCTATGCCTCCACCCCAACTGAAGGGGGTAACAGTCTTTCAGCTCTACCCCGCACACTAAAACATCTTATCCCACGACAAGCAAGAGGACATTTGATTATTTTGGGTTTTGATTATACATTTGGGCCATGAGAGCTTGGCTAACTCTCAAAATCGTCCCTCTTGGAATGGTGAGGGCTTGGACTTTGGGACGCTGCCATGTAGAAAAATCCACAAGACCTACACACATCTGAAAACTAAACATCTGGGTGATTACAGGGTAGTGTGCTTCACATGTACCCTGGACCTTTTTCCTACCCACAGTACTCTGCAAACCTCCAACTTTGCTGGGAATCACACATTTTCCCCACATTTTTGTGATGGAACCTTCCGGAATCTGCAGGAATCCACAAAATTCCAGCATTGTCTCATCTATACCGATAAAAATTCTCCTGCACTTGTCAGCCTAAAAATGTTTTTTTCCAAACTGCCCTTTTGGACCCGCTTTGGTTCCCCCTCAATTTCGACATGTTTTTGGCTCTTCCCTGTCACATGCACTTGGCCCGCCTACACAAGTGAGGTATAATTTTTACCGGGAGACTGAGGGGAATGTTGGGTGGTAGGAAATTTGTCCCGGTGCGGTGATCCCACACAGAAATGTGGGAAAAATAGGATTTCTTTTTTCAGCAAAATTTGAGGTTTGCTGAGGATTCTGGGTAAGAAAACATTAGGGGATCCACACAAGCCACACCTCCCTGGACTCCCTCTGGTGTCTAGTTTTCAGAAATGTCTGGGTTTGGTAGGTTTCCCTAGATGGCTGCTGAGCCCAGGAGGAAAAACGCAGGTGCCCCCCCACGCTCCCCCAGCAAAAACAGGTAGTTTTGTATTTGATAATTTTTGATTTGTCCAGATGGGTGTTTTGGAGCATTTCCTTACGCGGGCACTAGGCCTACACACACAAGTGAGGTACCATTTTTATAGGGAGACTTGGGGGAACGCTGGGTGGAAGGAAATTTGTGGCTCCTCTGAGATTCCAGAACTTTCTGTCACCGAAATGTGAGGAAAAAGTGCTTTTTGATTGCCAAATTTGAGGTTTGCAAAGGATTCTGGGTAACAGAACCTGGTGAGAGCCCCACAAGTAACCCCATCTTAAATTCCTCTAGGTGTCTAGTTTTCAAAAATGCACAAGTTTGGTAGGTTTCCTTAGGTGCCGGCTGAGCTAGAGGCCAAAATCCACAACCAGGCACTTTTTCAAATAACAGCTCTATTTTCTTAGGTAAATGTGATGGGTCCACATTGTGTTTGGGACATTTCCTTTCATGGGCGCTAGGCCTACCCACACAAGGGAGGTACCATATTTGTCGGGAGACTTATGGGAATGCTGGGTGGAAGGAAATTTGTAGCTCCTCTCAGATTCCATAACTTTCTGTCACCAAAAGGTAAGGAAAATGTGTTTTGGGCCAAATTTTTAGGTTTGCAGAGGATTCTGGGTAACAGAACCTGGTGAGAGCCCCACAAGTTACCCCATCCTCAATTCCCCTAGGTGTCTGCTTTTCAAAAATGCACAGGTTTGGTAGGTTTCCCTAGGTGTGCCGGCTGAGCTAGAGGCCAAAATCTACAGCTAGAAACTTTGCAAATAATAGCTCTGTTTTCTTTGGGCAAATGTGATGTGTCCACGTTGTGTTTTGGGACTTTTCCTGTTGCAGGCAATAGGCCTACCCACACTAGTGAGGTACCATTTTTATTGGGAGACTTGGGGGAAAACAGAATAGCAAAACAAGTGTTATTGCCCCTTGTCTTTCTCTAAATTTTTTCCTTCCAAATGTAAGACAGTGTGTAAAAAAAGACGTCTATTTGAGAAATGCCCTGTAATTCACATGCTAGTATGGGCACCCCGGAATTCAGAGATGTGCAAATAACCACTGCTTCTCAACACCTTATCTTTCGGCCATTTGGGAAATACAAAGGTTTTCTTGACACCTATTTTTCACTCTTTATATTTCAGCAAATTAATTGCTGTATACCCAGTATAGAATGAAAACCCTTTGCAAGGTGCAGCTCATTTATTGGCTCTGGGTACCTAGGGTTCTTCACGAACCTACAAGCCCTATATTTCCCCGCAACCAGAAGAGTCCAACAGACGTAACGGTATATTGCTTTCAAAAATCTGATATTGCAGGAAAAAGTTAGAGTAAAACATTGAGAAAAATGGCTGGTTTTTTTCACTTCAATTTTAATATTTTTTTTAATTTCAGCTGTTATTTTCCGTAGGAAAACCTTGTAGGATCTAAACAAATTACCCCTTGCTGAATTCAGAATTTTGTCTACGTTTCAGAAATGTTTAGCTATCTGGGATCCAGCATTGGTCTCACAAACATTTCTGTCACTAACTGGAAGGAGGCTGAAAACAGAAAAATAGTAAAAATGGGATATGCCCCAGTAAAATGCCAAAATTGTGTTGAAAAGTTCAAGTCTGCCTGTTCCTGAAAGCTGGGAAGCTAGTGATTTTAGCATTGCAAACCCTTTGTTGATGCCATTTTCAGGGGAAAAATCACAAGTCGCTTCCTCAGCCCTTTTTTCCCATTTAAAAAAAAAAAAAAAAAAAAACGAACAAACATTTTTGCTGTATTTTGGCTAATTTCTTGGTCTCCTTCAGGGAAACCCACAAAGTCTGGGTACCTCCAGAATCCCTAGGATATTGGGGAAAAAAGGACGCAAATTTTGCGTGGGTAGTTTATGTGGACAAAAAGTTATGAGGGCATAAGCACGAATTGCCCCAAATAGCCAAAAAAAGGCCTGGCAACTTGGGGGAAAAGACCTGGCAGCGAAGGGGTTAAACCAGATGGAACTGAGTGGAACACAGAAGTCTGCCAGTACATGTAGTGAAAATAGCAGATACTGATTTGTTTGTGTGGTCTTGAGTCTAGTGAACAAACCCAAGCGAACTCATTTTGAATGAAGTGTATCACGTACAAATATCCATTTTAGTTACTTCCTTGGAGCTAAAAATAAAAAAACGGAGCTTTAAACTGCATACGTTTTGCCCACAAGGTTGAATCAAATCCAACAAACATGAGTGATCTCTAATCTTGGTCATCTTGGCAGTCCTCAAGTAGCAACATTCTTAGGGAATGGTTTACATTTCTTCGTCCTGCGAATTAATACAGATGTAGGGTAATTATTTTGAAATAGTTTTGGTCAGGGCACTGTTCCTTTTTGTTTCCCGTACCTACCCCACACCACCTTCTAGTTAAATTGCAAGTTTTTTTAAATCCCGAACAGTCCTATTGACTGCACTGTAAATCTTTCATAATTATTGTAAAGTGCACAGAAATGACCTCGAGCAAAGCAGCGCTCTAGAGAAGTGTTCAATAATTTAAATCATGAATCTTTGGAATGGGTTATCAGAAATAGTTATTTTTAAGCTATTATTTTAGAGGAATTTGGTTCATCCACATGGAGCCGATTCACTCTAACACAAAATAGAAGAGTAAGAGGGCAGTTTTAAGTCCTGTTTTTAATGGAAACAAAAACCTGTTCGCGTATAAAATGATTACTAACAGTTTTCAACGCATATTTATTCCTTTATCTTTACACCTGGCCTCTAACTCTAGTATTCTCCTGTTTTTAATCCATAGGGAAAATAATTGTCATTTGGGGAAACCTCTGCCACTTCACATCCATTGAATCTGCTTAGGGCCCTTGTTCCCCCCCCCCCCCCACCCCCCACCAAGCATACTCACATTGTTTTGTTGGTACACATGTGCAGATGTGTGTAGGGTGTGCAACTTTCCGTAATACTTTACTAATCCCACAAAAAGTGCAAGCAGCATGCAGAAAATCTAGTGAAAATGTGTGCCATTTACAGTTTTAAAATTCCAGGGTTTATTTTTGAATATTCAGAAATTACAATTCATGCAATTTTGAAGCCGTATCTTTCGGAGGTTTAATTTCTAGGACATATTTTGGACCCAAGACTTTTGATCATATTTGTAATTGTTGCATTAGCATATTTAACTTACATTATACTACCATGAGCTTGGCGTTGCCAAAGACGGGAAATAAATACTGTGCTTGGCTTTATTATGTTGGAATGCGTTATTGGCAACGGAACTAGGACTTTGTTGACAGCAGGGTGCTTTCGAGTTTTACTTTGATTCACTATGAATAGGTTTTGTTTTCTAATTCAAAACAATTGACTGTTAAGCGCAGTGGTACCGACTGCTTCCTTCCTTAAGTTTTTAAAGATGGAATCTTGCAGTAATGTTTTCATCATGCAACTGCGTGTCATTCAGCAGGCCATTTAACGAAAATCCTGTTTTTGAAAAGCAAAGCCAATGATGAAACATCAACAACGTGTTTAAGAAACGTTAACGTATCACGTGTTATTAGCATCTTCAGTGCTTTGGCACACAGCAAGCCAGTGTACAGGAATGTAATTAATACACGTAACACAAAAAGTTCTAGTAAGAAAGGGGTGGCTACACAAATCTGTTCTTAAAGTTGAACATCTAATCATTGTGCTTTACTCCTATGAGTGAGTCATGTTTCTAACTTTTTGTAGATTCAAAAAATCTCCAGGAGTAAGGACGAAAGCCTATACACATCGTAGATTTCTATGCATATTCTTGCTACCCTCCGCTTCTTCATGTGGATTGGGGAGCTGCCCTGCTGTTCCTTGCGACCCGCTACTTTCAAGTGGACCCGTGTGGCTTTGCCAAACGTTGCCGCTTACACATGTGAACCGTCTGGGCCTTCTGGCCTGTGGCTCACCCTTGCAGCGACCAGACTTATCTTTCGCCTGCACCGAAACCGACGGCCAAACGACATTCGCCGAGTCCAGAGCACACCCCCACCCCAGCCTATGGACCAAAGTCACCCGTGGCCCCATCTGGAGTGGCCCTGCTTTCCTTTTGCCACTCAATAATTCCAATCAACCAGATTGGCTTTTCCAAACCATGCCACTCACTGCTGTCAGTTAACTTGCACAGCCTTGGCCAGCTTAGCCATGCACCGCTCCCCGAAAGGAGCACAACCAGGACAGTACCTGAGCCAATAAGAACATTACGCACCCATGCCGAGCAGTCTCTGGCACCACCCCTTTCAGTTCTGCATTTACTCATCAATCTTGCTTCACTTTTAAGTCTGCAAAAGCAAATAGTTTAGCATTTACAAGTTGAATCTGTATCATGCAGAATATACATTAACCTGAAAAACAAGCTTTATTTTTCTACATCCGTGTGGAATCTTTTTGTGGTGTACCTCCTGAGGTTACAGTGTGTGTGCTGCACAAGTACTTTACACATTGCCTTCTAAGTTAGGGCTGTCTGCTCTGCTCCAAGCTAGCAGAGGATGAGCACAAGCTAATTTATGTTGTGTCATGGACTTGTCCTGACTAGGTTTGTGACCCCCTACTTGGATAGGGTGCATACCACTGCCAACTAGAGACCTAATTTCTAACAGTGACACTGTTTGGATTCACAATATTTTTTCGAGTGCAGGCAGTGGTGTACTGATTTCAAAGAAACAAGAGAACACAGTTTGGAAATAAGTTTGGCATATTTGTTATAGTGTTGTATCAGCTGTGATTCGCATTCACATACTGTGTCACACACAAGGAAATTTTATTTGAAGGTGTTTTACTGTGATGTGCACATGTTCACACGTGGTATCAACTGTGATAGGCACACACGTACTGCATATCACATACCAGTGAGCCTTATTTGGAGGAATTTTTACTGTAATGTGTGCACATTCACTGCGTGTCACAAGGAAATGTCTGAGTTGACCATTAATCGTCCAAGTATGCATAGTATTAGTGCACCACCTCCTTTTCTTCAAACACCTGGAGGTGTGCCCATACCTTGGAAGTCTTGGTTAAGGGCTCTCACTAAGTACATTGGTGCCATGGGTGGAAATTGGTATTGTCCTGAGAGGAAGAGGTTTCTTTGGAACACAATTTGTCATTTAAAGTTCAACCTTTTTATGAACTCTTACCACCATTTCATTTAGTGGAAGATTAAGAAGACGTTGATGAGTTTCAGCTAGCAGTAATGAAGCTGGAAAAACATGTAGATGTTCAGCCTAGCTTGATAGTCAACTGGCATACATTTTTAATGAAAGAGCAGCACCGGGATGAGTCTATTTAGCAGTAATGTTGCGGCATTGCATATACATGTGGCTGATTGCGAGATTGAGAATTTTACTATACAGATGATTTGTGATGAAATAGTTATAAGGTGTTGGGATAAGAAAGTCCAGGAAAAACTGACACTAAAAAATCCCACACTTTTCTGAGACTGTTGATGTAGTAAAAAGCATTGAGTTCACAAAGGTCATGCAAGGAATTGGCTCGCAAAGAGCAATGTGGTGTTGCTCCAGTGAAAGTGTCTTCAAATTACAAACAGGGTGTTCACAGCAAGAATAAAGAAGGGAAGATCTAGTTTTCAAAATGAGAAATATCTGTTTTCGATGTTGTTTTCCGTATCATACAGTGAACAGCCATCCTTGTCCTACAAAGAATGCCAGTTGTAGAGTTTGTGGCAAATAGGGATGTTTTGCTGAAGTATGTCAATCCAATACAGATAAAGTTGATACTGTTCCTGAAAGGGAGATTAGCGAAGGATCCATAGATGAGCAAAGTTTTGAGAGGGATGTAGTTTTAGTGGTTCAGAGGGGCGAATCAGAGTGTGTTGACCCTTACGAGAAAATCATTTTTGATGGAAAAGTGTTAAACTTACTAATTGATTCTGAGGCTAGAATGACTATGATTACAAATGAGTTGTTTAGAGTGAATTGGCTGGATAAAGAGTTATGCTTACCTGATAGAAACCCTGTATTATATGATGGGCAAAGGATTACATTATTAGGATATATTTTTAGACAGTTTTGGAGTTTAAAGGGGGAAGAACCAATGCTGAGGTATATTTAGCAAAACAAGGACTTAACATTCTTGGTTAGTATCATCAAGACCTTTTTGGGAAGGCACTTCAGCCAGGGAGGAAAATACAAGTGTCTGTGGTTAGTGAAGGGGATGCTTCCGTTTCCGCATCTTTGAAGCACAATGTCTGGGTTAAGTCGTAGAAATCGGTTTTCAGTTGAATACTGGTCAGAATCAAAGGTTCAGCCATAAGATTTGTGTCGGGGGGGGGGGGATAACCCATTCAAGCACACACTATGAAATGTACCGTTTTGTGTGAGAGCAGGTCTAACTGACATTTTGAAGACGATGTGTGAAGATGATGTTATAGATTTTCAGTAACATCATCCAGTATAGAGTGTTCCTTATGGTTGTCTCCTTTGGTGATAACCCACAATAATAATGGCCAATTGAGGGTTTGTGTACTTCTCAAGAGCTTGAATAAAGTATTATGGGTGGATTCCCATCCTCTTTCCAAAATAAATATTATAGTCACTACTTTCACAGGTAGTAGTGTGTTTAGCAAGATTGATCTAACACCTGTATATCACCAAATGGAATTAGATCCTTCTTCTAGACATCTTACCACATTTGTTTCACCAGTGGGCACTTTCCATCTTAAAAGGGTGCTATGTGGATTATTATATGTGACGTCAGTCTTTTAACAGATTCTTGAAAAGATTTTGAAAGGGGTAAATGGTGTGGTCACTTTTCAAGATGACATTTTGAGTGCTGGAAAAAAATATTGAAGAACATGACAGTCATGCGTGAAGTTCTAAAAAGATTAGAACATGCAGGTGTTGTAGCGAATGTAAACAAATGTGAATTCCAGAAAGACAGCGTAGAGTTACTGCGTCATGTTATTTTAGAGAAAGGTGTTCAACCACCATCAAATTTGGTTGAAGCCATAACTATTGCTTCTTCTCCAGAAACAAGTGATCAGGCTTCCTCTTTTCTAGGAGTGTATGAGTTCTATGCAAAATTCATTAAGAATTTGGCCCCTAAAACTGCCAATCTATGTGAGTTGTTAAAGAGAGTAAAATACATTCCTGTGGGAAGAGAAATGCAAAAGTGAATATCTGTCATTGAAAAATGACATTGTTTTCACTGAAACCTTAGCATCTTTTGACTCTACCAAGGAAAATGTCATTACAGTTGATGCAAGCAATGGGGGTTTAGGTGCTACTCTTGCTCAAAAGGGAGATGGATTTGAAAAAACTGTTGGGTTTGCATCAAGAGCGCTGAGAGAGAATGAGAATTTATGTTGGTAATTGAGAAGGAACTATTGGCCTCCTCTTGGGCTGTTGAATGCTTTAAATGCTTTATCTGGGGAAGGAAATTCACACTAAAAATAGATCATAAGCCATTAGTAAACTTCTCTACTCTTGCTCAAAAGGGAGATGGTGTTGAAAAAACAGTTGGGCTTTCATCAAGAGCGCTGAGAGAGAATGAGTATTTATGTTGGTAATTGAGAAGGAGCTATTGGCCTGCTGTTGGGCTGTTGAATGCTTTAAGTGCTTTATCTGGGGAAGGAAATTCACACTAAAACAGACCATAAGCCATTAGTAAACATCTTGAATAGGAATGTTTTAAACAATCATACCCCCAGGATAGCTAGGTTGAGTTAAAAAATTTGCAGTATAATTTCCAAGTTGAACATGTTTCTGGTGGAAAGGACATCATATCTGTCTTCCTGTCATGAGTTCTGCTATTGTGATGATGAAACTACGGTTGGCCAGAACGATGATTAAGAATTTTTGATAGCCATCATTGATGTATGTGATGTGTGGTTTCACAGACGATAAATGGAGTTTAGTGTTTTCTGAAGATGAAAGTTTGAGAGATGTAACTCTGTATGCCACAGAAGGGTGGACTAGAGAGAAGCTCCTGACCATTATAATTCAGCCATTTTTAGGGTTGAGCCTGCGTAGCATGTGCTTGTGCATGCGTCTCGCTTGCGAGACGCTGTAGTAGTTAGAAAAGGGCTCAGAGCCTCGCCCATGTCATGTCAGTGTCTTTCATTGGTTCGTGGGCTTGCCTTTTAAAATCTGCTTGCTTTCATTAGTGGAAGGTATGCATAAGTCATGCCTTTTCCGGTGGTTAGTCCTCCTTGAGCGCAGCGACTAAGTCCTGAAAACATACAAGCTTGCTGTTTTCCGTCCAGTTTGTGGACTACTTTTTCTCTTTTTTCGCAGTGCGATCTCGCTTGTTTAGCGGCGTGATCGTTTTTTTTTCTCCATTTAATGAGGCAAGAAAAGTCCGGTTGGGAGTTTACAACTGCTAATAGCTGTAACTCAGAGAAATGCGAGACCCGTTGCATTGCAAATACTTGTTTAAAGTAGCAGAAGAATTAACTCTGGAGAGTGATGCATGTTGATGCGAGGAGAAACTTTTGTACCTTCCTCAGCCTTGGAAGCAAAGATAATGCTTTGTGCCCATGAAGTGCATTTAGGACAAACCGTCATTAAGAGAAAGTCAGAGCACATTATTGGTGCATGGACCAGGATATAATTGAAATGGTCAAAGGATGTGTCATTTGTTCCAGTAGCATCGAGGTTTTGAAAACCTCTACAATAAATTGCGGTACCTGAGGGCCCATGGTTTGAAATAGTGATTGACTTTATTGGGCCATTTAATTCTATACCTCGGAGACTGAGATTTGCTATGGTTTTCACAGAATATTATAGCAACTGTTGGGAGCTGGAGTTGGAGTTCATGGAAGAACCTAACACAGATGGAGGTATTAATTTATGAAGAAAGTGTTTTTAAGAGAGGGGTGCCCCAAAGAAATTGTATTGGTCAATGGTTCCCAATGTGTTTCCAGATGGATGAGGGAGTTCTTGGAGAAAAATGCCATCAGTCATAGGAGGACTGGAAAAAATTAACCATACTTTAATTGGATTGTGTGCCGTGGTCCATTCAGAATAAGACTGATGTGCAAGAAGCAGTGGAGAGCATGTTCCGGTCTCATCGGTTATGGCTGAACGGCACCACCAGGGTGAGTCTGTTTCATGTCATGAGAGGACATGCTCTTGTTTCCAAATGAGTACAGCATGGCTTCATAGGTTTCAGTCTAAAACTATTCATGAGAAACATGTTGATAGTATTGTATGACCTAAATTTGAGGCATCCCAGAATAAGATGAAAAGCTGGTATGATGATAGACACAAAGTAAAAAATCATGTACTCAAAATAAAGGTAGGGGATTGGGTATGAGTTAAAGATCCAACTCATGTTATGAAGAGTTTATCAAAATTCAGAGCACCTGTGCAAGTGGAAGTTGTGTCTGGAAGTGCTGTACGTAACTAAGGGAATTAATTGTGGAACATGGAAAGGAAAGTTAGAGTTGATGATGTGGATTCCGGCAATTCCAGTATGCCCGCAGAGCATTCTAAGCAGTTCAGTTTTCCCAGTAATCAGAATATTTCCCTTGACCAAGGTAATACGTTACAACCTCATGATGATGGGAAAAATTGTGATGGTGTTCAACACAAGAGTGAAAGGTCCATTGAGAAGCCATTGTATTTCTGGGATGTACAATCCAGGATGATTTAGTCTCTACTGTATGCTTATTTGTAGGATGATATGTGTCCGATCTTTTTATTTTTTTCATTGTTTTTAGTTTGATATTGTAGGATGTAATATGGTCGCATGTATAGCATAAGTGATGCAAAATGTTATTATTTAGTTGGGAGTTATATTGTGTTCTGTATATAGTGTATACATTGATTTGTGTTCATTAGGAAGAAGGGAGATGTTGTGGTGATGTCACTAATGCTTTTCATGTCATAATTATTTACATTAAAAAATTTAGAAATTTTGGGAGGATTTCAGTGCAAATGTTCTATTGTGGACAGTTGTCCTGAAGCTTCTGGGGTTGAGGTTGGTTACAATAAAGATCTTCAGAACTTGTTACTAAAATGCCCTGGCAGTTTCATTGAGCCAGGGCATATTTTCCTGCTTTATAGTTTTGCGTATGAGTACGTTGTACAGATGTTGCAAATGACCTATATTGCCACCCCTGCTGACTTGCTTATAGTAGACACATGTATCTGGGTCAGATAATCTCTCTGTCTTAGTCTGCACTGGCCCTTTTCCAATAGGCATGTTTTCTATATGAAAATAAAAGTGTGTTTAGATTCTGCCATATCTTACAAAAGCTGTGTCTTTTATTAAGACAGTTGAGCCCCCCTCACATTTATAAGTAGAAGTCTCACTGACTGCTCTTGTAATATACCTTCTAGATTGGTATGTTTGTATGTTTTCTCCCTCCCCTACCATTCCTCCTTGCAACCCTTAATGTGAACCTCAACCTAAGAAAAAACATTGCTATAAAGGATATTGTCATTTCCCGTACGAAAGAGTGTTCCTTTAGATCTCTTTGGGTAAGGTAAACCCCACCATTACTTACCCTGATCTCCCAGCTCTGGGTACCTACTCACAAAGGTAAACTGGTGAGCAGTTCTGCAATGTTGTTAGTTATATACAACAATTACCTTACCTGCTCTGCTACCTTGGCAATAATCCTAATTGTATGCCTCTGCCTTGCATTTTAAGCCACGATTCTCCATTAATTTCATTTTGCAACAAATTGCTTCCTTAAAAAGTGACCGAGGTGATTTTAAATCTCCATTATACTGTTATTTGAGATATTTTGAAAGCCTACAAAGATTGCAATCTTTGGTAGCTGTAGATTAGTTGTCCACTGAACAAGTCACTTTCTCCTCTGTCTCAGCTAGTGCATCGTTCCTCTGCTGAGCTCCCTCAAGTTTTTCTTTTATTCTGGTTCCTGCATTGTTCCTTCTCTTCTTGAATATTTAACATCTCTTTAGCTTCTTCTGCTGGTTTGGACAGAGCCTCTTTCTTCTTCCCTCTAAAATGAATACCTCCTGCGAAGAGCATTGGATATACCATATGTGCTTAGAGGTCAGCATCTCCACCACTGTGCGACATGCTGCACTCTTGTGTCGTGTGGTTAAAGCCGGATGCTGGAAAATCGGCACCCTACTTTTCCCACATTGGATTGTCAGTCGAATTCATCCAGCTCTGAGAATCCCTTCTTTCAGTTGGTAAGATGTTAACTTTGCAACTATGTCTCTGGGTCTGGTGTTAGCGTCCATAGCTTTTCTCCCCATCATCAGCTTGGAGGATTTCCTAGAAAAGTTCTTAATTCTTATATAGGCCCTTCTGGTAATATTATTTAGTCCTTGCATTTGTCTACCAGCTGTTTCATTTGTTTTTCTAGTGCATCATTGGAGGTGGTCATCATCTGCTTTGTGTCTGTCATAAATTAAAGTGAAACTTTTGTCTTTATGATTCGCTTGTCCAGATTGAACATGCTGCCTTTAAGTTCTAATACGTCGTCCCCAATTTCAGTGCAAAGTCTGCAGAGTCTGTCAGACAGCGCCCTTACAGAGTCCTTTTTGAAATTCACTAAAGAACCTTGAAAATGCTCTTTTGAGTGTAGGTCCAATTCTTTAGTTGACATGTATGGGTCTATATTGCTGTGATTCTTCCTTTTTGTGGTACATGAGAAACAGACATGCAATTTTCTTTGATTAGTGGCGCCCGCTGACCCCGACATAGGGCGATGACCTCCTGGAGATGTGTGGTCGACCTCCTGCGCTCCAGTTGTCATCAATATCCTAAGTTTATGTTACAGAACTACTACTAGATACTGCAGCCTCACCGCAGAGCCAAGGCCGCCATCTTATTTTCGGCTGCACGGTGTTCCCACTTCTCAACCTCCATCATGAGTTTGAGGGTCCCTGGTTGCGTGCCCTTGACTCACTAGATAATTAAGGTTTCTTCTTTAATGCTGTTGAAAACTTGTTTTCATTGCCGGAAGTGCTACTCGTAAATTGTGCCACAGAGCGTCACGGACCCATGTTTTATAAAGGTAATTTATGTGATTGTAACTCAAATTCTGTTCTGTAATTGCACCTATCGACCTTGGAGCAAACTCAATTTTGATGACTTAGAAACACAACTAACAGCCAACACAGATCTAGATACAATTAAATCTGTGCCAAAACTTTGAGTGGCTAAAGGAAGCTTTTGATATTCTAATACCACTCAGAAAAAGTAAACACGACAAAAGAAAACCAACACCTTGCTGAAACACAGAATTTAAAAAGATAAAGGAACAAATCAGAAAGTTGCAGTGGACCTGGCTCAAAACAAACAACAGTCAAGACAAACTGCAGCTACACAAACTTAACAGAATATACGAATCATCAATCAAAAAAGCTAAAAAAAATAAAATTTTAAAAAAGATACTACTCTGAAGAATTCTAAATGCTAAATCTGCAACCAAAAAATTCTATAAAATTCCTAATGAATTTCAAAAACCCACATGTATGGAAGGAAGTCATCCCCCTACTCATGATTTCACAAACAAACTGGCAACTCATTACACAACCAAGGCAGACACACTGGACTCCTATTTAAAACAGAAGAAAACCATCAGTACCAACCCTTTTCTTAAAATACCCTCTAGGAATAAACCAACCCAGCCTCTACAGTCCTTCAAACAAATATCCCAAGGTGAATTTATGGATTTGGTCAAAGCAAGCAGACCTTCCGGTTGCCCTTCTGACCCTTGTCCACCACACATCTTCAAGAACATACTTTTATCTACTTATGCTGCCACACCTGTAAGAAGAATCATCAACAACTCTTGAACTACAGGAACCTTTCCTGTAGACCTGAAAAAAGGCATACATACGACCGTTAATAAAGAAAACAAACCTAGACCCGCAAGACCCCAACAACTACAGACCAATCACAAATGGACCTTTCTGGGGCAAACTGATAGAGCAGCATTGGCCCAGATGTCACAATTCATTGAAGACAATTCTATACTTTCAGACTTCCAAACTGGATTCCGCCCAGGAAGAGGCACTGAATCGCTACTCATACCAATCTGGGATGATCTTAAAAACACACTCGACCACAGTGGAGTTGCTGCACTACTTCGCTTGGACCTCTCGGCTGCCTTTGATACGGTTGACCATGAAACCATAATTCAAAGACTCCACGAAGCCGGCATAGAAGGGACTGCTCTCGACTGGATTACATCCTACCTTCAAAAAAGATCTAATATCATCTATTCTCCCCCATTTTCATCCAAACCCTACCTCACAAAAGCAGGGGTCCCCCAAGGATCAATCATCTCACCTTCACTTTTCAACATCTACATGATATCATTACCAGAACTGATCAATGATTTTCATCTCACATGCTACACCAATGCAGATGACACACAATTACTACTTAAATTAGAAAACATTGAAAACTCAGAAATCTTCAGTTACCTCAGAGCCGTTGATCAGTGGATGGCCTGGAGCCATCTCAAACTAAATGCCTCCAAAACAGAAATACTCACATGTGGTGAATGGAAAAGTTATGACGCACTGTGCGCCTGGCCTGACGATCTTGGACCACCTTCTCATTTATCCAAGGAAGTTAAAAACCTTGGAATCACCATGGACTCCAAGTTAACTATCAATGCCCAAGAGGACAAATTAGCACAAACAAGCTTCATCACCTTGAAGACTCTACGACCCATCTTCCCCCACTTTGGATTTCCACACAAGGTGCAAGCTACTATCTTGCTTGTACTATCCAAAATGGATTATGCCAATGGCCTCTAACATGGATCATCTCTATCTATTATGAAAGAACGACAACTTATTCAAAACTCCGCAGCTAGGTTACTATTACATGTAAAGCCACAAGCCCACATCTCCCCTGCCTTGAGAGCACTACACTGGTTACCCGTTGCCAGAAGATGCACTCTCAAGCTGCTTTGTATCACCCACAAAGCTATACATGGAACAGGACCACTTTTTATCAGAAACAAAATAACCAAATACATTTAACAAAGAATCCTCCGCTCAAGATTGGCACCCCGCCTTAGAACACCGCCATACAAGAAAAATACTGTAGGTGGTACATCCTTCTCCGTTCAAGCAGCCAAACTATGGAATTCATTACCCCCAACTATAAGAGCCACAGATAACTAACTTGTCTTCAGAAAACTACTCAAGAGTTGGCTCTTTCCTTCATAACCACCATATTGAAACAAGTATGGACTGCATATGCCTATATTTTTTTCTGATTGTGTATATTCTAGTTATATATAGTTCTTTAGAAAATATGTATCGCTACTATGTCATAACAATAAACTACACACACACTCTTTAACCCTGTTTAGCTAATGTATATTTACTCATGGTTTAAATATGTATATGTATGTACATATATGTGTGCAGATGTGTGTGTGTGTGTATGTATATATATATATATATATATATATATATATATATATATACACATATATATGTATGTTATTCTAGGGTTAACATATTCATAGGTCATTGCATAACTCCTAGATAAGTTGTTATATACTAGATATTTATCAATCTCTGCTCTCATCTTATATCACACTTATCTACCATCACCATATGTCATGTCTCTATCATTCCATCCTCCATTCCTACTCTGACTCATCCCAAATCCATTCTACTACTTTTATCTCCTAAATACCTCTGCCTAAGCTTTTCCCTCCGCTTCCACATCTAACTCACCCAAACCTCACTTTACTACCATGATCTCTCAAACAACCCTACTATAGTCTCCCTCATTTATCTCACCCTGCTACTATGATCTCCCTAACCCTTTCCACAGACTCTTTCCTCCTCCACCCCCCCTTTACTCATCCCAAGCTGAAATCCTATTACCATAAACTCCCAATTAACACATCTGGATTCTTCCCTCCTCCACCCCTCCATTACTCCAGTCAACCTAACTAACAAACTCACATTAACTCATAACAATACTAAAACTGTTCTCATATTTCCCTATACTAATCCACCATTAATTCCTTTTGGGTTCCGGAGTAGCATGCTACTCGCCGAAAAGCACTTTGAGGCCTCGTCAGGGGTAGTAAGCACTATATAAATACTATTATAATACAATACAATTGAGCACATTGCTCTTTTCAAAACAATTGTGAGCATGAAAAAAAGTATTCAGGGGGTTAATCTTTGTTGCCTGTTCTTTTTCTGAGAACAGTATGTCAACCTAACTGCAGGCCGTGGACCTATTCAGCCAGCTTATAGGCAGGGCTGGCTTTTGGGCGGTGCGAGCAGTGCGACCCCACCGGGCGCTGACCTCAGGGGGAGGCACTGTTTTTAGCAATAACATCCGAAACTTGCAATTCAGAAGCACCTGCTGAAAAGTTCCTTGTGCGTTTAGCCTTCAAGAAACAATTGAAATGTCAAGATACCTCTTGTGATTAATGTTCCTGCCATAGAGAGAGAGAGATGGGAGTTTTTCCTAGTGGCAGCTTTGACTTAACATAAAGTAGCATAGAGGGTTGATATGCTATGGGGCATATTTTTTCCTGCACCCCTTAGCACTCCCCTAACGCCAGCATGTGTGCGTCATATTTAAAATACGGTGCACCATGGCGGTAGTTAGGGGACTAGCATCAGAATTTTTTACGCTAGTCCGGCGCTTTGCAGGATTAGTGTCAAACATTTTGACGCTAATCTTGCAAAGCACCAAGAGGCCCATTGTAACCAATGGAAGCCTCCTTTTAATGCCTGCTCTGAGCAGGTGTTAAAAGTGCGGGGGGAAAAATGACACAAAGAAATCTGACAGATTTCTTTGCGTCATTTTTTGGCCCCCCTAACCAGGGGGATGCCCCCTTTGCATACATTATGCCTGGCGTAGGCATAATGTAGCGCAAAGGGTTACAAAGTGGCACAATGCATGCATTGCACCTCTTTGTAAATATGGCGCAGCGTTTTTGGCCTTCTAGCGCCACATTAGTGTAAAAAAAAAAATGAGACTAATGTGGCGTTAGAATGGCGCTAGGGGCTCTTAAATATGCCCCTATATTTTATGTGGATAGCTGAGTGGATTAGTAAATCCAGCTTTTACAAGTGCCTTAAATCATATACATTTATGTTAAAGGGGAGCGATGGAGAGATGAGGGGCACATTTGCCCGGTAGTAGTGAGTGAAACCGAGGAGGAGGTCACAGGGTGTGGGGCGCCACAATAAACTGTCGCTCAGGGCGCCACCAGTCCTAAAGCCGGCCCTGCTTATAGGATCCTGATTCAGATTCTGTTATGGCACTTTACCACAGTGGCCTTGCTCCGCTCTCCTCTATCTGTCTTTTTTAGTGCGAACAATACTGTTCGTGAAGGGGAGGAGAAAAGGTGATGCCACGTGGGTTATAGCTTTTATCAGATTCCCCAATGTGGTCAAAATTAGTTATTCCTGATCCCTACCTGTCCATCTGTTGGATGTGGAGGATTTGGGCTGGCGGCAGACAAGTATTGCTTTGTTTGCTCACTTATTCGCTTCCAGGATGGGCCTTCCGGCCCACCCACCATTGCCAGTCTGCTCAGAAGATTAATTTCTGCCTTCTGCCACTGGGCCACATACACAGTTTAAATGGCTGTCGTTGGCGGAGCACCTGCGCCAACACCAAAGCTCCCTTCTCTTGAGGCCATTACCCTATTTAGACCCAGTTCCCTTTCTGCACCTGCCCTGCTGTTATTTCCCCCAAAGCCACAGCTGCCATCATATTATCGATTGCTCGGCGTCTCCGCTCCTCAGCCTGCCCCACCCTGAGATCGAGGTTCTCCGGTCGGGCCCCCTTGCATCTCCAGAGTAGCAGAGTTTCTGCGGTAGTGCCGCTGGAAGTTTGTCTTCATTTCAGGAGTATCTACAGAGCTCGACGGACCCATGTTTGTTCAATAAACTTTGTTGTAGATATTTTGAATGCAGCGCACATTATTTTCATCCCAAATTTGAGCAGTTTTAACTTTTCGAGACAAAAATGAGCATGAAAATAAATTATCTTCTGGTTGACCTTGAAGTAATGTGTAGTGTTTAAATGAAGCCAGAGGAAGGAAGTCTGCAGTCCAAATGAAATACAGGGTGTAAAAATGTTCCCTGTCCTCATTCTTTTGTAGAGGGATCATCCTGCTGCCTACCAGGAAGCACTGTATATTAATGACCATTCAACCCTCTAGTGTGCCTCTTCCGTTCTGGAGAGCCTGGTGAGAAAGAAATCGAAATGTAACAGATCACCGATTGCCACTGTGTACTTATGTTTCAGCTACACTGTCCATTAAAAATGCAGTTTTTACTTACCTATAACTTTAGACCCAATGAAGAGCTGCCCCAAATGTGGCTCTCACTTAGCTATGGAGCTCCATATGCCAATTGTCATGCAGTTCTAAGCATGGACGAAAAAGTTAGGCAGGAGGTCAAAAAAGATGTCATTCTCCATTTTTGTTCCAATAGCAAATTTCCCTTGCAGCTAAAGTAAAAACCGCTGAATGAATTTACCAGAATTTCACTCAAAAAGCATGCTGAACACAATTTAGTGTAAGTCTGCTGAATACGTTTTGAGATGTTAGCAGTTGAAAAGGGTGCTGGGTGGGCTCGAAAGCATTTGTATAACTTGGTCAATTCAAACTGTGTTTTCACTTACTTTTGATTTTGTTTACGAATGTGATTGCCTGATGAAGGGAATCAATTTTTCCTTACATCTTGCAAATCACGATTGTGGTTAGAATTTTGATTCAAGCATTATGGAAAAAAAACACAGCAAAGTAGAAGCAGTATGAGAGGGGTCGTGTCCCCACGGTAGTGCTAGCAGGCACTCAGTGGCATTAAAAATGGCAGAAAAAAACAGAAAAACATATCAAACTTGCCACAGAAAAAATCCAATTTGATAGAATTTCAAACAGGCTGCTGCCATTTTTTTAATATGCAACCAAGCATCATTTCTTAAAATTCATGATTTTAAGAAAATTAGAAAATTCCAAAAATCACTTTTTAGAAACTCGTAGTTCTTAAGTTTTTTTTTTTTTAAACCATAAAACTGTGAAGGCCATGGTTCAATGAAGGCCTTGTAGGTTGTATGGGCTAGGGCTATGGCTCCCTCACTAAAGCCAAGGCCCAGCCTGACCCTTGCTGTGCATGGCCAAAGACTGTGCTTAGCAGGAATGGTACTTTGTGAGGGTTGGGTGCAAATTCATGGACTCTACACAGCGGGGGTTGGTCACAAATGCAGTACATAGAGCAGAATTAATATGTGGCTGGTTAGTACAGTACGTCAGAAAAAAAAAAACTAGAAATTTGCTGACAAAAACACAGCAAAAGAATATTATTGATGGTACAGCGAACACAACCTGACAAAGCCCTTATATTAGCTAGCTATCATATGCACGCACAAGACATACCATAACTTGTGCCGCTTTCCATGCTTAATACTACAATTTGTCAATTGCACAGGAAAAAGTGGCAGCTTATCAAGAAAGAGTAAAACATGGCCCTGTTGTGTGTTGCATACCATAACTAGCAAATCTCAGTTCTTGTTCCTTTTTGCTCAGACATGACTAACTTTTAACTGTGGGTTATAGGTGTGTATGTATATGTGTGTATATATATGTATGTATGTGTGTGTATATATATATATATATATATATATATATATATATCTATCTATGTTGCATTTCCAATACTCCGCCAGAAAGCCGCTGCTCCACTGACACAGCGGGTACTGCGATGCATGAGGACAGACTCAAAATACATTAATTTTTCATCCAAACAGGCTGCGCACTCTCTTTGACATTGATAAAGGCTGAGCGCCGAAATGCGTTTGTCAACGTTTTCTTTTCTGTTTTATGGCGAATAAACTTTGAATACAGAAATTCTCCAATAGTGCGTGACCTGTTTGGATGAAAAATGAATATACACATAATAGTTCGTACCCACTTTCTATATAAAAAAAGTTTTTTTACTTGACTAAATCTTTGGCGCCGCTTGACAAATCTTCACAAAACTTTCCAAAAACAAATGCCAGTCCCGTCAGCTGCTGCTTGGAAAGTTTTGAGGTGATCCGTCTGGGTTGGGGGAGGTCCCAAAACACTTTTCCCTTGTTAATGTTTCCATAGGGATTTTGAACAGCAATAGCGCAAAAACTACTTGATGGAATTACACCAAATTTGGCAGCAAGTTCCAGAAAGTAAGCTTTTTTAGTTTTGGTGTAATTCCATTCAGGTCTCCTGCGCTTTGTTACTGTAAAGCCCCCGAGTGGCCAAGTCTCGGGGGCTCTTGGCCCCCCACTCCCACTGCCCGGGGGACCACCACCTCCCCAGCGTTTATAATTTATATGCTGGGCCACATACCCCCGCTGCCCTGGGGACCACCACCTCTCCAGGGCTGTGATTTAATGTGGGGGGGAAGGGGGGCATGCACAAATGCCCCACCAGTTGCCCCCAGTGCATTACGATACTAATTTGCAGGGGCCCCCCTACACTGCCCTTGGGACTACCACCTCCCCAGGGATTAGATTAAATATGCAGGGGGGGCCCGTGCACTCCCGCTGCCCTGGGGATCACCACCTCCCCAGGGCAAATATTTAAAAAAAGAAAGGGGGTCCCTTTGGGACCTCCAAGTCCTGGGGACCACCACCTCCCCGGCGCTGTGTGCACAGTTGGAGGGGGGGCTGCGCGCCCTCCCCCCCCTTGAGGAGCCTCTGATGGCCCTAGGGACCACCACCCCCAGGGCCTGCTCCTACTATGTCCCGGGATGCCCACCCTGTGACATAGCTGTTTGCTTTGACTTGGCTGCAGCTCTGCACAGCCACAGCAAACACTTCAGTTTTTTACAGGTCCTGCTGTCAAAAACTGAAGCTTTCATCTCTGTCCCCTGACAGAGATGAAATGCTTCAGCAAGCAGGGAGCTGCTATCAAAGCAGCTCCCTGCTTGCTGAAGCAATGGCACCATGAGGGAAGCCTTAAGCCTTTCCCCGCGGACCCAGACAGCCTCTAAAGGGCTACGAGTTTTTTTGTTTTGTTTTTTTTATAAAAATATTTAGCTCAGTGTGAAGGTCAGGGTTCGAGTCCATCCAGGCTCGCTTCCCTTTTTTAAAAGTACAAATTAGTTTTATTTTTAAAAATGACAAATATGTTTTTTATTTTAAATTGTAGAGAAATCTCTCATTCTAAGTAAATCATACATCAAAGCATAAAAAACTATCTCTCTCACTTTTTTCTCCCACTCACACATCCACTCACTTACGCACCCACTCACAGACCCATTCAGGAACTCACGCACCCTCTCACAGACCCTCTTGCACCCACTCATAGACCCACTCAGACTCTTACACACCCACTTGCAGACCCACTGACAGCCTCATCCACCCACTCACAGACACACTGACACACCCTTTAAAACACTGATGTATGCACTCATACCCAGACAGACACTCTCGCAGCCACTCTCTCCCCCAGATACACCATCTCACACCTATTCAGACACCCAGAGAGGCTGTGGTTAACTTCTGCTGCGCACGGCAAGTGCGCTATGCACAGCATGGGGTTGGGTGTTTAGGAGGGTTGGCTGCAGGGTTTGGCTGCAGGCAAGGTCTTGCAGGCAACCTCTGCTGCTCACAGGTGAAGCCTGTGCATGGTGCAAGGTTGTGCGCTTATAGGGTTCCTCCCACAGTCCTGGGGATCACTACCTCCCCAGGACAAATATTTAAAAAAAGATACTCAAGTAACTATAACTTGTGCCTTAAGGTAACTACAACTGGCACTGTCGCCATGCACTTCTAATTACCCTACAAATTACGGCACTCATGACAAGTTTGATAACATCATTGATAATATCACTGTAATATTTGTAGTAAAGTTTTTTGGTGGGGCGCGACTTATAGTTGCCTTAGGGCACAAGTTATAGTTACTTGAGGTAACTCTAAACTAGTGAATTTCAATGGTTTTGTATGTTTAAAAAGTGAGCCTAGTTATAACGTCCCTGTAACCTTTGTTTTTTTTTAAGTGAATTTGTATGGTTTTTTAGAAAAAAATATTTCCTAATTATAACGTTCCTACAACCTTTGTTTTTTTCTATATATATATATATATATATATATATATATAATAATTAGTAACCTCTTGCTGAAATTAAAAAAAAAACATAACATTCACACTGCAATCGGGATCACTGTTAATTGAACATCACAGGAGAAGCTTCAAGCATTTCTGAGCTTAGCCAGTTTTCATTGTTTAATTAAGAGTCAGTTTGTGAAAGCCAAGAAAAACCACGATCTCCAGTGGAAATCAGTTGTTTGTGACTGCGTTGGTTTTCCATAGGGTGTGAGGCTGTTACGTTATCAAGCTTGTAATTAACTCTGTTTTAGCTTTCCCGATGGGCACAGTGAGCAAAATCGTATTGTTTGTGAATATGGACTCATTATATAGCCTACGTATTGCAGTAACTAGTGTCATTTACTTATAGTTTAATATTTGCTGCATACAATATGCATATTCGTGTGTTTGTGCTGGAAATCATTTACAAGCACACTGATTCTTTTTAGATTAGTTTGATAAGCAGCAGCACAACGGGCGAAAAACTACCAGTAGGTTGACTCTGGATTATCTGTATCCCTTGACCCCAGGAAAATGTAGGACACACTTTAGGCCTCCCATTCTTCGCGGGGCTGTTAGATCCTCAGATGTCTTGAATATAAAAAAAAATCTTTAAAGTTAAGGGTTTTTTAGTACAGTCACATAACAAACATTAAGTAATCATAGGAAGCAGGATGTGCTGTATCAACCATCTTGTTCATGCTTTCTGCAATCCTCACACGTGGGAGACTGCAGTTTACAAAGTCAACCTAACTGTGTGTTACTTTGCTGCTAATATTTTACTGTCTGAACTCTAGCACTTTTTATCCACGCAATCATGGGATTGTTATTTTTGGTTGCCCTTGCTCTAAAGACAACCAAGAGGTTCCTGGCATCATGCTTAGTTTGTGGTTGACTTTGCTCTGTACTCTGTTGCCTTCCGCCGGAGGAAGAAGCATTGCTGGAAACTTGGCAGGCCATTGTTACCTAAAAATCACTGGCATGTCTGTGGTGACATCACACTACATTCTTGGCCTCCATCTGATCGATAACGGCAGCTATTAGGACCTGAAGAGTTTAATCATTTTGACAGGTGACTGCATAAAATGCAAACGTGTTTTAATAAGTGATGAGCGCTTCACTAATGTCTGTCTGTGGTCTGCGCAAAGACTGCTTTAATCTGCTGAGTTTAATGTTAATCATTCTTAGGCGAAGGCCATGCAAAACAATTTTCTAAAAGGTCATTTGTTTCATGGCATGGACATCTATAATTGGAAATTACTACCAAAAACGAGCATAGGTAAATGTTTGCCAAAAAAAGCAGAAATTGACTATTTCAGTTGCCCCTATTCATTGAGTACACGCAGAGCACAGTCCTTTAATACATTCTATAAGGATGCTAATGCTGACTGAACAGTTAGTGACTGCTCAAAGTCAATTCTATAGGATGATCTACCAAATGCGGCAAGATTTATTTTCCCCCAAACTTTATCAAGTTTACAAATATTGCAATATAAAATAGCAGGACTGCCTGGGAGATAATACAGTTGCATCATAAAATGATGGTGTGGTTTGTTAGATAGAACTTTATTATTGAGCGAGCAAGTGATCATTGAATTATGAGCAGTCGGGGTAGAAACTAAAGAGGCATTGTGCCGAAGTAAACTCCATAGTATAGCATATTTCATTCTTGTTTGTCAGTCGACCCTGGTTTACACTATTTATAGTTATATCTGTGTGAGGCAGTGGCTTATCACATTTATTTGTATTTATTGATCACATTAGACATCTAAAATCAACTTGCTAATAGGTCTCTGGATCATTTATTTAGGGTGTCAAGGGAACCAGATCAACTTGTGGCAACCATAACAACTAGGTTGCAGTCAACCTGACGATCCTACCATGTTTGATGAGTCAGCTCTAGCCTCCTGGAAGGGTGATCAGGTAGCTTCCAGAATTGAGCTTCAAACAACCAGGTTACCATGAACATGTGCATAGTAGGTTTTCCAAGGAATTGCTCTACACTGCCATGACTACCTAGTATCGTGACCATCAGGTTTAAATCTAAGGGCAATTGTGTGTTTGATAGATACTGTAAAGACGTGTGTCTTAGGACGGAATTACCACACGTGGAACATCGCACGCTTATCCCCACAGCCTTTCGAGCAAGTCAAGAACTGTGTGCAGAAGCTTAACTAACATGCATTTTATTTTGTGTTTTTCAGGGAAAGTAAACAAATATGGTGATGAATGGGAAGAGTAAGGAGTTTACCTTTAGTGGGAGAAAAATGACCTTTCATCTGAGTTCCTCACCGCCCTCTGAGTTCGTGTGGGCCTCGGCTATTCGTTCTTTAAAGCGGTGCTGAAGAGGAAAATCATTTTGCTTTTGAGTAAATTCTTAAATTGGACACCATATCTGCATCTGTCAATGAAGCAGTTAGAAAGCTGTTTGGGAAATACTGAGCATACCAAAAACGTTTCTGTATTTAATTAACAAAACAAGTACACTTCTAGGCAAAACCTTTGGACAGAACAATTATTAAACACATGGTCTTTAACCTTTTTGTTGTGCTTAGTTTGTAATTCTGCTTTGCATATGTTTTAATCCTAGCAGTTATTTTGTCTTTTGAAGGAAATCGTGCTTAAAATAAACATGCCAGCGTATGTCATAGGAGGTGGTAAAACCATTATAGCCGGCTGTGAAGCCTACAGTAGGGCAGGTAGGTGAATAACAGGGGAGGTCTCAGTTACTGGGTAACCTCATGCAGACACAGGTCGTTAATGTGGGCAAAGACTGCACAAGGTTCCACTGTAAGGTCCATAATGTGGAATGGGTGTTTGCCACCTCCTCGTCTACATTAGTGCCTATAGTATTTTGTAAAGTTACCTAAGTCTAGAAACAAAGTGTCATGTGATGAAAGCCACTGAGGTACACGAGAAAATATTTTAAGTGTTCTGAGAGGAGAAAAATATCTCATTTAGCACAATTAGATGTAACCTTGTTGCATTCATACACTCTCAAGGCGACCAGCTCCCTCTCTTGTATCTCTGAATGTGAAAGGTTTCTTTAACAAGTATACTACGTTCTAAACTGAACGTATTTAAGTAATCAGTAAAAGTTGTACACTTTTTAACTCCATACTTTGTGCTTAGGGGCAAGATGTATGCTTTACATTTCAGTGTCACACATTTTCATGTACAAATTATTTTCACCAGTCTAAGTTTTCTTTTAACTTGTGGTCACTCAAACTTCTCTAGATAACGTTTATATTCATATTTTTACTACAGGCATCATCAGGCCTACATAATAAGGCAATGACAAAATAGTAAGTACCTATGGATGCTCAGATGGTTAAGCAAGTACAGTACGGAGAATATAACAATATATTTGGGGAGAAAAGACTGTTTGAGTCACAGTAATTTGAAACTGTTCTAACAAAGTGTTCCAACCAGGCACCCAATATTTTATTATGTTTATTCGGGCAGTCCCATGCTTGGTAATACCAAATTTGATCAAAGAGCATCTGTCCATTCCCTTTAGCCAATTTCTAAGAGGGTGGAGATTGCCGTGATGGACCTCAAATATTTGCCAATGTCACATCTCGCCAGCAGAAGCACTAGACCAACGGTACTCAAAGTACGGCCCGCGGGCCGCCAGCGGCCCCACGGACCTAGCTTGGTGGCCCGCGAGACCTACGCCAAACGCCATATCATAATGGCAGCAGTATGTAAACATAGAAGAGGGCCACGGGAGCATGCTCCCGCGGCCCTCCTCTATGTTTACATACGGCTGCCATTGTTTATGGCGTTGCCCTGACAATCCTGGAAGCCAAAGCCCCATAAAAGTCAGCGCTTGCAGCTAACTTTTACGGGGCTTTGGTCGTCTGCTTCCTGTCACCGGCTCCACGTCTGCTGCCCGCCTGCCTGCCTGCTGTTCCACATTTGTGGCATCTTTACAGTGCTTTGAGTCAGGTAAGGCTCTTTGGTTATTTATTTATTTGTTTTTAATGTAGTGTGTGTTACTGGGGTAGGCATGAGAGCAGATTGCGCTGTGTGTGTGCGCTGTGTGTGTGTGTTACTGGGGTAGGGGTGAGAGCAGATGGCGCTGTATGTGTGCGCGCTGTGTGTGTTACTGGGGTAGGGGTGAGAGCAGATGGCGCTGTGTGTGTTACTGGGGTAGGGGTGAGAGCAGATGGCGCTGTGTGTGTTACTGGGGTAGAGGTGGGAGCAGATGGCGCTGTGTGCAGATGGCGCAGTGTGTGTTACTGGGCTAGGGGTGGGAGCAGATGGCGCTGTGTGCAGATGGCGCTGTGTGTTACTGGGGTAGGGGTGGGAGCAGATGGCGCTGTGTGCAGATGGCATTGTTTAGCATTGTTTTGAAAAAAGGGGTGGGGTGGTTGTTCCACCTCTAAGCCCCGCCCCCTCTAAGCCCCGCCCCCCTCTGTCACTTCAGTGCGGCCCTCGGCCGCAAACCATACTTCAATTTTGGCCCCCGAGAAAAAGTTTGTGAGTACCCATGCACTAGACCAACTAGGGACCTTGATCCCTCTTATAGCCATTGTTTAATTTGAGCCGGTGGGGCCTACCAGCACTCATTCTTGGGGACTGGCACTTAATTTTCTTCATCAGATGTTCACTGCAAGCAAGAGCAAGATAAAAACACAAAAGGAAAGAATGAGGAAGAGAAAGAAAAACTGTCACTAAGGGAGAAAGCAGAAACCTGCAAGAGTGAGGTAAAGGGACAGTGAGTGTGGTAGTGGATTAAAGAGGCTTGAGGTGAATTCAACACTACGAAGACTTGACATTTGGGATGCTGAATGAGGGCTTACAAGCAGAGCTTTGGGCACCAGCACACATTATTTTACAAATTAAGCACTGCTTAAAAACTTCTTCCTCCAAAATGCCCAAAACTGCCAGTACCTCTTTATAACATAGAAGAAGTCTCAGACTGCAACCCACGCTCCAGGAAGTTGAAGGATGTAGCATTACCGATCCTCCAAAGACATTTGGGCAAGTAAACCCTGAAGTGATACTTAAATTGGACTAGGCACGGGTTGGTCAAAATGGCAAGCTCACATGGAGCCATAATGACTTCCCTACAATCTTCATCATCCAGTGGTCCTAGGTCTGGAACCTTTCTGGTGTGTTAATGACGAGTGTGGGGATATACCTGTGAAACCCTTTTAATTCCATTTTGCAGATGTAGGACACCAAGGGGCCGACGTGGGAGAAGTCAGATCATGTTTATGAGCCTCAAGTGTATGGTGTAATTGGCTGTACTTAAAGTATTGAGACTTGTGTAGCTGAAATTCCACACTCAAGTATTAGAATGATTTGATTCCCCCCCTTTGTCCCCCCACCCCCCCCAAAAAAAAACATCTCCACATTTAGACATACCAGTGCAGTCTCATTGACTAGAACTCTGGGTTGGAGTACAGTATGCTTCAGACCGTTTCCTACCCACAGAGGTGTCTCTTGTTTAAGCTTGTGGTCCCAGTCCAGCCAGTGGAGACCCTTGTGCTAGGCGTCCAGTAGTGCTTTAATCATTGTGCAGCGGATAGAGAAGTGGTTACTGGGCTCATACAGCATAGACACCAGATTTATTCCCAGTGGACCTTGACGTTTTAACCAGAATGGCGGATTATCCCCTTGCTGAAAGAGCCAATCATTAATTACAATAAGCTGGGATACCCAGTTATATATTCAGATAACAGCCAGGCGAGTCCCCAGTCACAGACGTAATGCACTTATCAAACTTTACTCGTCGTGCTGTACAAGCCCAGAAGGCACAAAAGCATTCTCAAGTTTTCTCTAAAAAGGATGAGGGAATCTCGAATGGGTAATTCTGAAGTAGATACAGCAGACTGGGAAGAAGCTGCCAAGGCAAGAGTGATCAAGGAAAGTGAGTTTCTTTTTGCAAGATCGTTGCGTAGATTATGCAGCACTAGCTCCAGAGTGAAATCAGAAGACACCCTTAAACAGAATTGCCAGGAGGTTGCTAAGGTGGTACCCTGCACGGGATAGATCATTAACTTGTTGCACTTAAATACCAATCCTGAGGCTTTTTCCAAATATATGCAGTTTCCATCAGTCTCTGGCTGATCCACCCTGGTAACTTGGTCGGTGAGGAGGAGCAGATCATCTACATACAAGGAAACTCGGTCATCCACCTTATTTCCCCAATCCAGGCTCTGAACAAGTCCACCCATAGATAATCCAAGCTGCAAGGGGTTCGATAGTAAGAGCAAATAGCTATGGTGAATCATGGCACCATAAAGGAGGGCCACTATGCCAAGAATGGACAACAGGAGTGAGTTTCTGTTTGCAACATTTTTTTCAAAGATTACTCCTCATGGACTCCAGGTTGAAATTATAACATTGTTGGTAGTTTGTTGTGATGTAAATGCCCAGGTCTAATCTTCTTTCTCTTTCATGCATAGGTGTTTTTGATTCACTCATGTTCTCATCCCTTTTCTTAGGTTTCTGGGTTTAGTTTATTCTCTTCCTTGGAAAATTCAGAAAAGGCCATAACTCTTCGACTGTTAACTTGTTTTTAAGTGTTTCGCACCCCTATCACGCAGATATATATTTTTTTTATCTTCTCAGGATTTCCAGATATGGGGTAATAGCAGGAGACCTTACAGTGGGCTTACTGTGAGGGTGCCTGCCAGCTTTAGAAAGCAAATGGTTACCTGGACTATTATACCACACCTTTTGATGCTTTGTGGCTATACGCTGCCTGTGGACCATCTGAGTTTCTCATGGCCTTTCAGTGGGGCTTCCTTGATGTGTTCCCACAGGTCTTTCACTGGGTCCCCAGCTGCTCCCACAGGCCTTTCATTCGAGGGTTCTTGCCAGCCTTTCTATGGGTGCTGTCTGAAGATCATCTGCCATCACCCACATAGAATTTTCTAAACATATATATTTATTTTTTTACACATATATTTATACAGTGCTCATCACCAAAAAGCATTAAGACGCTAGAACCATCTAAGATAAAATAATCAGAGCAGGAGATACACTACAGTCCAGCAATTTTTTTTTTTTTTAAACTTCTATTTAAATAGCTAAAAATTGGACAGTTTACCAACATCAAGGGGAAGGCAGTTTCACAGTATGAGGCCAGAGATTCTGAACACGCTGCCACCATTTTGCACACTTGAGCAGTCTCTTGATTCTTCGGAGCAGTTTGCATGTCCTTGCAAGGGCTTGTGATGACATAAAAGTGTGACAACTGGCTCCATGTTGCAGCCTATGACATACGGGAAGGCCAAACTGTTTACTTCGAGTTGCAAAGGACACAATCTAAGTAAAAACAAATATAAAATTACATTTACTAATTGCAATTCTAAAAACTTTAAAAAAAAATGTTGATGTGGGGTCAATATTTGTTAATATTACTCCAAGACAACAAACACTGGGTAAAAATGCATATTTTGGAGTGTTTGGAAGAGTAGAGGGGTTGATTTACTATATGCATACATTTTGGGGTTGGGGGCAGATACACTATTTTAACTCCAGTCCCATCAACATTGTGAAAAGTTCATATATTTGGGAGAGCAAATTCAATATTCTAACTCTAGCCCCTCAAACATTGACGAGGACAGATTTACTATTCTCAGTTCCATCCTAGTAACTATGGGGAATGTGCATCTGTTAGGGGGCAGCTTTACTGCTCAAACTCCAGTCCCAGGAACATTGGAGAAAGGCATATATTTAGAGGTGGGGTCAGGTTCACTATTCTAACTCCAGTCCCACAAACACTGGGGAAAGTACATATTATTAGGCAAGTCTTACAAATTAACAGCTGTAATTGAATCATTCTGAACCCAATTATAATTTTTACCTTTATTTATATACACATAAATATTTAATTTGTAATAATAAATGTAAAATATAAATTAACTTTTGAATTTAAAATCTAATGCCCAATGAAAACACACAATTCTCAGAAATATGTAAGCATTTTAAATTTATTTTAAAAAATAAATTCTAGAGCCTCAATATTTATTTTAATATTTTTTTTCTACAAGTCAATTAACGAACAAAAATGTAAAAGAATCTAATTATAATTAAACATTCCACTTTAATTAACATATCTTTTCAATTTAAGGCCCCATTGTAGGAATATGTGCCTTTTTGAAAAGTAACCATTAATTAATACTGTAATATAAATAAATAATTGCCCAAGCTATGGATATACTTATTTGCTTGCACAACGAGATACGGAGACACCATTGTCAAATATATGTTAACCTTTGTTGCAAATTTGGAAAGCAATTGATAAATATTTTAAAATACTATTACCAAACACGTTCAATGTCCCCTAACAAAAAAAAGCCAGACTTAGTGACAATTAAAAAAAAAACAAACACCTTTTGCATAAAACACTGATCAGAGAAACCAACAAATCACAAAATAACATCCTAGATTCAAATCTATAAAATAACTTAACATACACATGAAAATGATAATTAAAAAAGATAAAAAATAATTGTTAATTTAAATATATTTTATATAAAACTATGCCCAGCAAACTCAGTAAACTAAAATTAAAAAAACGTGTTTTATCATAAAAAGAAATTAAAGAAGCAAATAAATGATTACCCTTTAAAAGTATTCTCCTAGGTCTTAGTCATCATTCATTAATTAATATACTTTTTTTTTTAAACACAACTACTACCAAATTTAAAAAGAAATTAATAAGATAACTAAAAATAATTAAATATGTAAATAAATAACAGTAACTGCCACTGAAAAAGAAACAGTATTTAATATTGTTTTTTTGTATACACTTTTTTTGTTGAATTTTATAGCACCACAACCATTCCACATGAGATACAGAGTAAGCAATGTAAACATCAAACAATAATACATCGCAGATGACCACTGTTTCACATCAAAAGTATACAAAGTGTCCCCTTATTCCCATCAATAAGGACCAAAGAGCGGTTGTAGGGAAATGCCTTCCTTGGCATGGTTACCCCCTAACTTTTTGCCTTTTGTCGATGCCAGTTATGATTGAAAATGTGCTGGGACCCTGCTCACCATGCCCCAGCACCAGTGTTCTTTCCCTAAACTGTATCTTTGTTCCCACAATTGGCACAGCCCTGTCACACAGCTAAGTCCCTTGTAAATGGTACCCCTGGTACCAAGGGCTCTGTGGCCAGGGAAGGTCTCTAAAGGCTGCACCATGTATTATGCCACCCTCGGGATCCCTCACTCATCACATGCACACTGCCTAAGAGCTTGTGTGTGCTGGTGGGGAGAAAATGACTAAGTCGACATGAGACTCCACTCAGGGTGCCATGCCAACCTCACACTGCCTGTGACATAGGTAAGTCACCCCTCTAGCAGGCCTTACAGCCCTAAGGCAGGGTGCACTATACCACAGGTGAGGGCATAGTTGCATGAGCACTATGCCCCCACAGTGTCTAAGCCAAACCATAGACATTGTAAGTGCAGGGTAGCCATAAATAGTACATGGTCAAACACAAACTCAACAGTTCCATAATGGCTACACTTAAATCTGGGAAGTTTGGTATCAAACTTCTCAGCAAAATAAATGTACACTGATGCCAGTGTGTGATTTATTGTAAAATACACCCAGAGGGCATCTTAGAGATGCCCCCTGAATACCAGTCCGACTCCTAGTGCTAGGCTGACCAGTTTCTGCCAGCCTGCCACAACCAGCCGAGTTTCTGACCACAGGGGGTGAGTGCCTTTGTCACTCTGTGGCCAGGAACAAAGCCTGTACTGGGTGGAGGTGATTCTCACCTCCCCCTGCAGGAACTGTAACACCTGGTGGTGAGCCTCAAAGGCCTGTTCTTCCAGCACCCCAGGACATCCCAGCTAGTGGAGATGCCCGCCCCGCCGGACACAGCCCCCACTTTTGGCGGCAAGTCTGGAGGAGATAATGAGAAAAACAAGGAGGAGTTACCTACCAGTCAGGACAGCCCCTAAGGTGCCCTGAGCTGAGGTGACCCCTGCCTTTAGAATACCTCCATCTTGAGTTTGGAGGATTTCCCCAATAGGAATAGGGATGTGCTCCCCTCCCCTCTAGGAGGAGGCACAAAGAGGGTGTAGCCACCCTCAAGGGCAGTAGCCATTAGCTACTGCCCCGCTGACCTAAACACACCCCTAAATTTAGTATTTAGGGGTGACCCTGAACCCAGGAAATGAGATTCCTGCAACCTGAAGAAAGAAGAAGGACTGCTGACCTCAAAGTCTCGCAGAGACGACGGAGAAACCAACTGACTTGGCCTCAGCCCTACCGGCCTGTCTCCAGACTCAAAGAACCTGCACAGCGACACATCCAATGGGACCAGCTACCTCTGAGGACTCAAAGGACTACCCTGCACCTAAAGGACCAAGAAACTCCAGAGAACAGCGGCAATGTTCAGAAACTGCAACAACTTTGTAACGTTAAAGCAACTTTTAAAGAGACTCTCCGTTCCTGCCGGAAGTGCGAAACTTCATACCCTGCACCCAACACCCCCGGCTCGAGTTCAGGAGAACCAATACTGCAGAGAGGACTCCCAGGTGACTCCAACAACGTGGACACCCTTAGTCGACCTCCCTGCACCCCCACAGTGACGCCTGCAGATCCAAAGGCTCCCCCTGACTGCGACTGCCTGGTAACAAAGGAACCTGATGCCTGGACCAAGCACTGCACCCACAGCCCCAAGGACCGAGAGGAACCACCTACCAGTGCAGGAGTGACCAGCAGTCGGCTCTCATCCTAGACCAGTCAGTGGCAGGCCCGAGAAGCCCCCCTGTGCCCTGCCTGCATCACCCAAGTGATACCCGGGGTCCTTCCATTGCTTTCGAAAGCAAACCCAACGCCTACTTTGCCTACTGCACCTGGCTTCCCCTGAGCCACTGAGGGTGTTTTTTGTGGGCTTGTGTGTGTAACCCCAGTGCTCTACAAAACCCCCCTGCTCTGCTCCCGAGGACGCATGTACTTACCTGTAAGCAGACTAGGACCACAGCACCCCTGTTCTTCATAGGCACCTATGTGTTTTTGGCCCTCCTTTGACCTTTGCACTTAACCGGCCCTGCGTTGCTGGTGCTGTGGCTTTGGGTTTGCCTTGAACCCCCAATGGTGGGCTGCCTATGCCCAGGAGACTGACTGTGTAAGTGCTTTACTTACCTGAGAAACCTAACCAAACTTACCTCCCCCAGGAGCTGTTGATTTTTGCAGTGCCCACTTTTAAAATAGCTATTTGCCATTTTAACCAAATCTGTGTGTACTACTGTTTTAAATCAAAGTTCTATATTTACCTGTGTGAAGTACCTTGCATTTTATGTACTTACCTCAAATTTTGAATCTTGTGGTTCTAACATAAATTAGGAAAATATATTTTTCTATATAAAAACTATTGGTCTGGAGTTAAGTCTTTGAGTGTGTGTTCCTCATGTATTGCCTGTGTGAGTACAACAAATGCTTAACACTCCCCTCTGATAAGCCTACTACTCAACCACACTACCACAAAATAGAGCATTAGTATTATCTAATTTTGCCGCTATCAACCTCTAAGGGGAACCCTTGGACTCTGTGCACACTATCTCTCACTTTGAGATAGTATATGCAGAGGCAACTTCCTACAGCACTGATACCATGACATTCAGCCATATCCCTCCCTGTATGATTGTGAATGTCTGCGTAGGGACCAGGGTGGCACTGGGCAGGGTTCAAAGGTAATGCCTCTATAGTCGGCCCACTCTTGCCAAATCTTTTGGTGTTTTTTGGGACAGCCTCGCGCTTGGTAGATTGGCCACCACAGGCCCATGCAGTGGTCCATGCCCCTGGCCCCTTTGGTAGTGGATGGAGCAGACTCTGCCTTTCACCCCTAGGCAACATCCCTGTTCGCTGTCACCAATCCCAGCCATAAAAAAGCCATATAGTATCCATTCCACTCAATACCCTCTGTGATTTGCAGCATGATCAATTTGGGGTCCCCATGGACAGTCCATCCCTGTATCTCCCCCATGGTATCCAAAATGTGGTCCCAGTAATTTGCAAGTGTAGGAAATTGCTAGAAAGTGTGTATAAGGTCTCCCTCTGGGCAGTCCAAGCAGAAGCCTGAGGGCATCAAACTCATCCTACAGAGTCTTGTACGACTGAGGTATGGTTCTGTGTTACAATTTGAACTGTATCAGTCTAAATTGAGATGCAATCGCCACCTCTCGCAGGGTGGCCAGCGTCTCTATCCAGTCCTCATCGTGCAGGGGGCCCATATCAGTCTCCTGCACCCCACCCTGCTCCTGCACCCCAGTCATGCGCCTCCTGCACCCCGGTCATGCCGTTGGGCATGTTTCACATGTGGTATATGTCAGACAGTTTGTTCTTTAATATTATCAGGAGCAACTTGGCCTCCAATGGTGACTATTCAGGGATGTCCCCCCCCCCCTCCCCCAGGGGGCAGGTAATGTTGAAGTGGGTGTTGAAGTTAAAGGTAGCAGAAAAAATTGGATCGCTGGAGGTCATATTCTGTTTGAAGGTCTAAAAAGGAATTCAACAGCCCCTCTTGTAGGACATCCCCAGTGTTGAGATTCCACTGGTGTCCCATGTGGAAAACCCACAAAGGGCCGACACCTGTGGGAACCAGGTCTCCTGCCTACATATGTTTAGCAGCCCACCTCATAGATCTAAGCACATCTGTCCATGCCTGCAGCATGGCCTTAGTGGCAGAAGGCAGGTGAATGTGGAGTACACCTCCATATTGTAAGTAAGGTAAGTTAGGCCGGATCGTCAAATCCATTACATTACCAATCACTCAGGACAAGATGATAGGCCACCCAGTAGTTAAAAAAAAAAAAAAAAAAAAAGCTTATCCAGTGTGGCCAGCCCTCACTGATTGCTGATTGATAGCACTTCCCCAGGGACACCCACAGGGTCCCCCTACCCAAAGCAAGAATTGTCTCTTCTTTATGAAGTAGGCTTCATAAAGAAGGGACAGGCAATCGGGGATGGGAAATTCTGAAGCTGGTATAAGAGTTTTGGCTGGGCTACCATGTTAAAAATGGCAGACTGCCCATCAAGGTTAACGGTAGGGTGGACCAAAATCTCATGTTTTTTGCCAGCCCCTGAACAAGGAGTGTAGACTGAATTTGTAAGCCTTGGCCCTACCCACTGTAATAAACACTACCATATATTTAAATCCATTAGGAAGCATCTTCAACCCGGAACCCCAGGGCGCTGAATGGGGGGCATGAGGCTACCGGGTAGATAGTCGACTTGGACTCATTCGTATGAAGACCCGGAGTAGGTCCCAAATGGCTGCAGCATCTGGAGGGCCTGGGTCTGATTCCTCTGGATTGTCCAGAAACAACAGGACATTGTTCACATAAAGAAATATCCTATTGCTCACCCCCTCAGACAATGGAATCCCCAGAACAAAGCGTCCACCCACACCCAGGCTGCCAATGGCTCTATGGCGAATGCGAAAAGGATAGGGAGCAGGGGGGAGCCCTGGCAAGTACCCCTCCGGATACTCAACCAGGGGGAGACAGTCCCCCTGACCCGCACCCACAAGGTTGGTGTACAGCAGACGGACATAACTGATAAAGCATTAGCCAAACCCGTAGCGGTGGAGCAGGGCAAAAAGATAGTCCCAGCTGACTGTGTTGAATGCTTTTGGAAGTCGACCATAAGAAGTGCTTGGTGAGCCGGCAGTTCCAAGCTCAACTCTAGAGCATTGTATACCCTCTGTATGTTATGCCTGGTAGCCCAATGGGACATAAATCCAGATTAGTTTGGGTGAATTAACCGTGGAACCACCTCAGACAGCTGAGTAGAGAGCATCTTAGCCCAAATCTTTACTTCAGTAATCAGCAAAGATATATTGGCCTATACTCTTCACATTTGGTGCCCGAAAGGGTGGGTTTCAGGATCACAACTATCTCTGCCGCTCGATCCTGGGGCAGTTCTCCAGGGTCTCATTGAACATGCTTACCCCGATCTCGGCGCTCTCCTCCGCTACCTGTGACTTGCTCCTTGTGTCTTCTGATAGCTGCAGCACACAAGGCCACCGGTTCGATCCCGAGGTCCGCCTGGACTGACTCACCACCTTGTGTAATTGCTGCCACAGTAATTGTTTTCTGTAAAGTGTAATTATAGTCTTGCTTTTTTGGACCCTTTGTTTC
This sequence comes from Pleurodeles waltl, assembly GCF_031143425.1. Taxonomy (NCBI): domain Eukaryota; kingdom Metazoa; phylum Chordata; class Amphibia; order Caudata; family Salamandridae; genus Pleurodeles; species Pleurodeles waltl. Next base: position 980,480,620 of record NC_090437.1, on the reverse strand, counting down.
CCCATTCTGCTTTGCCTCCTTGCTGTGCCCTGTTGCCTGTACTTTGTCAGTTTTTTCTGCTGTTTTTTTCCTCCTCTATTCGCCACCCTCCCATCTCTCTGCCAGCCCCTCACATATCCCAAAACTACTTATGGAGGCTGTTGCGTGACCATGCCGGTGGTGCGCCCAAGGCAAGCTGTCTGGGCCCAGTGCCAGGAACCCTGACTCTACTCACTGCCACAGATACCCCTCTGCGGATCTCTGTGCTCTCGACCTTGGAAGCAACAACAACTGCTACCTTGCATCACCCCCACCACATAGCAGGACCATTCACTTGCACCCACTACCAATAAGCCTCCATCCAAGGACTAACTGCCATCACTGCCACGAGCACCTCGCCATCCCCGCTGACTGACGGCCTCGGAACAACTCAGGTACCTCCTGTTCATTGCCAGATCGCTCTGTAAACACACAACCGAAGTCTGGGATACCATCTCCACCTTTGCCCCTGATGTAACCATCATCACAGAGACCTGGCTCATCCCGTCTGCCCCGGACATCACCACAGCAACACCCCCCAGCTACAAATGAAACACCGCAATCGCATCAACAGGCACAGAGACGTCATCGCCATCATACACAAGGAATCAATTACCTGCACCTTTACCCATGACAACACTCACCATGGAACACATGAAATTCCAACTCCACGCCGATGACAACACCACCATCAAAGTCACCCTTGCGTACCGTCCACCAGGGCCGAGAACTGGCCTCTGCAACACCATCACTGAATTTATCACCCGCTCGCCATTGAATCTGAACACTACGTCTTCCTGGTAAACATCAACTACCACTTGGACTACCCCACTGGCACCTATTCAGCTGGCCTACTGGAAAGACTTGATAACATCAGCCTCAAGCAGCTGGTCACAGGCCCCACGCACAAAGCAGGACACGCTAGACCCCATCTTGATGTCTAGCAACAGAATCAGCTGCAGCCACACCACAGAATTTATCTGGTCAGACCACTACATTGTACACTTCACCCTCGCCGGATCCCCCACCACTGCCCCCATCCACCACAACTCCTCCTCCCACGGCTGGACCAAGGTCACTCAGCAGTAATGGACCGACACCCTCAGTTCCTTATAGCCCAATGTCACCACCATCTTGGATCAGGCACTATAGAACATTTACAACTGGATCATCAGCAACTGACCTGGTCACCCTGACCAAACAGGGTAAGGCCCTCAGAACGACCAAAAAAGCCAGCTGGTACACCCCGGAACTCAGCAAATCAAAATGCAGGTGCAAACAATTGGAGAGAAGATGGTGTACCAGCAAGAACCACTCTGACCAAGCCACCTTCAAAACAGCATTCAGCGACTACCACCACCAGATCAAAGCCACATGAAAGGAGGCCCTTACCTGCCGGATCAAGAACCAACCAAGCCAAAGAACTCTTCACCATTGTAAAGAGAGTTTGCTTGCCCATCAGTAATCGAAAACTCTATCCCTTCCACAAAAGAACTCTGTGATGCCCTTGTCGACCACTTTTACAACAAGATAGAAACCATCTACAGTAACTTTGATACCCAACCCTCTGACCTCCCCAGTATCCCATCAACCTCCACTTCCAACCACCCACTCACAGCACGAGGACAACTCAGCACACCGAACACAATCACACTCATGAGCTCCATCCACTCAGGAGCACCCACCGACCCTTCCCACCACAGGATTTGCAACCTCAGAAGAAACCAGATCAGCTGCCAGGTCACCACCATCTTCAACGCCTCATGAACCACGGCCACTTTTCCAGAAGCCTGGAAACACACAGAGATCAGACCCCTCAAGAAGCCTTCTACAGACCCCAGCAAGCTCCAGAATTACTGCCCGATCTCTTGGCTCCCGTTCCCTGCCAAAGTCCTTGAGAAGGCCATCAACCTCCAATTCACTGAACACCTGGAGAGAAACAACCAACTAGACCCCTCCCAATCAGGCTTCAGAGGCAATTACAGCACTAAAACAGCTCTGATCTCTGCAACAGATGACATCCACGTCCTGCTCAACAGAGGAGAAGCAGCCACCCTGATCCTGCTCGACCTCACTGCCGCCTTCGACACTGTCGACCACACCACACACATTGATCAACCGACTATGCCAGATTGGGATCACAGACGATGCACTCAGGTGGATGGCATCCATCCTCATGGGGTGCACCCATAGGCTCCGCCTCTCCCCCTTCACCTCACAGGTCAAGCACACCATATCCGGTGTCCCCCAAGGCACCTCCCTAAGCCTAACACTCCTCAACCTATACATGAAACCACTCACAGAGATTGGGAGATTGCACAACATCAACATCATCTCCTACGCTGATGACACACAGCTTGTCCTTTTGCTCTCAAAGACCAGCTTCCACAACTGTATGAAGAACGTTTCTGCCTGGATGAAGGACAACTGCCTGAAGCTCAACACTGGCAAAATGGAGCTTCTGATCTTTGACAGATCTTTGGAACCCTCTGGAACGACTCCTGGTGACCAGCATAGCTCGGACCCATGCCTGCAACCTCTGCATCATTCTTGAAAGCGAACACTTGTTGAAACGCAAGGTCAACGCCATTCCACAGCCTTTTTCCACATGCTCCACATGCTCTGCAAGATCTTTAAGTGACTCCCCATCAGCACAAGGGAGGCAGTAATGCAGGCCCTCATCATCAGCTGACTAGACTATTGTAACGCGCTCTACGCAGGCACCACCACCAAAGTCATGCAAAGACACCAGACTATCCAAAACACAGCTGCCAGACTGGTCCTCAACCTGCCGAAGAGAAATCACGTTACCCAGCACCTGCAGGATCTCCATTGGCTCCCGATCCAGAAAAGAGGCCACTTCAAGCTCCTGTCCCATGCCTACAAAGCCCTCCATAACAAACTGACCAGGAACCTCCGCTCTCCACACATCGCCCCCACAAAGATACCACGCATATGCCACTGCTGTGCCGTAGGACGTTCCTTCTCCCACTTCACTTCCAAAGCCTGAAAGGCCCCCTCCTCCTCCACACAGCACCCTCGCTGACTTCAGAAAATAACTGAAAACCTGGCTTTTCGAATAAGCACCTGCAGAAAGGGCCTGGATGCCCACTTTGGTGACAAGCCACACTATACAAACTAACGTGATTGATTGATTGATTTATTGATAATAGCAAAGGGCCAGTAGAAGGCCATAGAAGGCACCAGAATTCGACTGGAAGTCCGTTGGGTCCTGGCGCTTTACCTGTGTGGCACTGGTCCTTAACTTGTCACAAGTAATCTCCGCCTCCAAAGAATCTTGCACTTCAGGTGTCAAGCGGGGTGGCAGCACATCTGCCAGAAATTGTTTTAGGTCTTTGGGGGTCCCCCTGTTCCACCCCATATTGGTTACCATAATACATTGCAAACTCAGCTGCTGTAGCCGCACTACCAGTAATGCGAGCACAACCGTCACCCTCCAGAAACGCCACTGGGATCCCAGATTAGTGAGGTGTGCAGAGTTTTACTTGCTTTATCGCCCTGTTGGTATATGTGGCTACTGGTGGCCAGCCATGCCTCCCTAGCATCCTGAGTAAGCTCCTGCTTTAGGACGTGTTGGGCGTGGAGGTAGTCTCTTAAGAACTCCTGCTGCATTGTTTCAATATATTGCCTTTCCAAGGAGAGCACTCGTGTTTCTAGGTTATCCACACTCTAGTAAATTAGAGTCCACTAACTCTTACAAAAACTTATTATGTCTTCTTGGAGTGTGGCAATTGAGCCTCCCACAAGATCCCGGGGGAGTTAACCATGACAAGATTCTCCTTTAAGAACCTCTGACACATCTGCGCACATGCCTCCCTAGATTGTCTCCCTAAATTCCTGACCCCCGCAAGTACCACCCGTTCAGTCTCCATGCCGTTACCACCCAGATAGGGCCCCATTCCACCGCCATCAGTAAGGGTGAGTCACAAAGACCTCTCGTCATCAAGTGTATATTTCAAACATGGTGGCCTTCGTGGTGAGGAGTCAAGAAATAATCTAATTGTCAGAAAGAGCTATGGGCTCCAGAATAAAAGAGAAAAGAAATGAGGGACCCTCGTATGCCAGATATCGCTACATATCTACCCATGCTGTCATGCCATGTCTGTTGCACCGTCAGGGGGACCTGTCTGTGTACCAAGTTGGCCACGCCCCATGACCCCCGATGGAAGCCCAAATGATGACCCTAGTGTAACCCCTCGGGGCCAAAAAGGGACAGTTGTTACCCATAAGGTATGTCTCTTGGAGCAAAAGGATATCTGCACATAATGGTGAGCCACCCTAAGCAAAAGGAGCGACAGTGCCAGTGGTGGTCTTATATCATTTATGTCCTCTCTCCCACAAGGTGCAGTCTGGGGAACAAAGGCGTAGTGGGAATAGGACAACAGACTAGGCTATCCCCATCATGCATAAAACAGATTGTGGGATTGAACTCATAAACTCAACTACCCCTACCAAACCCTGTTTATGCCCCCTCCCCCCCCACACCACCACCACCACCACCACCACCACCAATACTTCCCCAACTGGAAGTACCTGTTGTGTACCTCTCAGGGTGAAGCCAACTGGGCTATACAAGATGTCCCTGTTCTCCATAAGAGCTACCCTCCCCCCCGAACTTAGCCTAACCCTTCAAATTAATGTAGAAGAACCTCCTAAGAGTAGGAACCAATAGGACAGACAGGGGGTGCTTGATGGTAAGACAAGCCCCTAGTAGGAAGCAGTAGGACAGACTGGGGGTGCTGATGGTAAGACAAGCGCCTATTGTTTTCACTTGCACCATGTCTACAGATATATCGGTGCTGTGTCAGTTAGTGACTCCAGTGTCTCTAAGTGTTTGGTGGAGGGCTCGGTGCATGTGTATCAATCGACCTAGGTAATGGTCTAACCCTTCCCACTACTGCTCAGCAGAGGGCTCCCTTCACAGGGTGTCACAGGCCACCTCTCAGCCTGCTAGCCCATCTGGGCTCCCTTCGTCCGGGGACCTCGGGAGGGGTGATCTTTTTTTATGGGGCGTTTATATCAGTAGGTGTAATGGACACGCTGGATCCTCCGACACTCCCCTCCATCGAGAGTGACCACCCCAGTCACTGTCTTGCAGACTTGTTGAGTTCTCTCGTAGGGGATCTGGCAGGTGGGCTCCCAACACTCATCAGTGGCCCAAAATGTCAACAACCGGACCCACATCATGGCGTCTTTCTCCTCTCCCATGGTGCCAAACAGTTTCCACCTCTGGGGAGTTCACCTTGCGGGTCTCTGAGTCTAGCAGTGGCCTCTTGTTGTAGCGAGGCGTGGGGGGGGGGCCACGCTTCACAGGGCTCTCAGCCACTGGTTTCTGGCCAGCCTGTCACAATGCAGATCAGCTGGTCACTCTATGGCTGCTCCAATGCCGATCAGCAGTCCACCGCTCCCGGATGCAGCAAGATGGAAGACCCCTGCATCCTTCACCGCATTATCGCCCCCGCTGCTTCCTTTGAGCCAATACCATCAGGCTGTTAGCTGCTCAGCGGGAATGACGCAGCTCTTGTAATGAAGAGGGGCCACCCTGTGGAAGAGGTCCCCCACTGGGAGCAGGGTTAAGATGGGCGATTCCCAGCCCCAGCGAGCTCCACTGGATAGGCTTACATGCTATCACCAATGGCAATCACCCTGGCCCCCCAACTCAACGTCGTCTTCTTCGTTGCGGCTCCAGAATCTCACCCAGTGCCGCTCCGCAGCAGTTTCGGTAGCCAGGGCCAATACCATACAGTTGTCCCTGCCTCCTAATACTTGACCCACGCAACCTGCCCCGGGAAGTTGGCAGCTAACTCTGAATGTCAGGACCGCACAGCGGAGTTCGGTTAGAGCATGTTCTCCATGTTTGGCTGCCTGGCCAAGCACCCAACAATATTTAATAGCACTGTAAATAAAACACCATCCGCTCAATAATCCAATAAACGATTACCCGAAAAAGAAAAAAAACGCCCATCAGTTTGGTTGGTTCGTGGGATTGCCTTTTAAAATTCGCTTGATTTAATTAGTGGAAGGCATGCCTTTTCCGGAGTTTGGCTCGCCTTGAGCGCACCGGCCAACTATTGAAAACATACGAGGCTCCATTTTTCCGTTATGGTTTCTGGACTACATTCTCCATGGGCATGTAGGCCAAATACACATTTAGTACAGATATTTCCACCATGTGGATCTGGTCAAGGACAGGCGTCAGCTGTTCAAACATGGTTGTCTCCCTGTTATCAGACCCAAAGGTTTGAGATTCTGTCTCTTTCACATGTTAGGGGCATCTGGTCCCTTTTCTATCCAACTAGGCTATTTATTCCTTCATCCCTCTGCTTTGTCCCTCCATTCTATCCCTGGGCCCCATATTTTTTCAAATTTACCAAGTTTTTCAGCTCCCATAAACCGGTTTAATCCTTCCTCCCATTCTCGCAGTGAGGCTGGGATGGGCACCTCCCATCTTTTCAGTACATCCCCTGCAGGCCACCATCGGAGCTAGATTACAGAAAATTAAGGTATATCGGTCCATTGTTTAATCGCTGCATAGCCCCAGTGTGATCAGTGGGGACGTAAGTTTCACCTCCTCACCTGTGATCTCTATTAGTCGATCCCCCACCCTTACCCAGTATGTCGGCATTTTCGGACAGTCCCACAGTGTGTGTATCAGAGTGGCTTTCATATTGCATTCCCTGAGACAATGAGTGTCGGCAAATGCGAAACAGGCTTGTCCAGGTATAGTGTGCCCTATGGAAAAATTTAGCTGGATGAATCAGAAACCCGCTCAAACTGTAGCATCTCTAGGATACCCGCATGCCTGGGTCCAGTCATCGTCCTCTATTATACCCAGGTTCCCCTGCTACTTTTCCTGCAACAGGTCCATTGAGGGGAGACTGTTTTGCAATATTGTGGAGTATATGCAGGATATTGCGTATCTCGTCAGAGGGAAATCCAGCACTTTACACTACAGTGGGGACTCATCTTCATTCTCACCTTGTGTAGCTCCGCTTTTCATTAGTAAATAATGCAGTTGTTGTATCGGAGGAATTGGCTCCCGGACAGGACATATTCCACTTGCATGTCTTTAAAAGACTTTATTCCTCCATCCCTCCAGACATCCCCTAATTGCGAGATTCCCAAAAGGTCTCACTTCCGATGGCCCTCTATTCTCCCAGATCGGGAAGCAAGTTTGAGTCCCAGAGTGAGGTAAGTAGTGTCACTCTACCCCACCAATTTAGTACCTGTGTCACCCTTTTTCATATGGTGATTACTGGTTGTGTCGGTGTTGCTAGAGGGGGGAGTTCTTCCTCCATAACCCCCCGATTGCATTATTGTATGTATTGTGGTATGTCATTGTTTTTAAGCCATGGCAGAATTTCTTTTTTTTTTTTAAATCATCGGTCAAATATTTTCCTCTATGGAGCAACCCATACAATCCTGTAACAAGATTTACTTTTGCTCTTGACAGGAATTCATTTACTATTACTTTCAAGGTTGGAAGGAATCAGAGAGCAGTTTGAGTAAACTCACCAATGTGGATGTTCTCCAGCTTCTGGGGCTTGCCTTGAAATGCCTACTTCCCCAATTAGTAGAATTTAACTCATGAACAATACTGTTGTGCATGAACAAAATGATTTACAATTGCAAGATCACCTTCATAAATCAAGCCATGTGTGCATGTAAGTCAGACCGGCACAAGCCAACAGCTTTGTAACCTGCACGCCCTGCTCTTAAACAGACCCCACAGGATATTGCGGCATAGATTAGATAATTTTTGTGGCACAAATATAGAACATTTTGCAGCATTTTTGCGGCAGTTTATTGTTCTATTCTTTCAGCACCAAACATTATTTTTATCACGTTTCATGGAACTACAAAAAAATAAAAGCCCCCTGGGCTCACTGCATGTTCCGTGGGCGGCGGGCACTAATCTATAAGAAAATACAAATACATAAATATCCCCTGTCCTTCAAGTGTCCTGTGGGCGGTGGACCCTAATCACTCAAAGATCAATGCCTTGTGGGCCTTCTGTGACCCATGGCCCGTGGGCCCAAAACTTGATAAAAATTAATGGCTCGGGTTCCACATGTGTGGTGAGCCCAGGGGGGCATTCATTCTTATTAAGTTTTGGGCCTGCCACCCACAGGGCAGACCTGAAGGGGGGGCGTTCATTTTTTAAAAATGGTTAGGGCCCGCATGCGACTGGTCCAGGGGACATGCTTCAGAGTTTTATGAAAAGTGCAAGCTTTTTACAAAACTGCCGAATTTGCAACTTTTTTTTTTCAAATCAAGAAATCCTGGAGTGTGTGCTCAAAGGTATATCCTAATCTGTATCTCCAGGTTAATGACCTAGTAGGGGTGTGACTTTCTAATTGTCAGGAATTCACAAAAGGTTTGCAGTTTTCCAGGTATACTAATCAAAAACGTTTGTGAACTCCATTTTTGAATGAGGAAATATTCAAACATATTAATGTAAAATTTCGTAGCTATCGTAAAGGAAAGTTTCAATTCTATTAAGGACACGGAGGCGAGGATTATGCTTTTCTCCTTCTTTAATTTACACTCCGCAGCCTTAATAAATAAAACAACAACATATCAAAGACTACAAAACCCAAGAGTCCTTGGAGCAGTATAAGCAACCATAGAGATACCATCCCATAAATGCAGCTATCCAGGATCGCACTTCCTCTCTCTCTTCGAGTGTGCTGCCTGAATCCACTGCATTTACAGTCTTGTTTTTGATCCGAACCTAAGAAAAGCAACAAACAAAAACCCAGATGTAAGCCAAGTCTGAAACCCATAGCCTGAAGTCATGAACAATAGTAATCGAATGTAGAATACAAAGCACAGAGAAAGGTTTTTAATAAATTGTACCCTTAAACGAAAACCAGAGCACCAAGTTATATTCAGCATGCCATAACACCATAGAAATATCAAACAGAGTACACATATCTTTGCATTGGCCTGCCAGACAGTTCGGATGGAGAACAGATAGAGGAAAAGGTTTGGGAGCGAGAATCCTCGTTTCTGTGTCTGTAATAGAATTGACACTTTCCTTCACTATAGCTAGGAAACTTTACATAAGTGAAGATCACATTGGTGCTCCTGTTTGTAATGTACAGGTTGACAGTTGCAAGGTGAATGCTAAAGTTTATTCAGGTTCACCTGTTTCTATTGTCACAGAAACATTGTACAAGTCAAATTGGGATTCAGTTTCCTTGTCACCTCCAGATATTCGCACCGTTGCTTTTGGGGTTATACAACATTGCATTCTTGGGTTTCCTTGAGACCACCGTTCAATTCCAGGATAGGTCACTAATGTCAAAAGTTTACGTGGCAAAGAAAGGTTATATTTTAGGATGGAAGGATCAAGGTTCATTAGGAATGATATTAAGACCGGGTACTGCTCATCCTATATCTTTGGTTGAATCAACCAGTTCACCTAGTTGTATGGATGAAATTATTGAAAAGCGTAAAAGTTTATTTGAAGATCGCCTAGGCCTAGTGAAGGGGTTTAAACAGGAGATCATTCAAAAGAAAGATGCATGTAAAATATGCATAGCAAGTGGAACTTCACTTTCTAGGTTTTCTTTTCCTTTTTTCTATACCATGAGAAACCCATCTCCCTACACCCCTGCAAATTTTGATGTACTGCAGTTTCTAGTATACAGTTTTTAAACAGCTGGTCAGAGCTCCATTAAGGATACATTTTTGGGCGTTTGAATTGCACTGAATTCTTGCATAAAGAAAAAGCTACGTACCAACTGTTGAACCTGGCCCTTTTTGCAGGGTCATCCCCAGACCTTTTGCCTCCTTCCTTCTATTTTTTCTGACCTCTTGCTGTTCGTTCTAGGATTCTGAGCACTTTATCACTGCTGATCAGTGCTAAAGTGCAGGTGCTCTCCCTCCTAAAGTTGGGTTGATTGACTTACACCTAATTGGCATATTTAATGTACCTGTAAGTCCCTTGTACAGTGGTATCTCTATACCCATGGCCTGTAAATTAAATGCTACTAGTGGGCCTGCAGAGCTGCTTGCGTCACCCACAGAGGTAGCATTTCAAACTTGTCTCAGGTCTGCTAGTGCAGGGCCTGCATGCGCAGTTACTGCTACAGGGACCTGACATCTACATTTACTTGCCCCGGCCCCGAACTCCCCTTTTAGTGCATGTAAGTCACCCCTAAAGTTGGCCCTTGGGGGTGCTATGTATGTAGAAGGCAGGACATGTGCCTGGTTGTGTGGCCTGTCTTGGTAGTGACAAACATTTGGTTTCTCACTGCTGTGAGTGCTGCCTTCCTCAGAGTATTGCATTTGATATGCCCTGCCTTATGTCTAGAGGGTATTGTCTGATTTATGAGGGGTAGAGTAGGCATGTTTGGTATGGTTGTAATGGTAGTGAGAAATGCTGCTTACTGGTGTAGGTAGATTTTTTATTACCATTATAGAAATTCCACTTCTCGAAAGTGAGCATTTCTCTGTGCTTGTGACTCTGTGGTGTTTTGCAGCTTGACTCCAATCCACGTCTGGGCAGAGTGACAGTTGTGCTTTGTGCATACTTTTCAGACAGACTGTACACAGCGAGGGTCGAGGGTAGAGGTGTCACAGAGGTTCATCTGCTTTTTGAATGGTCTTCCTGGGCTGAGAGAAGGGGAGACGGGAAAGGCTGTGCCCCGGCCTCACACAAAGGGCTCATTTACCCCCAACTGATGTCTGGAGCCAATGCTGGAGGAGAGAGGGGACACTCCCAGAGCCAGTTGTAACTGGTTGGAACCTCCTCTCCCGCTCTTTGTTAAACCTTTGAAAAACTGAGTATAAGAACAGGGGGTTTTCTCCATGAAAAAGAGACACTGAAACACTTGTAACATACTTGGAACTGGACACAGAATGCTGCTGGAGGGACTCACCAGGGACAGCCTTGGACTGCTGCTGCTGTGCTGACCTGTGACCGGCTGGGCCACTATGAGGAACTGCCACTGACTGCATTCCCCCTTTGTGCTGTCCTGTTGCTGGGCCCTACCACCCTGTGCTCCTTCTTTGTGTCCCCAGGGACTGGGTGCTGTGGCCCTGGAACCCTTCAAACTGCTTGTGTGCAGCACATGAGGAACGCTGTCTTTACCTTACATTATTTGGTGGTTACAGCGCCTGGAGATCGCTTTTCTTCACCTTCTGAAGAACCTTAAGAGCGCCTCCCATGTTCATCGTCAAAGTGCCTTTAGAGTGTCTTTTGTTTTACTTCCATAGCGCTGGGGAAGCGATTCTCTTCGAAATCACCGCCATGACCCGGGTGTTTAAAAAGCCAAGCTTGTTGCGAGTGCACCGTGTCCTGTGCCCCCGGGGCACCAGCAGAGTGAAGACTGAAGAAAGCGTTCTACTAATGGTGCCCCTGGGGCAAAGCACACTCCGAGGAGCACCCCTGGGGCACCAACGAGCACTGACTTTGGACTGATCACCGCTGTGGCCCGGGCGGGCTGCATTAGACTTGCGCACCATAGCAGGTGTGGGCGAGTCAGTTGGGGCTGACAGTACAGGTGGGGAGGAGGCCTCATCTGAGGCCACCCGCTCCATTGAGGCTCCAGTGCTGTGTTCCTAGGATGGGTGGGGAGGAGGCCTCATCGGAGGCTCCCCGCCCGACTTGGCCCCCATCTTGATGTAGGAGGTCGCAGGCGGGACGGAAGCCTCATCCAAGCCCCCACGCACCGCTAAGCCCCTTTTCTTTTGTGGCTCTGCCCCCCCCCAGGGAGGACCGGCCGTGGCCCTGGGGGAGGGTGGGGCACAGGGACTCTGGGCGCCCAGTTTGGGCACAGGCCCCAGGAGGGGCCCCTGTACAAGAACGAAAGGGGGGTGCGCCACCCCCCCCAATCATAAAATGGCCCATGCTTTGGTGCTGAGGAGTGCCGGGGGCCTCCTTTCCTTCCTTGTGGCACTCCTGGTGCCGTCACCATAAAAAGACAGGTACATTTCAGGGGTAACATACTCATTGTGGGCATTCAGGCTGATATATTTCTGCGCCTGACTTGCCATATATTCCTAATGTTCATTTTAAGGGCATTCTGGGAATATTATGCTAACCTGTTTTCTTTTTTATGATGTGCCATATGTTGCTAATGTTCCTGTTATGGGCAGTCGCGATAATCTGTTTTTGTGACTTCCCATATATTTCCTACTGTTCCTGGTATGGGCATTTATGAGGATCTTATGACGTGCATTATTGTAGTAATGTTTTTCCTGACTACTGCTTATGTTGCAGAATAATGAGTAAACCTGTGTGTTATAAGTGACTACTGCTGATTTCTGCAGGGTAACAGTACTGTGTAATGTTCTGACAACTGTTTGGGTAGCAGAGTATTACTGACATGTTGTGGTTGGTCTAATGATGTTGTGTACAATACAGTTTATTTTTATATAACTTGGAATTATGTTTCCTTTGTGGTGGGGATAGTACATCACATTTGTTGTGCAAATGCTTTACTGCTTGCCTCTGGGATAGGACTGACTGCTCGTGCCAAGCTATCAAGGAGGTGAGCAGGTGTTATCTTGGGTGTGTGACTCCCTCCCCCTGACTAGAGTGGGTGGGTTCTGCCTGGCTTAGGTGCTTACCCTAGTCAACCAGAAACCCCATTTCTAACACCAACCTGGTCACACAATTTTACTTAAAAGTAAGGTTATTAATCTGTGGCAAGAACCACCTAAAGAGGCACACGGTTATTCTCCTGTGTTTCTTTCTTCTCCCTGTTTATAAACAAGGTGTTTGGAAAACCGTCCAGATTCACACTGAAAAATGCAGACTGTATGCATGAATCACTTAAACAGGTAATGCTAGTGCAAGGGATTGTTAGGGTAGAGAATAAGGCCAGCTCCAGCAGGAGGCAGCCCTCCCCAAGAAAGGCATTTGTCTCCCAGGCATCAGCATCTGAACTCCGGTTGAATACTGGGACGTGGGCCCCTGTTGGGGATGCGGCGGATGCTGGGAGAGGCACTGACTTCTGCTGGACCTGCATGTGGGAATGAGAAATGTTGCTATGGTAGATGTTTGTCCAAAACAATATAAGAACATGCAATGACACTGTTGATAAATGTTTTAACAATTGTAGCCAACAGACACGTGGTGGTTCTGCATTTCTTTTAGCTTCGCCTCAAATAAATTATTACACAAGAAAGGCATCATAGGAAGTAAATTGGGCAAGATGATTTAAAAAGTTACAATCACAATACATGAAGTAACGTCTGTGAGGTGTTCTAATATTTTAATTGTATAAATTAACGTTACTTAAATTTTCAACCTTTTCTAGGATGGGAAGGCATGAAAGTTGAATTGTGAAAAAGTAAAATAATGTACATCCCAATAAGATGTAATTTTTGTCTGTGTGCAGAAAATGTAAACGCCATTCCAGCCCTTGGAACCCACTGCCTTCTCTTTAATTACTAGATAATCTTGATTTTTTTTTTCTTTTTTACGAGTGCAACACCAACTTTTCATAATTCCAAAAGTGTTTTTCACCCATAAAAAGCTTATTTACAAACTTAAGCAAAATTTGTGTGCACAAAATCTATGTGGAAATATAATTAAGTGTGCATTTTTTGCGGTCTTAGAAAGTGTCGCTGTTAAACAGTGGTCAGGAGGACTTTGGACTAAATAACAATGAAAATGAAATTCAGGTGTCTGGCCTGCGACTCATTTGAAAAAATCTTTTTTATCCCCTCGGCGATTTTTCACCATTAGTTAACTTTTATATATTCTATTAAGTGAGATCATAATCACACCAAAGCACCAAGTAAAAGAAAGAATGTATGGAAAAAAGAACATCAGTTCTTGGCTACGGCATGAACTGTTCTAAGCTACGAAATGAACCCTCCTAAAGACAGAAATATAGTCTGGACGATTGAATGCTTAAGAATAATCTCCACTCTATATTTTTAATCTGGCGTTTGTGTATTCGTTGTATGTTCAGTTGGTGTTTTAACAGGTTGGAATGGTTCGGTGCCTACATGAAATGTTATTTGAAATTACATCAACCACATTGCTGCGAAATTCAAGTTGGACGCTCTAGAATGGGTGTAGACGAAAACACAGCCTAGACAATGGAATATGAAGGCTGCTTTTTTTAAATCATTTCTCTTTTGCTCACTCTATGGTAGAAGCTGTGTTATGAGAGCATTTGTTTGATAAACTATAGTGCTGGCAGTGCACAATTCTTAAGAAAACTAGTGAGGTGCTCATTAGAAGCTTAAGTTCCTGTGACATCATATGGAAGAATGTAACAGGAAGTTCTATCGAAGACCTTTTACAGGATTCGATTGACAGAGAATGGGCTTATGTTAACTTTGAAACTGAGATACAATCTTTGCTATGTAGAGCATCTGAATGTAATTATATATTTACAGTCAGACCCCCAGGATATCGTGATTTGCAACAAAAAAAGAAATCATGAAATTGGCACTTTTGTAAAAATCCTGTGCTTGTTTTGCAAGAGTGTACGCTAAATATGTTTTTAAAAACACATGGGGTTGACCCCCTCTTTTCTAGCTCTGTTGTGTCGCAGAGCCACTAAAGGGAAGGTGAGCAACAGGCTAGCAGGATACAGAGGCGTTAACCCCTAACCTCCTCCGTGTCACCTCTTTTTTAATTTTCTTTACATTTTCCAATGCTCCCAACCCCTGTTGCTGCCGCCTCCCAGCCCCTGCTGCACCGCACACACAGGTCGTCTGGTGCCAAAAAGAGCAGGTTTTACATTGTAATCTGTTCTTTTTAGCATCAGACTCCTTCCAGTTCGAGAGACTGTGCTGCTGGAGGCTCTGTGAAGTTACAGGTTGTGACATAGCACAGTTTCCCGCAGTGACAGAACAGGTCTTGTAGTAATTTTCCGGCAGGCGCAATTTGTGCCCACCACACAGTGAATTTTGGAGTTTTGCGCCTCAAAGTTTGATGATTTGGTTTCTTTGGGCTGCAAATTTGCCACCCAACATCACAAAATCCTGTGGGTGTCTCTATAGTGTGTATAGTCATGTTCACTTGGCACATACATGTACATTTGCTTGCTGTCTGTAAGTGCAAAGCAGTGTAATTCGTTAGCAACTTATACGCAAATAATAAAGCATGCATTTAGTTGTTTCCATATTTTGAACTAATGAACAAATGTACCTACCTTCTATGCAATTCAACCTAACTTAAGGAATACGGTGGCTGGTATAGAAAGTGTCCACTCTTAAAGCTTACATTTATATTTGGAAGTCATTAAATTGAAATTAGGGATGGCATAGCAATTATTTCTCTTACATTATAAAAACCTTGCCACGTACAATAACGCCTGTGATCATGAAATATCTTATCAGAGCTCTGAAGTGGCCTCTAGACTGCATGAGCTCTTTATAGTAAACATATTCCTGCACAGAAGTGTAAAAATTTGTTTTCTTTTTAGGGTCGAGTGCGCAAGCGCTCTAGCCTGCTGTAATCTCTCTGTGAGCTTTTAAACACACCCACTGCAGACCTATCAGTTTCATTGGTTCATGGGCTTGCCTTTTAAAAATTGCTTGATTTTATTAGAGAAAGGCAGGCATACGTCATGCCTTTTCGGTGTTCAGCCCTCCTCGAGCACACCGGCCAACGACTGAAAACATACGAAACTCAATGTTTTCAGCATAGTTTCTGGACTACTTTTTCTTTTTATTTCCTAGGCAGCACGATCTTGCTGCATATTTGCCGATACCTTTGACTGCGAACGAACTTCTGTTTCATTTTGTGTGCTCCTTCAAGCTCATGGCTTGGCGCTTCAAATTGGGTTGCTTATGTAAAACTGTATTACTTTTCATTTTTATTTTATGTGGCAATAAAAGTGCAGTTAGGACTTTACCATGCTAATAGCTCTAAGTCGAGCAAATGCGAGACCCATTGCATTGCAAATGCTTGTTTACTATTTGTAAATCCTTTGTATAATTTCCATATAAGGTAATTAAGCCTAGAAATGACTTATAGTAGCAACATTAAAAAAAAAACAAGTGGTACCTTGGTTTCAAATCTGCAGCTTTCATATAGTAAGTAAAAGATGCCTGTTATTTTTTGTTTTGTTTAAAGAGTTGTTCGGTAATTGTTTCAGTAGGTGTTTTGTGTAGGATCAAAGGAAAAATGTGCCACATTCACACACTATTGTAATTGCATCAATGTAGTGCTTACTACCCCTGATGAAATGTTGAAGTGCTTTACGCTGGGCAGCACACTGCTCCAGAACCCAAGGTTAGAGGTTAGTCCAGTGTTGTTGGTTATTGGGATTAGTCGGGCACAAATCAAACAATTTCATAATTTACTTCAGTTTCTTTGTGGTAGATTTCAATTATTAGGAATTAACTATGATAATTAGTGGAGGTGGGGGTGGGAATTCCTTCAGGTAGTTGGTGGGGTTAATAGATGTGATAGAATTGTTTGGTTGCAGGTGTATGATTTTCAAAAAGTGAAGGGTACAATCAGAAGTTTTAAGTAAAGATCTGTTTGTCTTTCATGCTGGATCGTAGTAATATAAAGGACTTTTTTTTAGAGCGCATGTAATTGAATTTGCAAGAGTGAAAAAATAAACATTACTTGCATGTGACGATAGTGCCACATTAAATACCTTTGTCCTTATGTTCTAGAATTCGATAAGCTGTCACCTTAAGGTCATAATAGTGTGAGAACATATCTGGGTAAATAATGCAACCATTGAAAATTAGGTTTTGCGAATGTTGGAATGGATGATTTGCGACGCATTGATTCTTCATTTAATATTAAAGCAGTCCTCGCCCAGCCTCTCTAGACCTCGACCTATGCACCACGTCTACCGGCGGGCCTAGAGTGCTGCTATAAATTGTCAGAACCTAGAAAGTTTGCAAGACCTTTCATTTGTCTGGTTTATGGTGACCTCTAGTGGATAAATACAATATAACGCTTAGAAAATCAGTCTGGTTTGTCACACTCCGATCACTCCAGCTTAAAAAATAGCTAATGTATCAATGGAGACGAGGGTGGATCTTTAATAGGTAATTAAATATGGGGCCTGGCCAAGATGGCGGGTTGATGAAAATCTCCTGCTGGACAGTTTCCCTCTGATAAGAAGGAAGCCTTAGCAGAGGAGGCGAGAGAATCGGCTCTAAATGGGCCCAATTTAAATAAACATTTCCACAGTCAATTTTGTCTTAGGTTTGGAGCGAATTTCTGACTGTTCTAGAATTCACAAAGAAATCCACGAGTATTCGAGAAAAGCTGCGACGGTTTTGCCACGAGTAATCCTGGAAAGGTTTTCTGTGTATTTGCTCAAGCGCATGACCGTAGTGGGGAACCAAACAAAAGCAGCCATGGCAAAAATAACAAAGCCAGCCCTGCTCCCTTTGTCTTCATGCACGACCTCTCTCTTTCAATCCATCCATTCTCTCTTTTTCTCCTTTTCTTACTTGTCCCTCTCTAATCGCGTTCTCTCTACCTGCTCCTTCCTTCCCTCCCTTTCTCTTTGGAGCCTCCTGTTCCTGTTGCAATTAACCATGGGAGCTGGAGAAAGAGAAAGGGGCACCAGCCCTGGGATTTCAAAACCGCCCTGTAAGGGCTCCAACCCTCCGGGGAAATCACTGGTGGGATAAAAGTCCTGTCCAGCCCAGCTCATGCAACAATCCCTTGAACAATTGCAAATGCATTTGATCATTATGCTTTTTCTTTTCTCCGTGGAGGAAATACTCTTGCTCTTGGGCTGCTCCCTTCCTTTACATACCTGTAAACTGATTACTGGTGCCATTGATCTGAGCAGGCATCCAACGGTTTCTATGGTGGGAATCTGCTGAGAAATTGTTTGAGAATGGCAATAAACTTTAAAATGTAATAGTGTACAATGTTTCCAGAACATGTTTGATTATTTTTTATCAGATTGTCTTCTTCTAACTGAAACTTGGTTACAAAATTGTCTGAACATATTATAAGCCAAATGTTACTTAATAACTTTATAATTTGAACATGTAACAGACAAAACAAAAAGGGGTGATTTTGCAATTATTTTTAAATCATCTAACAAACATACTCCAAATGCTTCCTGAATATGAGGTTAGGGGTGGCTTATGGATCTGATGATTAACAATCCTTCTTCCGGTGTAATCTTATTGAACTGTAGCCCCCCTTGGAGTTCTGTAACCTGCGAGAGTCATTTAAAGAATTGCAGACAACACAACTTTTGGCTGTGCCTTAGTTTGTATTTAGAGTTGCCTATAATACATGGATAGTGTTTGGATGGAAAAGTCCCTTGCATGTTGATGGATGAGCACCCCTGCCCTACGTGCCCCAGATGCAATGATGTTTGGATCCCTGGTGCTAATTTTTGGGCGAACACTGATGATGTGTAAATGCTCTGACAGGATTGCTTTCTTGTCAGAGCAGGAGGTGCACCCAAACTGCTACCCTCAGATCTGAAAAACTAAGGCCTTTTTCAGGAGCTAAACAGCACAAGCACAGTGGTGACTGCTTATCATGTAGTGATTAGTAGAAGTGGACAGGCCTTTATTCCTTTGTCACTGGAGTGAGGCCTACATGTGCGTTCATGTAAAGTTCCACTGCTGTGTGATTAACTCACCCTTGCCTCACCTCTAGTTATTACGTAGAGCTGTGCAGTGAGTGTGTGTTGTATGCTCTTGCAGGGTGTATGTGTGCCTGTGAATGTTACCATACATGGGAAATTCTGGGTTCCATTTTGAGAGACCAAAGGCTGAGTGGATGAGCATGAGGGGGTAGTGGAATCCCCCCCAGACAGATCTCTGGATTGCAGCATTCCTGTGAAATGGGAGGGACACACATGGGAGGAAGGAGAACTAGGCTCTCCAGCACACTTCAAAGGACACTCTTTGGTTCAGGGAGAGGTCACAGAAAAGGGGCTTGGGCACATTTCAGGATGGATAAGGGTCTAAAATCATAAAGAGTATAAATTAGGGTATGCTTTTGATACAGATATCACTGTCGCTGGCATCCAGGTGTGAATCTCTAGTCACTCCTATGACCTGTGTCGAGGGGCTGACTTAGATTGCTTCTGCTATGATAGACTGCTTTCTGGAGAAAAGGTAAGGCTGAGCAGTGGGCACTTCAAAAGGAAGGAGACCACAACACAAACCTGAAAGACCCAGGCCCTAGATCACAATTGGTGTCTGAAAATGGACTATGAGAATGGGAGCTCAAGGAGAAGGTAAAGCTCTGCAAGACTTCTGCCTGTAACCAGGGCTGGAGGCTGAATCCTACCAGTCTACCAGCAGGGTGAGGGAGTCACCAAGGCACATTCAAGACCACCTCCCCCTGGAGCACCAGTGCCCTTCTGCTTGCCAAGAACAGTGAGCCCTGTGAGGAAGAGGAAAGCACTGGAGGGAGGAAGGTCCAGTGGAGGAACCTGATCAGTGGATCCCTGTAGTGAGGTGTAAGGAGATGGCTGCTGCACCTAGCCGATTGTTGCCCATGTGCAGGTTTAATTTGGCAACCCCCATATGCCAAAGTGGGCATACAGGGGTTGCCAAAATTAACCCGCACAAAGTAGCCATGCCAGTCGGGCCGTTGCCCATGTGCAGGTTTAATTTGGCAACCCCCATATGCCAAAGTGGGCATGCCGGGGTTGCCAAAATGAACCTGCACGGGCCGTTGCCCGTGTGCGGTGTTAAGTCGGCGACCCTGTATGCCAGAAGGGGCTGCCATGAAGTTAAATGTGCCCATTGGGCTATCATTTGGCTGCAAAGCAGGTGTGGTGCCTGTATGCCAGAGGGGGCCACTGGAAAAGAAAGAATTGTAGCCTGGTTGATGCCATCATTTTGAGGACAGGCCGCTGTGGTGACCCATGTGGGTCAGAGCCCCACCAGAGGATCGGAACCAGAAGACATTGAATTCCTTACCCCGTGCTCTCCCTCACCTACGGGGAAGACCAAAGGAAATTTACAGTCGCTTCAGAGGCGTGCTGCGGACCCTGTAGAGCTGCATGTGCGATACTCGCCGTAGGCAGGCACTGCAGCAGCCGTGATTGCAAGAGAGACACTCTTGGAGACTTTGGTTGGACAAGCCTTGCTGGTGGGGGTAGTTCTGATCGAAGGGTTGGAAGGCTCCAGGGAAATTGTCTGGGAGATAGTGCCTTTTGCCACTACTCCTCTCATACAGCTCAGACATAGTTATAACACATGTTGTATAATTGTACGCCTTGAAGTAGAAGGCTACGGTGAGGGATAGTGTATTCATAATAATGAAAAATGGTATGCTATGCTATGCTAAATTGTCCACTGTTGTCTGCAGTTGTACTCAAACCTGGAGTCTTGTGGTCTAGTATGTTGATTTTTTTTGGATTTTTTTTTATAGTAAATGTGAGGGGTTGGGATAGTGTGAATTGCCATTGTATGAACTGACATTGTCACAACGGTGGGGGTTAGCACTGGAATCCAAGCAGAAAGGCCAAAGATTCCCTGAAACACTAGATACATTGTACTTAACTAATAATCACAAGCCTTTAGAATCAGGCTCTGGGGAAACAGAAGAGAGAGGAATGTAAAGGGAGAAACACTTGAGAGCCAATTGTAGGGGATGTCTACCAACACCTGTAAGCAAAAGTTATATCTATTAGAAGTTTGAACATGCTTTAAAACTAAATAATTGGCTAATCATAAACATACAATCTTTGGTTAGTCCACTCACTATTGGAGGCTATGGGACAACTATGCAAACGGATTGAATCGAGCATTTTAAGGAAAAGTGGAGCTGAATGAGGAAGAAAAATATGTAACAACAGCATACTGATTCTTGCCTAGCAAAGTTTCCTGCAGGAATGTGAGAAAACAACGGTGCATAACAGGAGGGGAGCTAGTTATGAACTGGAACGGCACACAAGTAAACCCACCAACCTACACAGTTACAGATGAAGACTGATTGAGAATGCAACCCTTAATACTACTCTGACTATTGTGACCTGAAAAAGGAAATGGGTTGCCAGTGTAGGATTCTGCATTGTCTATGGAGAATTATATTTAGCCCTAAAGGAGTCCCAGGGGCTTACTTACAAGCACCTGTGTGCCACCAGAGCGTCACTTTTATGATGCTCCTGTGGCGCACAGTGCAGACCCATATCTAGAAGGCCACCCAAAGCCACCCAGCGTGGCTTTACATGGCCTTGTAGATATGGTGTAAGGCCTCGCCCACAGCACAGACACCCTTGCACCATAGAGCAAGGTTGACTCCATTGACGCTCAGTTGCTATTTATGCACAAGTGCTGGCTGAAAGAACAGGAATTATCTTGTAGATATGGTGCATTCCTGCACTTTCAAATTGGCATAAGGCAACACAGCAAAATGACTTGTGGTGCTGCCCTATGCCAATTATTTGTAGATAACGCCACCAGTTTATATGGGACAAAACGCCCTGGCTGCGTTCAATGTAATTTCTACAAGAGGAAAATAAAGAACAATTCTTTAACAAGAATTCTTCTATTTTATTTTGGAAGATAGTTTGAAAATATTTTAATCATTTTCGTGTATTCCTACTGCTCACAGAGTGCTCCTGCTATATGAGTTTATTTTCGGCATGGAAAGGTGTTTCTTATCCTCTGTCAGGGTGACTATTTGGCAGTGTGTAGGAACTTGATTAACTTAAAGGGACCTTTCCTGTCACATACCAATATCAGATGACACCTGCTCAAGCCGTTTCCTTGTTCTCCCAGTCAACCAGGCTCCAGACCCAGTGGGTTCTTACTTCCATGGCCACACCTCTGGTGTGGGCACACAGGCTCTGAACAAGAGGAGAAGGGTTTCACCATCTTGGATTCAGTAAAAAAAAGGGAACGGTGTGATTGTTTGTAGTAGGGCACACAGGGAATGCTATAAAAGTGGGTTGAGTAACCCCAGGGATCTTTTACCCCATTGGTTAGGGAGGAGCCAGGAGTCACTCCAAGCCACAAGCCGGTACCAAGCATAAATGTGGCATCCCCAGTACTCTCCTCAGAACATTACTGGACCTGAGGATGATCAGACGATGACTGAACCTACTGTCTGAAACTTGAGAAGGAGTCCTGTAGGATTGGACCTACTCTCTCTCTTGTACCCAGGTTAAGAAGTGGACTCAGAGGGTCATAAGGCTGAGCTGTTAAACTTACAGAGGTATTGCAAGCTTCAAGAGGCCTTTTCTGAAAATTTACAGCTGACCAGTTCCAGTTTGACCTGTCCTGGCACCTGCTGGTGGCCTCTGCTCGAGTTAATACTGAACCCCAAATGCTGCTCCTTAGGTCCTGGAACCTATGGATGGGTCTGAGTGGGCTACTCCAACCACCTCTAAAAATCCTGAGTGTAGGAAAGTACCCTCTTTCTTGGCATGGTTACCTCCATCTTCTGCCTGTTGTCAGTGTGTTTGACTGTGTTCACTGGGATCCTGCTAACCAGGACCCCAGTGATTATGCTCTCTTCCTTCTAACTTGGTTACTTGTACCATTTTCACCCCACATTTGGCTTACTGGTTCCCCCATGTAAGTCCCTAGTATATGGTACCCAGGGGCCCAGGGCATTGGGGTACCAGGGAATCCCCATGGGCTGCAGCATGTATTATTCCACCAATGGGGAGCCCATGCAAGGTGTAACTGCAGTCCTACCGTTGCAGTCTGCGTGAAAGTGTGCATGCACCCTTTTCACTACAGGTCACTGTAAGTCACCCCCCATGGCATGCCCTCCTAGCCCAGAGCACAGGATGCAACTACCTGTGGGTGAGGGCATCCCTGCACTAGCAGAGGTGTCCTCACGAACCCTAGTTCTAGTTTTCTGGACTTTGTGAGTGCTGGGACGTGAAGGAGTCACCCCCCTGCATCCACAGGCACCAACTGCAACGACGACTGGCTGCGTGGATCCCTTCACATCCTGAGCTGCGTGGATCCTGCATCACAGGTGGTGGTCCAGAGTAGTCCTCTTTGTCCTCTCTGCCAGCAGTCCAACTTTGGTGGAGGTAAGCCCTTGCCTTCCCAAGCAGGACAGTACCCCCATGCACCGCATCTCTTGCAGCTACCAAGGCTTGTTTGCATCTCCTCCAAGGGATCTTCAGACTCCGTGTAACCCCAGTGCCCAGCACTCATCCCAGTGATGCACAGTCCTCTGTGTGCATCTCCTGCAGCATGGGACCCTTCTCCAGTTGCACTGCGTGGGCTCCTCTCCGACTCCTGGTTCCTCGTCCAGTGGGTCTTCTGTAGGGGCTGCCTCTTCCTCTGTGGACTCTCTGCCTTGCTGAGGATCCCCTAGAACTCCCCCATGAGTTGAGTTTTCCTGGACCTTGCTCCAGAAACTCTTTACCTGCTCCAGGGCTGCATTGCTGACCGTCTCCTCCTACCATTGACCAACTCCTGCAACCACAGATGGGTGGGTAGTAGCTCGTGCTTCCCCTGGACTTTTCTGTGACTTCTGGACTTGGTCCCCTCCTTCCACAGGTGTTCCTCTTCAGGAATCCACTGCTGCTTTCTTGCAGTCTTGTCTGGGTGTTGCATTTTCTTCTTTTCCTTCCTTTTGGGTGGTTTGGGGAAAATCTAGTAATTTACTCATTTCCTCCTGGTCCCTAGGGGGCACTGTGGTACTTACATTTGGGGTTTCCTAGTACCCCCAGCTCCCCTCTACACCTTCCACTTACCTAGGTGGGGGTCCTGTGTTTGCATTCGATTTTTTTTAGTTTAGTATATGGTTTGGGCTCCCCTTAGGGTCACTATTATCTATTTGCATTTGCACTGTTTTCTATCACTTTCTATGCCTGTAGCTGATATTTTGTGTACATATTTAGTGTGTTTACTTACCTCCTATTGGAGGGTTGACTCTAGTACTTTTTGGTATTGTGTCACTAAAATAAAGTACCTTTATAGCTGTGACACTGAGGCCCATATTTATACTTTTTGAGCGCCACATTTGCTTCATTTTTTTATGCAAAATCGGTGCAAACTTACAAAATACAATTGTATTTTGTACGTTTGTGCTGCTTTTGCATCAAAAAATGATGTAAATGCGGCGCAAAAAAGTATAAATATGGGCCTGAGTGTTTTCTTTCATGTGTGCAATTGCTGTGTGACAACAGTGGTATTGCATGAGCTTTGCATGTCTCCTAGATAAGTCTTGGCTGCTCAGCCACAGCTACCTCTAGAGAGCCTGGCTTCTATACACTGCCTACACTATACTAATAGGGGATACCAGGACCTGGTATAAGGTGTAAGTACCTCAGGTACCCACCACACAACATGTGAGATGCCTACACTGAGACTTTTTGCTCTAAAGACCTCTGGAGGACCAGAAATTTGCCTAGCTGATTGACTAAGGTGTGTTGGCGCTAGGCTGAAGATTCCAGTTTCTCCCACACTGAGCTTTTTGCAGCAGTGAAACTGATTATTTTTTAAAATATTATTTTGTTTATTTGCATTTTAAAAAAAAGAAGAGCCATCAATCAAAACAAAGTTTCGTTCACAGACAGTAAGCAGCCAATGCAATCTGCAAAGACTGCTGGTAGAAATAACAACCATGATTTGTCAGCAGAGTAAGTAACAGGATAAAGTAGTCCTTTATCGGAACATTATCATCCATTAATACGTGTAAACGTGAGGAACAAAGAAAACAAAAGAGGTGAAAGAAGGAAAAACAGAGAAAGAGGGAAAGAAGAAGAAGCAGCGTTGCCATCTTAATGCCCCTGGAAAGAGGACCCACATCCCAACACTTCCCAAGGAGGCCAAGCTCAACAAAATGTTCGAGATGGGAGGCATGGAAAGCGAATAATGTCCCTGGGAGCGCGTTGTAAGAAACGTCGTCAAGGGGGACCATATTTTACCCGGGCGGGAGCCCTCCAGCATCAATTCCCAATATGTCGCCAGAAGTTCCTGACAATATGCAGCATCCTTCATCCAATCAGCACACTGGGGCATCTGCTTCCGGCTGTGGCACATTGCCACCCTGCGTTTTGCTAGTAACAACAACAATCCCCCCAACCGTCTGGATGTAGAGGGGACTTCCTTTACATATCTCAGAAGCACCACCTCAGGGGTGCGCGGCAGCGCCAGGCCCGTCATCTCATCATGCGCACACAACACCTCAGACCAGTATTCGCACAGTCCCACTCCAAATGCAGAAAGTCTGCCTCCGAAGCTGAACAACATTCACATTGAGCATCCACCTGTAAACTCATTCTTTTCAGTCGGCTAGGGATGTAATATAGAAGCTGTAAAAAATTAAAATGCATGAGTCGAAGCCTATAATTACGGGAGAGCTCCCTCATCTGAGCGCAGCAATAATGACACTTTTCCTCTGAAATGGGCGCACCCAAATCCGCCTGCAAACGCACTCTAGCCCTGGATTCAACAAAAGGTTCTGCATTTTGCAAACAGACATACATAAGTCGGCGGGAGGACTGCGCCTTTTACAGCAACTCCAGTGCCCGACATAGCAGGGGCTACTCTGGAAAACAAGAGTACCACGCCCTTTGCAAGGCCTGTATTCTAAAAAAAATAATAGTTAATGAATCGCAGAATCACTGTGGTCACCCAGCGCGGCCTCCAAGGAGACAAACGTTTCCGCCAGGAACCAAGACCCCAGCGTGGTCATATTCAACACCTGGAGGCGCTCAGACAGCTGGCTATCCTCCAACGGGGACAGGCCTGCCACATCCCACACTGGCATCAACGGCGCGCAACACCTCTCACACACCAGCCCGCTTTAGCTATCTGGCCACACCGAGTCATATTCAGAGGTCAGATGTGGTAAATAGCGCATGGGAAGCAGACAGAAATAATCAAAGTGGGCTTGTGCACAATAATATTAAAGCTCTAGTTCCGGGGCCGTAAACCCACCCTGCGCGAATGGCAGAGTTAGAGTTTCCCATGAGATTTCCCAGCACATGCAAGGGCCACAAGCGAGGATCTGAGCCGTCTCAAAAAGCTAGTGGCAAAAACAAGAGGCAGGTTGACAAAGAGATACATAAATTTAGGCAAAACCACCATCTTGGCTATCGCAATGCGTCCGGTCAGGGAGAGCGGCAGCGAACGCCAAACCGCTACCTTTTCCTCCAACCACGTTACCGCCGTACCATAATTTTAGCCGACCACAGATCATCCACCTTCCGGCTCAGCCAGATACCCAGATACCGCACGGTCCATCCGCCCAGCACAGGGGGTAACCAGAGGGGCACCGCACAGTAGCATCAGATAAGGGTAGCACCACTGACTTAGACCAAATTATCATAATCTCGGAGATCCGACCAAAGTGGACCACTTCATCCAGCAAGGCGTTGAGATGTAACTGCGGATGGCGGACATACAGTGCAACATCGTTGGCCTAGAGCGAGACTAGGATAGGGCGCTGTCGAAACTCCAACCCCCCATGATTATGGTGCTGGTGTAAATGTGCCGCAAGGGGTTCCATAGCCCTGCCGAGTGCCCCTAGCAATTGGAAAAGAATCGAAAAACTACCCATTATCCCTCAATCAAGCAGTCGGCTTGGAATATAGCAGCCGGATCAATTGAATGAATCGAGCGCTAAGTTCCACCCTGGCCAATGGAGCAAACATGTACGACCAGGCCAGCAAGTCAAACGCCTTCGCTGTATCCAAAAAGACAGCCACCGCTCGATCCTCAGGCCCGGCCATATGTGAAATCGCGAAAAAGGTACGAAGATTATACGATGTCGAGCGACCAGGGACAAAATCCTATTGGTCCGGCAATATCAAGGAGGGAAGCAGGGGCTGCAGACGCGTCGCAATAAGTTTCGCCAAAATCTTATTGTCTGTGTTTATGAGCGACAGCGGCCAGTAAGAGTCACACCTACTAGGATCTTTCCCAGGTTTTAAAATCGTCACTATGAGAGCCTCTTGCAACGAAGCCGGAAGGATGCCACCTTCAAGTGCTTCAGCGTAAACCTCAAGAAAGCGCAGCACTAGGATATTTGCATATTCCTTATAAAAGGCAGGTGTCAAACCATCCAGACCCGGGGCCTTATCACTGGGTAGGCTACGTAAAGCCTAAACCACATCATCAACCGAAAAGGGGACGTCAAGATATTGTCTGTTGGAGTCCTCAAGCCAAAGCAAACTAATCTCCTCAAAGTAATTGACGGCATCCAAAACATTCACCCCCGGTCGCTCGGCATACACGTCCAAATAAAAGTCGGACATATTGTGCTAAACATCAGCCGTGCCCGTACGAAGCGCCCCTCTGAGTCAGTAAGTTCCATGATATAATTCCCATCCCGTGGCTTACGGAGCATAGCCGCCAACGTCTTCCCAGCCCGTTCACTTCCCTATAGCACTGCCCCAGATAACATACCTCACGTAGCGCCGCCTCCTCGTAGCTGGGCAGCACCTCCCTGAATTCAGCCAAAAGGCTCATAGACCAGGCCGAAGCTAATATCCTCTCCAGATCGGCCAGGCGCGCCTCCAGCTTTGCCAGCACCCCTCTAAGTGCTCCCAGCACCCCATGTTGCTTAGCGAGACAGACTCCCCAGATGACAACCTTGAAGGCCTCCCAGATGGTGCCCGCCGAGGACACAGAGTCTTGGTTTATTTTGAAGTAGTCTATGATAGCAGTATGTATTTCTTCCCGGAAGACAGGATCTCTCAGTGCCATGCAAGGCAACCGCCACGAAAACGTGCAGTCAGGGCACCCGGGCACATGCAGCTCCAACAGGACCGGCGAATGGTCCGATAACGTGCAGGGCATATGCTCAACAGCCTTTGTCCAGAGTTCCACATCTGTGGTGCCCAACCAGCGATCTATTCTAGACCAGCTGCCATGTGTATAATTGACACACGTTCCCTGTCTGTCCCCACCGTGCTTGGCCCTCCACAAATCCACCAGAGTGCCTTCAGTCATAATATGCCCTAATGCCCTTGCTGCTGCTACATGTTGAGGTCTGGCCCAACTCTCCCGGTCCGCCACCGGGTCCAGGACCACATTGAAGTCTTCACCTCACAGTAGAGAAGCAGGGCTCAGCGAGCCAATCAAGGGCCAGACCTCCGCAAAGAACTCAGGGTTGTCAACATTGAAGCCATAAAGGGAAATGAGGCAAAACGGGCTATCATACAAAGTGCCCTTCAACATGGCATATTGGCCACACGGATCCAGCAGCACCCTACCCGTGTGCCACGGCAGTCCCTTCCTAATCATAATGGCTACACCTAGTGCATATCCCGAGTATGATGCCATGTGACGCTCACCAATCCAGTCAGCTTTTACCCTCGCTTTCGTTCCCTCAGACAGATGTGTCTCCTGAAACATACATATATCAACCACATGGCGTTGTGCATAGTCTGATAACAGTCTCATCTTGTGACCATCATTCATCCCCCTAACATTCCAAGTGAGACACCTAACAGCTGGCGCTCCTGGGGTCACTATCCCAACAGTCACTCAAGTGCGTCCAATCCCCAGCCATCCTACAGGAAGCAGCAGCCGCTAAGAAAAGAGAAAAAAGAGAGGAAGAAGAGAGACAGCACCAACAACCTCAGTAAACCAAACTGCCAACCCCCACCCACTCTGTCTCCCCCATTCGTGCCAGACCCAAACTCAGAACCCATATCAAAACGGCAAACAGCTGATTTAAACTCATCCAACGGGGCATCAGTGAGGCCATCCGGTAACTTCCCCGGTAGGGGTGGGTAAGCAGGAGCATCAGGATATCGTTCGGAGTCCAGCACCGGCCACCAAAGAACCAGCTCATCTCAAACCAGGCCCAGCCTGCAGGCAGAGGGGTCAGTGTGATCTGCAACAATAAACCAGAGTTTAATCGTTATCACTTCCATCAGGAAGTTCATCGCCCGCCCCCTCCGCCGGGGCGCAAGCCAGAGGCGCTCGCCTGGGCATGGTCTTGACATACTTGGCGCCAGCTTTGGGTCAGTAAAAAAGTGCAACTTGCCCTTGTGTAACACACGCAGCTTGGTAGGGTAAATGAGAGAGAACTTAGTGTCCATCTGGCGCAGAGTACGCTTGGCTGGGAGAAACGCCTGCCACGCAGCCTGCACCCCAGATGTATAATCCGGAAAAATGCTGAGCTCATTATTGTTCTAAATCACTGGGAGCCGTTGCCGTGCCAGTCGAAGTATGGTATCCGTGTCCCCGTAGTTCAATAAATGCACAATGATCGGCTGCACCTGTGTCCCCGGAGGAGGCAGGGGGCCAAGTGATCGGTGTGCCCGTTTCACCACCAGCACCTGAGAGAGCTCGCCAGAGAACAGTGATGTAAACATAGTCTCCACATAGTCCTCCATGCGTCCCATGGCTGTCGACTCCAGCAGACCCAAAATGCGAAAATTATTGCAGCAGGACCTGTCCTCAAGATCTTTGTTTTAATTACGAATGAGCCATAACACGTGTTCCATCCTCAGCAACTTCTTTCCATACTCGCAGCGGTTGTCTTCCAAATCCGACGTTCGAGACTCCACGTGGTCAAGACGGTTGGCATGTCCATCCACCCTCTCCTTTAGGTGATCCATCTGCGCAGTCAGATGGTCCAGCTTCCCATCAATACTGGCCAGGCTGTTTAAGATCTGCGAACATAGCCTTCACAGTGGACGATTGCATGTCTTTCTCCTGGGGTAGGTCATCTGTCGACCTACCCACCTGGCTGCTTTTCTTTTTGCCCTCTAACGTCAGTTTGGGCTGTTTCTAGTCCACCTTCCCCATGGCTGATCACACTCACCACCTCACGCAAGTGGTCACCGTGAAAGTCGCCTGCCAAGGTGGCCACCCGGGCCAGAAGAAGTGGGGGAGCACCACCTGCCTCCCAGCTGGGCCAAGGGTCAAGCACCGTCACTGGCAAGCACCAGACAGAACCAGCTTGTGGCGCCAGAAATGGCTTGGTCGCCAAGGCGTAGGCCCAAAATGCATCCAAGTCCAGCGTTACTGCGTAACCCCCACAGCAAACACCACCTCCGGGGGCCACAAGTCGCGAGGCCAACCTTCATGCCTCAAGACAGTGCGACAGGGAGCTAGGCCGCTCCACAGCAGTTGGGGGGGGCACCATATAGCTGCCCCCTTCGGTGTCCGGGCCCAGGCACAGCAGCAGGGCAACTTCAGGTGCCTTCTTCCCCAGGCAGACCCGGGGGCATGGAGCGGAGCGCCAGCACAGCTCCGTCCGCCCTCCTAAGCCACCAACCAGCCAGCAGCAGCGTCCACGGGGCCCGCAAGCTAACTCACCCACCGAACGGGCCCCGGAAGGAGCCCACCTGTCAGGGACCCACGCGGCTCAATCCATGAGCCGCGTCACCACAGGCCCCTGAGTTGAGGGGAGGGGGCCCGAGCAGTGTTAACCAGCCATGGGAGCGCCGCGATCCAGGCCACTTCCGCGTTGCACCAACGAGGTGGGCATTGGGCCCAGTGCCGTCTGGGTGCTCAGTCCCGTAAGGAATGCGCTGCGCCCGGGTCTCCCCAGCCGCACAAAGCTTTCCCACACAGGGGGGAGCCCCAGCCAGCACCTGGCAGCAACTCCTCAGAGGAGTAATGGCGGATAATATCTCCTGCTCGGCAGAGCCTCACAGAGTGGCAGCCATTTGCAGGACGGCCAAGCCACGCCCCCAGCAGTGAAACTGTTTCAGAGGGACTACGCTGAGAAGGTACATGGCTTCATGGAGCCCTCTTTGGCTACAGACTGCAGCCCTACTCCACTGGAGGAATCCAAGCTCCAAAAAAGTGGCTAAGTGCAAGTGAAGAAATATTGACCCAGCGAAGTCGCCAAAAGTATCAAAAAGGCAAGTGACTTATCCTGGGTGCAAAATTCTAATTTCTCTTGCTCAGAGCTTTCCCAACAAAAAGCAACAGTGCCTGATGGCTATCTGACCTTGTGGAGCTCCTCAGGTACTGACTGACGTCTTGCCCCACTGAAGATTTTGGATTTCGATTTTTGATACCAAGTCTCAAGGTAAATCTTCCGACCAGGTCGAACCTGGACCTTGGATGTTACCCGCACACTATTGCGGTCAGCCTCAAATTCCATCTTGATCTACCATGACCATTTGACCGTGGTTAGCTCATAATAATATTTGGCACTACCTTCATTGCCCTTTATTGACTTTTTGTTCTTTTGGTGTCATTTATTAAAACGTATTCTATTTTTCTAAATTGGGTTGGGATTTTCTATTGTTGTGTTTTGACTTTTTTACTGTTTTGGCACTGCATAAATACACATTGCTTCTAAATTAAGCTTGCTTGCTCTGTGCCATAGCTACCAAGGGGTTGATCTTAGGCTAATTTAGTGACTTTTGTGGTTCATCCAGGCAGGTGCTTTTTGCTAAAGGTAGGTGTCCCCCCCCCTTGACCACCACCTTGACTGACAAGCATATTCCTTACATTGGTGTTTAGTGGTGGTATCCAGAACTTGTGTTTTGCAGTACCACTCAGTGATTTAAGTTAAAATGTTAAACATTTTTTTACTTTGACAGCAAAAATGTATTATTTGGATGTTGTTTTTTATAACACTTTTTAATTAGTTTTACCATGAAACAAAACCCAACAGCAGTCAAGCAGTACTTGTGGACAAACTAATCAATAGAAAAGCAAGTCTCAATTGGTACATGCTTCCCACCATGGGTATACCACGGTACCCCTCCCCCTAGCCCTTGTCATATCCCCCCTGTGGAGATGTACGTGAAGGTGGAATGCTGAGGAGGCATTGATGATGCGGTTAGAATTGGGTGTTAAGGAATATTCTGGGAAAAGCTATTGCTGTTAATTGTAGCTGGAGATTACTGTTGTGACTAGTACTTATTACTGCAATTAAAGGAGGTGAAGATTCAACCCTGGAGAGCGTATGATTACTGCACATCCTTCTAGAAATTGGGTGATTCTGAGAATCAGGAATCAATGTCAAGTTGCCAGGGCCGTCCTCCACCAGGCTTGAGCTGAATGTCCCTATAGAGGTCCCAGTTCTTCCATATTTTGCCATGTTTCTGTGAGCAGCCCTGGGCCATGTATATGCGTTGCTCTAGCATCAGTTCAGTCTACTTTTCCAACCCTCTGGAGATTGTGTCTGTTCACATCTTTCCAAGTCACTGCTGTGTCTCACAACTTTTTGGGTTTTTAATTGGCTTTTGGTATTATTTGTTAATTTTTTTAGTTTATCTAATTTCCTGTCCTAAATTTTTGCACCCATAATTTTTGCAAGCAGGGAGGTAGACCTCGATCTGCCAAAATGGCTGCCGCGCATTGTTTGCAAAGGCTGTATAGGAGGAGATGTGACTGCACCAGGTGCGAGATGCACTGTCCGCGGGACCAGCAAAGTTTTCCTGGGCCTCCAGAACCTGGAGGGGGACCCGACCTCGATTCCTTAATTTTGCCACCACACCAGGCGGTGACTGAGCCTGCGGATGGGCAAAGCCTGCAGTCTTCATGCGCCCACGCCCAGCCTTCGAGGCCCTCGTGATTCGAGACATAGCCTGGTAAAGTAGCACTAGCGCAGATGGTGGGAAGTTCAGAAGGCAACATGGGAGTATGTGAGCCTGTCGGGGAGATGAAAGCCCCTGCTGTGGAGCAGGTGTAGAAAGCTAGTGGTCTGCTTGCCTCTGAATTACCACAGTGACACTGGATTGGCTGGCCCCCGTACTACTAGTGCTGCTGGAGATAGCAGGGTGGCATGCACTGCGGCTAGGGTCTGGCCTTGTGCATGGACTGGCTTCACGTCCAGGAGATGAGCCTGCCCTAGCATTGCCTGGGGCCCCTACCAATTTGGAAGCACGATTCCTATTGTGTGGAGGCAGGGGACTGTGTTTAACATCAATGGAGTACCACCTGACCAGCTCCTCCTACCCTGTGGACGCCTGGTGGCCGGGGAGCCCCCGATTACCATGACTTTTATTTGCCACCCCTATATGGTGCTACCAACACCTAGGGTAGTGAGGTTATCTTTGGTGCTTACGGATTTGGGGGTGCTGATGCTGGGAAGCTCCCTGGTGATCTGAGGTCTTCACTGGACACTACTGGGGGATGCTGTGCTCTGTCTGCCCTGCCAGCGCATCGACTAGATGGTTGTCGCTGACTGAGTTGCCTCCGGATCCAGAACCTACCCAGTCTTGGTGGCTGCTTTCCTGAGGCTCGTCTGTGCATGTGGTTGAAGTGACCCCGTGTGCCCTAAGGGCCCCACAGGAACGGCCATAACCCTCATGTACACATAGCAGACTTGACACCTAGGCTACTTGGGCTCTGTGTTTCCCTGAAGCCTTGAGGTCCTCTCTGATGATTAGCTTTGTGGTCACCTGGGACTTCCCAGATTACTACTGGTACCACGTCTGTCGCCTGTATCAGCATAGTAGCACCGCAGGCCGATTGTAGAGGTCTGATCATTCTTCACTAGCACTTAGTGCAGCTTCTTCTTCTAATATTCCTGTTTGTGGGGTCGGGAACACCACAGGTCGCAAACAACAAGCAAAGGGGCACGCACGAGCACCTCCTAGGAGGGTAATCAAGCAGGGCACAAGTGGGGAAGACACCTCCTCCGATGATAGTAAGTTTGATAAACACCTGGCTACGATAGATGCCTCTGGCAAACGTCTGTAGAGTAAAATAGATTCCACAGCAGTAAAACTATGCCTCATCCATGAGGACTCCAGGAAACTGTCAGACAGTGACACCGCATTGGAGGTCACATCACAGTCACTGGCACCAGCTGTGCAGCCTACGGACCTCCACCTTACAGAACTACAAGCCCAAACGTTGTGACTGGCTGCTCAGCTGATAATAAGGAGGGGAGGGCCCACCAGAATAATAGTGGTGGGCCTACGGGAATAAATAGATGGTGACTCTTTGCTGGTCTTCCTTAAAAATTGGCTCCAGGAAGTTGTGGCTCTGGAGGGCCTATCCAAACATTATGCCCTGGAATGGGCTGACTGTATGCTCGTGCAGTCTCCTCGCCCAGGAGCCCTGCCTCACCCAGTGATAGCTCACTTCATTCACTACCGTGACAGAGATCATCTTTTGCAGCAGGCCCATGTGCATAGGCCTTTCATGGTGGAAAATGCCAACGTCTCTTTATTCCCTGGCTTCACCCTCCAAGTCAAAACCTAGAAAGCATCATTTCCCATAGTCAAGAAGAAGGTGCATAACCAGGACTTGCTTTAATCCTTACTTTTTCCGTCCCGGCTGAGAGTGTAGACAGAGGATCAGGTGCATTTCTCCATGGAGCTGGTGGCGGACTGGAACTGGTTTGAGTTGTACGACGAAGGTACTGTACACCCGGATATGTTGGAGCGCCAGAGACCCCTCCCCCCCATGTCCCCGGTAGTAGAGATCCCACCACAGAGGGAGGAATTGGCCTACCAAGCTACAAGTAGCCCTTGAACAGACAAGGGCACTAAAGACTGCTGCTTTTGCCCCAAACGAGGACTCCATGCTGTGGGTAGCCTTGACCTGTCGCAGCTCCACTACTGGCTCGGAGGACTCTTTGGTGCCAGGTCTGCATAATATACTACGAGGAGTTATCCTGGGCATGGCTGAAAATCTTATCTAACGAATAACTAGTGGGCGATCCCTGAAAAGTGGACCACAGTTCTACTTGGGATGTGGAGTACTGGTGGCTGCAATTAATTAATATTGATTTCTACTGTTTTTTAATATACATGGGCTGGGGGGAAAGCTGGGCAGGGGAGTTGCGCATTTTGTTCTCTTTCTTCCTGTAAGGAAATGGCTCCCTGTTGCAATTACCCCCCACTTTTTGCCTGATACTGATGCTGACTTGACTGAGAAGTGTACTGGGACCCTGCTAACCAGGCCCCAGCACCAGTGTTCTTTCACCTAAAATGTACCATTGTTTCCACAATTGGCACACCCCTGGCACACAGATAAGTCACTTGTAAAAGGTACCGGTGGTACCAAGGGCCCTGTGACCAGGGAAGGTCCCTAAGGGCTGCAGCATATATTGTGCCACCCTAAGGGTCCCCTCACCTAACACATGCACACTGCCATTGCAGATTGTGTGTGTTGGTGGGGAGAAAAAAAAGGCAAAGTCGACATGGCATGCCCCTCAGGATGCCATGCACACAAAATGCTGCCTGTGGCATAGTTAAGTCACCCCTCTAGTAGGCTTTACAGCCCTAAGGCAGGGTGCACTATACCACAGGTGAGGGCATAGCTGCATGAGCAATATTCCCCTATAGAGTCTAAGTCTATTCTTAGACATTGTAAGTACAGTGTGGCCATATTAAGTATATGGTCTGGGAGTTTGTCAAAAACGAACTCCACAGCTCCATAATGGCTACACTGAATACTGGGAAGTTTGGTATCAAACTTCTCAGAATAATATACCCACACTGATGTCAGTGTTGGATTTATTAAAAAATGCACACAGAGGGCATCTTAGAAATGCCCCCTGTATTTTACCCAATTGTTCAGTGCAGGACTGACTGGTCTGTGCCAGCCTGCTGCTGAGAGACGAGTTTCTGACCCCATGTGGTGAGGGCCTTTGTGCTCTCTGAGGACAGAAACAAAAGCCTGCTCTGGGTGGAGGTGCTTCACACCTCCCCCCTGCAGGAACTGTAACACCTAGCAGTAAGCCTCAAAGGCTCAGGCTTCGTGTTACAATGCCCCAGGGCACTCCAGCTAGTGGAGATGCCCGCCCCCCTAGACACAGTCCCCACTTTTGGCGGCAAGTCCATGGGTGATAATGAGAAAAACAAGGAGGAGTCACCCACCAGTCAGGACAGCCCCTAAGGTGTCCTGAGCGGAGGTGACCCCTGCCTTTAGAAATCCTCCATCTTGATTTTGGAGGATTCCCCCAATAGGAATAGGGATGTGCCCCCTTCCCCTCAGGGAGGAGGCACAAAGAGGGTGTAGCCACCCTCAAGGACAGTAGCCATTGGCTACTGCCCTCCCAGACCTAAACACACCCCTAAATTCAGTATTTAGGGGCTCCCCAGAACCTAGGAAACTAGATTCCTGCAACCTAAGACGAAGAAGGACTGCTGAGCTGAAAAACCTGCAGAGAAGACGGAGACACCAACTGCTTTGGCCCCAGCTCTACCGGCCTGTCTCCCCACTTCAAAAGAACTGCTACAGCGACGCGTTCTACAGGGTCCAGTGACCTCTGAAGCCTCAGAGGAATACCCTGCATCTCAAAGGACCAAGAACTCCAGAGGACAGCGGCTCTGCTCCAAAGAAGAAACATCTTTGCAACAAAGAAGCAACTTTGAAAGAACACACGTTTCCCACCGGAAGTGTGAGACTTTGGACTCTGCACCCGACGCCCCCGGCTCGACTTGTGGAGAACTAACTCTACAGGGAGGACTCCCCAGTGACTGCGAGCCCGTGAGTAGCCAGAGTTGACCCCCTTGAGCCCCCACAGCGAAGCCTGCAGAGGGAATCCAGAGGCTCCCCCTGACCGCGACTACCTGCTTCTAAGAACCCGACGCCTGGTAAGGGCACTGCACCCGCAGCCCCCGGGACTAAAGGATCCGACCTCCAGTGCACGAGCGACCCCCAGGTGGCCCTCTCCCTTGCCCAGGTGGTGGCTACCCCGAGGAGCCCCCCCCCTTGCCTGCCTGCATCACTGAAGAGACCCCTAGGTCTCCCATTGAGCTACATTACAAACCCGACACCTGTTTGCACACTACACCCGGCCGCTGAGGGTGTTCTTTTCGTCCTGACTTGTGTCCCCCCCGGTGCCCTACAAAACCCCCCTGGTCTGCCCTCCGAAGACGCGGGTACTTACCTGCTGGCAGACTGGAACCGGGGCACCCCCCTTCTCCATTGAAGCCTATGTGTTTTGGGCACCACTTTGACCTCTGCACCTGACCGGCCCTGAGCTGCTGGTGTGGTAACTTTGGGGTTGCTCTGAACCCCCAATGGTGGGCTACCTTGGACCCAACTTTGAACCCTGTAGGTGGTTTACTTACCTGCAAAACTAACAAACACTTACCTCCCCCAGGAACTGTTGAAAATTGCAGTGTCCAGTTTTAAAATAGCTTATTGCCATTTGTATGAAAACTGTATATGCTATTTTGCTAATTCAAAGTTCCTACAGTTCCTAAGTGAAATACCTTTCATTTAAAGTATTGGTTGTAAATCTTGAACCTGTGGTTCTTAAAATAAACTAAGAAAAGATATTTTTCCATACAAAAACCTATTGGCCTGGAATTGTCTTTGAGTGTGTGTTCCCCATTTATTGCCTGTGTGTGTACAACAAATGCTTAAAACTACCCTCTGATAAGCCTACTGCTCGACCGCACTACCACAAAATAGAGCATTAGAATTATCTCTTTTTGCCACTATCTTACCTCTAAGGGGAATCCTTGGACTCTGTGCATGCCATTTCTTACTTTGAAATAGTACATACAGAGCCAACTTCCTACACTTCCTTTGGAGTTGGTAGTTCCTTCCCCTCAACATCTCACTCCGTTACAGAATTAGATGGTCCCACCGCTGGGCTTTAGTTGGCGCTTTAGTGAGCCCTGTATTACTGATTGTTTGGACAGGATGTTATATGTCGCAGTCCTAGTCGGTGTTGGGGGTTTGTGATTTTGACTTGTTTGTTTGCTTCTTATTGTATTGTTTTCTTCTTCAATGGGGTACATATGGCAGCAAATGATTTGTTATGTGCTTGGTATGAAGGGCCCGGAATGGCTGTTGGGCGCGCTTTGTGGCAGTATGCCTGGACTGCATCACATGGTGACCCAGATTAGACTGATCACATGGAACATGCGGGGTCTATCCACCCCCTCTAAATGCTATAAAGTTTTAACTTGACTCGCAGTGAGGTACAGATTGCGTTCCTGCAGGAAACTCACTTTACGGAACCTGAAGGCTTGGCCATGTGAAGGCAATGGAGGGGCCAGTTATATGCCATCACTTACTCATCCTTTGAGCAGGGAGCATTTGTTTGGATCTGGCCTGGGGTGCCCTTCCAGGTACACTATGCAATAATAGAGCAAGGTCGGTACATGTTGTTGATGGTAGAGATGTTGCCTTATTAAATATTTAAGCCCCGAATGTGGACCAACCTGCCTTTCTGTCTAGCTAGGCTCCTCTCTTATCGCTAATTACCTCTTATTTGAAGATAGTGAGGGATGACTTTAATTGTGTTGCTGACCTGGGCTTAGATAGATCTCATATCCCTCTGCAGACAGCACCAGCACATAAATTTGTGCAGGCTGCCTGCTCCTGGGCTGCCCAGTGGGACCTCATAGATTGCTGGAGAGCACGGAACATGGAAGCCCAGGTATACTGTTACTGTTCTGGTTTACACAATTTGGAAGTGCAGCTCAACAGAGTTTATTGTTGTAGGGCATTGTGTGGTATGGTAGCTAACGCAGAATACTTGGTGAGGACGTATTCAGACCACTCCCCCTTGCTATATTCCTTTACATGGTCTCCACATAGGCTGAGGATTCCCACCTGGCGCTTAGATCCTACAGTGTTCATGGATCAGGCAATCCTGGTCTGTTAGGGAGAGGGGTTTCTAGCTATTGCCTTGATAATGCAGGATCAGCACCTTCACCAGGGATGGTATGGTAGGCAATGAAGGTGGTGGTTCAGGGGGGCAGTTCTGTATCTCTAACAAGATTGGAGTAAGTGCTCAGATGCACTCCAACATATAGAGACAGGAGGCAGTCCTTAGTGACCTTCCATAGGACTTAGAGGGGACTCTGGAAGGTAGGAAGTGTGTCCTGGGGAAAAAGGAGAAACTACTTGCTCTTGTAAACCAACTGCAGCACATCCATTATGAAGTCTACATGACTAGGCCCCATGCTGGAAGAGATAGGTTGGGCAAAATGCCTGTGTGGCTTTTGCAGAGCGAGGCAACAGGGTATATTCTACTCCAAACGAGGGATGCCTCAGGATGTGATGTCTTTACACAGGAGGGGATTAACACTGCATTCCTCCATTACTACAGAGACATGCTCTCGGCTAGTAGTGGGGTCAGTGAAGTTGGTATGCTGAACTACATTGCAGACTCTTCACCAGTGTCCTTAGACCTTGGGGTGACGGCACAATTAGGCATGGACATTACTGAACAGGAAGTCTGGGACACGATTAGAGAGATGGCGAGGGGAAGGTCCCTAGGCTAGATGGTCTCCTCATAATTTTATGCAATGTATGCCTCAGATCAACTATGTTGGTAACCTTGTTTAACAATTCCAGGGCACAGAGAGTGCTCCTTCCCTCATTGCATGAGGGCACAATTGTATCCTTTCCTAAGAAAGACAAAGATCCACTTCTGTTAGATTCATATCACCCCCTCTCGATACTTAACTCTGACTACTGAGTAAGGTACTTGCAAACCAGTTACTACTACGTATGTGCTCTCTGGTTCATCCTGACCAAACTGGCTTTATGCCTACTTGTAGCACCATACCTAACACCGGTTAGTTGCTGCTCAACTTGGATCAGCGAGAGGGACTCCCCCAATTCCCTACTCATGTCCATAGATATTAGAAAGGCATTTGATTTGCTTTGGAAGGAGTTCTTATATGCCACCTTACCCAGCATGGGTTGTGGATCACCATTCATTAAGTGGATGAGACTCTTATACACCGGCCAGTTGGCTTGGGTTTGTACTGGCTTGGTGGTCTCATAGGTGAGTCCGTTAGAACGGGGCACCAGGCAGTGGTGCCCGTTATCATCATTATGACTTTCCCTGGAACTGTTCGTTCGGATGATATGGCAGAGGGTCCACTATCGGAGCTTACAGCTATCTTCTGATTGCCTCTATCTCTCAATGACATGCTTCTTGTTAGAAATGGGGTCTCTAGTTGGCAGTCGGTTTGCACCCTGTCCAAGTAGGGACCCTCACTCTAGTCAGGACAAGGGAGATACCCACTCAGATAACCCCTGCTCACCCCCTTGGTAGCTTGGCACGATCAGTCAGGTTTATATCAGAAGCAATGTGTAAAGCATCTGCACATCACACACAGAAACACAGTGAAAATACTACAAAAGGACACCACACCAGGTTTAGAAAAATAGCCAATATTTATCTGTGTAAAACAAGACCAAAACAATAGAAATCGGACATATAGTGCTAAAGATATACATTTTGTAAGATTTAACTTGAAAATACAGTTCTTTGAGGTTGATAGCTCCACCTGTGGTTTCACAGCGTCGTGATCAACAAAACCAACAGTTCAGGCCGGC
Source organism: Pleurodeles waltl (assembly GCF_031143425.1). NCBI lineage: Eukaryota > Metazoa > Chordata > Amphibia > Caudata > Salamandridae > Pleurodeles > Pleurodeles waltl. The sequence continues at coordinate 980,440,534 of NC_090437.1, read as the reverse complement.
CACAGTGTTGCAAGCCAGCTACGTTGTTGGCAAGACCCGCAAACAGTACCTTTCGAATTGCATGGCATTGTGATTCTCGTGGTGAGCTCTGGAGAGTGACGTCGCTGGCGTCCCGGTGTCGGTTCCAGAGTTGGTGCGCAGTTGTCGGGCCCTTGAAGTAACACCTGTTGCAGATTGAACTCTGGGCTGATAAAGTCAGGAGCGGTGCAAAGCTAGATAATGTGACGTGCGGTGCCTACAGGTCACATGCAGGCAACGGCTCGGTGATGGCGTCCAGTGACGTCGGTGAGACCAGGGCTGCGGTGTGAAGTGGGGCGGTGTGACGAGTGGTGTCAGCAGGTCACGGTGCAGGCGGCAGCATCATCGTTGCTGAAGTGCTGTCGTCGATAGGCCCAAGCTGGCTGTGCAGGACAGTGCTTCGTGACCCTCACGAGCGGTGTCCACAGGCCATGGTGCAGGCAGGATGCCTGGTGACAACACTGAAGTCGAAGGTGCTGGCGTCGGTGGACCGGGGCTGCAGTGCGGGACGGTACTTTGTGTATCTCACAAGTGGCGTACACAGGCCACGGTGCAGGCAGCGGCCCCAGTGACAGCAGGAGCGTTATCAGCGGGAATGCCAGGCTGCGGTGTGAGCAGGGTGACGCTGGAGTGCAGGGCCCATCAGTAGCTGTGAGAGCAGCAGCTCGGTGAAGTCGTCTGATGATGGCGTCTGTGAGAACAGGGTCGTGGTGCAAAGCAGGGGAGTGCGGCTCCGTGCGGCGTCAGCAGGTCACGGTGCAGGCCAGCAGCATCAGTGGCGGTGTCGCAGTAGTTTCTCCTCTTGAACAGCACAAAACACAGGCCCTCATTCCGAGTTTGGCTGGCGGCGGTAGCCGCCAGCCAAACGGAAACCACCACTTGGCTGCTCCGCGGTCAAAAGACCGCGGAGGCCATTCTGGCTCTCCCGCTGGGCCGGCGGGCGCCCGCCAAAGGAGCGCCCGCCGGCCCAGCGGGAAAGGCCCTGCAACAATGAAGCCGGCTCCGAATGGAGCCGGCAGAGTTGCAGGGGTGCGACGGGTGCAGTTGCACCCGTCGCGATTTTCACTGTCTGCAATGCAGACAGTAAAAATCTTTCTGGGGCCCTGTTAGGGTGCCCCTGCACTGCCCATGCCAGTGGCATGGGCAGTGCAGGGGCCCCCAGACACCCATTCCCGCCATCCTGGTTCTGGTGGTGAAAACCGCCATAAACAGGCTGGCTGGAAGGGGGTCGGAATCCCCATGGCTGCGCTGCATGCAGCGCCGCCATGGAGGATTCTCCCAGCCGGGGGTAATCCGGCGGGAAACCGCCGGACCCGGCTGGGCGACCGCGGCTTTACAGCCACGGTCGGAATCCCCAATGAAGCACCGCCAGCCTGTTGGCGGTGCTTCAGCCGGCCCCCACCCTGGCGGTCATAGACCGCCAGGGTCAGAATGAGGCCTACAGTGTTTCCAGTGCTGCAGGTCGAGGAAACTGAAGTCTTTGGTGTCCCTGAGACTTCCAACAGGAGACAAGCTCTACTCCAAGCCCTTGGAGAACTTCCTCAAGCATGACACACAGCAAAGTTCACCCTTTGCACTCTTGTCAGGCAGAAGCAGCAACCGCAGGCCAGTCCAGCAAAGCAACACAGCAAAGGTACAGTACAGCTCTTCAGCTCTTCTCCTGGGCAGAGGTTCCTCTTGATTCCAGAAAGACTTAAAAATTCTGGGGTTTTGGGTCCAATACTTATACCCCTTTCTGACTTTGAAGTTGGCAAACTTCAAAGCAGAGTCTCAAGTGTTTTTAAGATCCTTCCTTGTCCAGGCCAGGCCCCAGACACACACCAGGGGTTTGGAGTCTGCATTGTGTGAGGGCAGGCACAGCACTTTCCGGTGTGAGTGACCACTCCCCCCCTCCTCTCCAGCTCAGATGGCCCATCAGGATATGCAAGCTACACCCCACACCCCTTTGTGTCACTGTCTAGAGAGAACTCACAACAGCCCAACTGTCAAACTGACCCAGACGGGGAATCCACAAACAGGCAGAGTCACAGAATGGTTTAAGCAAGAAAATGCCTACTTTTTAAAAGTGCCATTATCAAAATAACAATCTAAAAACCAACTTCACTAAAAGATGTATTCTTAAATTGTGAGTTTAGAGAACATAAACTCCATATTTCTATTTGCTTTCAAAGGGAAGTTATTTAAAGGGAGACCCCATGTTAACCTATGGGAGAGATAGGCCTTGCAACAGTGAAAAACAAAGTTGGCAGTATTTCACTGTTAGGACATGTAACACACATCAGTACATGTTCCACCTTTAACATACTCTGCACCCTGCTCATTGGGCTACCTAGGCCCTACCTTAGGGGTGCCTTACGTGTAGTAAAAGGGAAGGTTTAGGCCTGGCAAATGGGTACACTTGCCAAGTCAAATTGGCAGTTTAAAACTGCACACACAGACACTGCAATGGCAGGTCTGAGCCATGTTTACAGGGCTACTAATGTGGGTCGCACAACCAATGCTGTAGGCCTACTTGTAGCATTTCATTTACAGGCCTTGGGCACCTCTAGTGCACTTTACTAGGGACCTACCAGTAAATCAGATATGCCAATCATGGATAAACCAATCAACAGTACAATTTTTATAGGGAGCTCTTGCACTTTAGCACTGATTAGCAGTGGTAAAGTGTGCAGACAATAATCCAGCAATAACAGAGTCTAGTACACCATAAAAACAGGAGGTCAGAAGGGAAAAGGAGAGGGGAGACATGCCAAACAGCTGTCAGGTCTAACACTTCTATACATGAGAGACAAGGACTTGGATCTTGGGGACACAGTGACTGCATTGATGAATTTTGGTCGCTTTCTAGGATTAGAGGTAAACTGGAGTAAATCCTGTGTTTACTTTCTCAGAGAAGGTCAAGGAGGGAACAGGTCTATACCGACTGCTCCAACCATGCGCTAGGAACACACTATTATTCACTATTGGGGGATGGCGGTATATCAGGGGATGGCCGTATATCATACAGTGGATTTGCTTTAAGATGGCAATCTGTGCTGTACCATTACTGCCTTGAGACACTTGGTGGCCTTTTGGTCCACCTTCCACTATCGGCGGGTGGTAGAGTAGTGGTTTCTAAGATGGTGATGTTGCCCAGACTCCTCTACCTCTTTGCTCCCCTTCTAGTGGAACCTACACTGACGTTCTTCTGAGAACTGAATGGTATCATGCTGACACTGTATTGGGGAAATCTGCGTCGCGCTGAAGACACTGCTCTTGCTGGTGGGCGAGGGTGGGCTTGCTGAGCTGGATTTTGAACTTAACTATTTAACAACACAAATGTAATGGGTTACCTGCTGGAGGTCAACTCTGTAGGATGGAATGGGATAGGATGTTGTGAGGTTGTCCTACTTTCCAAGGATCTCCTAACCAGGATCTTGCTGAAACCCAGACCAATATCCATTGTCTGAGATCTACTAATTAGAATGGCACACTATGCTTTGGCTATGGCGCTGCAATGAACACGCACTAAACTGCCACATACCTCGGAGCTGCCAATGCTGGTTACATGACGCTTGGGGCAGATGGAGGATTGGTTGGGACTTCGACGCTGGTCGCAACTGGGGATCACTTTATTGGGTGATCTTTTTGTGGGGGGCGAGCTCTGTCCCTTCATGGATTTGCAACAGACGTTTCACATACCAGTGGGACATCTTTTTTATTCCACGGATCTCAGCTGCCCAGGCCGCGAGTAGTGGGGTCATGGCATTGCGGAACCGCCATAGCACGAGTGCCTGCATTATATCTTTCTAATGACAGGCCGGATGAAGGTGGTCATTTTGCTCTACAGAGCACTGTTGAAGAGAGCTCAGCTTGATCTGACGCGCTTGAGGTAGCACTGAGAGGAGGAATTGGGGATGCCACTGACAAACAGAACTTCGGAGGAGGGTGTTGTAGCCCATCCCCAAAGTATCCTGGAATGCCCGCTTTAAGCTCATTCAGGCCCGTATTTATACTTTTTTTAGCGCCGCATTTGCGCCGCTTTTTGGCGCAAAACGGCGCAAACCTACAAAATACAATGGTATTTTGCAAGTTTGCGCCGTTTTTGCGTCAAAAAACGACGCAAATGCGGCGCTAAAAAAGTATAAATACGGGCCTCAGTTCTTCTACCTACATATGGCACACCTCACCCCTTGGCATCTGCATGCCATGTTTCCCAGCACAATACCAGCATGTACTCTATGTTTAGCAGAGGATGCAGGCTTTTTTCATATGATCTGGTCTTCTCCGTTGTTGGTGTCTTACTGGTCCACCATGCTCCAGGTCACTTGCCTTGCCACTGAGTGGAAGATTACTTGACTCTGCACTCCTGCCTGCTTGCAGACATCTGACTATGAGTTGGAAATTAGCCCTGGATCCTGACGTGTATAGGTGGGGATAGGAGTTGGTGAGATTGGCAGCTTGCGAGAGGGAGGCGATGCAGAAAGAAGAGAGTAGAGGTGTATGCAGGATCGCTATATTGCCTGAGTGGATGCTATACTGGTGGCTTGCCCCAGGTTGGGAACCTCTGCATGGGGCTTCTTCCCTTTCCACTAAACTGCTGAGAATGGCTTTGACTCAGCAGACCAGCCTTTAAACAGTTTGGAATGTGATAGCCTGGTAGATTGTGGGCTCCTGGCCAAGGTTGAATGCATTGATAGATATCTGTGGTAGTTTTAGACAGGTATGGGGGCCATTCTTGAGCCCTGCCCCTAAGTACCAGCCCTGCGTACATTGGGTCATCTGATGCCCCCAATGGGATGTATGATTGACCTGTTAGATGTTACACCGCGTGTCATGATACCCTGATAGATAGCAATGTTCCTGAACTTTCTGCTTGCTTCTTGTACATTTTGTTGTTGTGTGATGTTTTGACTAAGTGCAAATATAAAAATATTTTTAAAAAGTGAGATTGCCTGCTACTATGACTTTTTGCTTTTGAGGAGGTATCACAAAAAGCAGTCGGCTTTAGCCTCTATGAGTTAGTGTATGAGCGCCCTGTGAGAGGACCTCTCAGTCGTATGAAGGAAGGCTGGGAGAAAACTCCCAGAAACCCCTTGCAAGAGGTTGTTGATTATATGTTAGTCTTCAGACCTAAGATGGTGCACTACATGAAAGAGGCCACTACGAATTTAGAGGAAAGCCAGGAAATGATCAAGAAGTGGTATGACCCCAAGGCCATTAATATCTCAGGTTCTCCTTTTTAGATTTTGGTATAATTTTATATATTGAAATGTACTTTCTTTTTCTAAATTGGTTTGGAATTTGTCTTGAGTTGTTTTGGGACTTTATTACTGTTTTGGTATTATATAAATATGTTACAGATCGGCTTTAAGTCAGCTCGCTCTATGTCATAGTTTCCAGGGGTTTGAGCTCAGGTTAATTTATTGACTCTGCTGGTTCACCCTAACAAGAATTGTGTTTACTACTTAAGGTGGGTACTCACCCCCACTTACCTAATACAGAGTGTGGTGTTAGGTGGTATACTGTGACAAGTGACGATACATCCTGAGGTATTGCTAGTGCTGTGGGTCAGATCACACGGCAGAGTAAGTTGAACAATGGTAGAGCGAGGAGAATTTCAAGAGTGTGATTAAAGGGCTTGGGTGCATTAGATGGCAATTGGATGAACATAAGATCATGTGAGCATTGTTTCGACAGATGTTTGGGTTGCAACCAAAGGAAATGGGGTGATTAGAGTGTGGGTGTGGTCAAGGAATGTTGTTTGATGATGAAGTGAAAGGTGATGATGGCGCTTGAGGTGAGGAGGTGTGTGACTATGTGCACCAGACATCAACCCAATGCCATACAACTGGGTTAAACTCCCACTTCCCAGTCAGCAACACAGTATGATACTGAGAAAATCCATCAGTGCTGTCATGGGGTGCTGTGTAGACAAATGGCATTTACATGTGGGCTCATGGAGCACAGGCAAACTAGGTGGAGTCAGGAGGGTGTAGAGTGAAAGGTTTAAAAGTGTACATCAACACAGAAAAAACACATATTTAAGCTTGCTTCAATCTAAAATATCAACCCCTTCCTATGAAGGGTTATCATTGATGCAGTGAGACTAATACAAGAGTACATGCTTTATTTGCCAAGTGTGAATATAGGATTGATTCATGATATATCTTTTAGGTGTCTTAACAAATATGGCGGTTGTGCCAAATGTGCACATGTCCACAAAGGGTGGCAAGATGAGAAATGAATGAGGAGTGTGGGGATAGGAACTAGGATAGGAAAGATGAAAGAGAAGATGAAGATTGTCTTGATGAGAGGAAGCGGAAGCAGGGGAATTAAGAGGAAAGAGAAAAGAGTCTTAGGGTAATGACTCATGTTATATTGAGGCAGTTTTCAGGGTGAGCATAAGAAACTGAGAAGGTCTATTATTTGACCTGTTATTTTAAATGTTTCATTGGTGTTCTCAAAAAACTTGTGAGATCAGTTCAAAAGTACACAGCTCTAATAAATATAATTGTGCAGTCATCCCAGACCCGAGTTGTTAATTCCTATAAATAATTATGAGGATAACCCAGATACAATTTGCAAGGACTGTCGCAAATGATTCAGTTCTTAAATTATTTGTGAAGAAAATCCAGAATTTTAAAAATGTATTTGTTTACATTAATTAAAGTCATTAGAAAAGACAGGAATGCAAACTGTGATGAAACCATGTGCCCTAATCTCCATTTGAAAATTCTAAATTAAACGTAATCACACAGAGAGGCTGCATAGTTATAAATACTTATGAAAAATATTTTTAAATCACCTTTGTTCTTGCAACTAAATAATTCGCCATAGAGTACTTACATAAAAGTATGCAGATTTAGTTTACAGGGGTGCAAATTTCATACAAATGCTAAAACTGCCTAGCAACTGTAGAGCTGATTTGTTCAAACATGCTATAACAGTTCCCTTTCGCCTCCTAATGTTTAATATATGCCTTCAAGTAATCTACAGCAGATACTTTCTAAACCTTGAGAGATGCATAAAATCTGGGTCAGCAATCCACCCGAGCTAAGCAGATATGGCACGTCAAACAGTTTACAATCCTTATGAAAAACCATTGGAAAGTTTAGACAGCTCTGCCCTCGTTTGAAAACATGAGTGAATGGTCTATTATGCATATTTTTACTTTTTCATTAACTAATAGTCTTCATAACAGGAGATAATTTTCGCCTGTTTCATAATTAGTGAGTTCGGCTGCAAATACGGAAATTGTCCATTACAAAGATCCCCCAGCTACAGATTTCTAATTGAGAGATTTAAGAAAAGCTTACAAACGATAACATACAGATTACTGGATTTAAAAACTTCCTCTCAAATTGAGTATTTGAACATGCTAATCTGAGATAATCTTAACTTTATTCAAAGAATAACAAAGGTAACCTCAAGTGTTCCGCTCTGACTGTACAGGGTGATTTCTAATCCGACCTGTGCCAGCCCTGTGCATTCGAAAAGCCCAAACACAATTCTCAGAATTCGATACTGAGAAATATCAGCCAGATGTGACAGTTTGCCTCAAAGGCTGCAGCCCCACAAATTTGGGTTAGCATCAATTTATGTGACATAACAACGCACTATGGAACCTAACAAGGGGCCTATCATTTTCCTGCGCAGGTGCAGGCAAGACGAGTTTAATGTTAAATGTGTAGATTTTAGTGCAATTAAGTTATCGTCTGCAAGCAGTGCATTAATAGTGATTAGCCAGCCTGTCCAAAATTCAATGTTTGCCATTAATACTGTAGCCAGAAGTCCATTTGGTCTGGGAGCACCCTTAGTGCACATCGAATTCAAGGTTTTACACACCCTATTATCAGTAATATCTGATAGCATACCTTAAATGCCACTGGTGTTACTAGATGTAGCTCAGTGGAGGAGACAGCTTCACGAACAGAGGATTCATTCCTTCAGGGAGACTATGTTGGCCAACAGTGCGTGTCCCCTCAGTGATAATATAATTTAAACACATCCAAAAGTTACCGGCATCACTCGCTTTGCCGACATCAAATACATTGAGCGATTGTTTTTCATTAGTAGCACATTTTGCCTGCTAGGTTGCTTTCTGATAAAGGACTCTTTTTTTTTGGTTGACCTTCTGTTCTAATTTAAGACCATTACTGGCAGTATTTATATTACTGAGTGACTTATTTAGAGACTACTTCATTTAGTTTAGTTCCCTAGTATACCAGAAATTGTTTGACCATATACTATTATTTTTGTGTTACTTAGAGAGGGCTTATCCCAGAGATTAGTGCATAGATAAATCAATAATTTAAGCAAGGTGGCTTCACAAACAGATGACGTATTGGCTTGAGAATTTAGAAAGAGATGTTAATTGGACACAGAAGAAGTCAAGCGTGCCCTGAATTAGGCAGAAGTTCAACAGCCGACCGGGGTGGTGATTACAGTGGCAGTGCCATGCTGCAGGAAATTAAACTCAGACCTCTGCCACAGACAGAACAACTGCAGCGGGCTCGTCACCTGGTGTGATCAGCAGGCGCCAAGGAGCTGGGGCCTATTGGTGCCCACAGAGACAGATTCTGCAGAGAGTGCATGAAAAGGGCTGGGACCTGCCTTCACTGGTGGTGATGGCGAGAGTGAGTAGGGGGCTGATTGATCACCGCTTTCTGGTGAGGACTCCATCTGGCAGCACCAGAGTCTGGTATTGAGGCTGCAGAGACCTGTGGGCCTGGTTTGTCTCTGGGCTCTATGCAGAGAAGTTTAGGAGGAGGACTGGCGGGCTGTGGGCAGCCTCAGGAGACCTCTATGTAGAATCTTAGGACAAAAATTATGGAGAACCTCATGAGCTGTGACTGGGGCCACAGTGACTGGCTAGGCAAATGACAAAGGAATGGATGGAAAACACTAGAGGCGACCTCGTGGAATCCCCTGAAGTTCCATGTACACACCTCCACCTGTCTGCAATATCTATCTGCGTATGAGGGCACAAAGCTCTAGGGCCTGCATCTGGTGGAGGAATAATAGAGGCTAAACGGTGGCAGCCATAGCATCAGTTTACTTTGGAGAATGCTTCAGCTAGGAAATGCCATGCCAGGCATTAATAACCCAATCTGCCCTGGTGCTGAACAACTGGGTACACATATGAATAATTGAGGGGGGAACAGATAGAGTTGGGAAAGAAACCATTCAGTGGTCATCAGCAGTGAACTGCAGCACTGAAGAGCTAAGAGGCTTAATCTACATTAATGACCACAGAGACTGGAGAACCATGCCTTGAAAGCAATAAGTTACCCCAGGACCTGGTGGCAGCAGTCATACAGATGAGCCCTGTGCCTTCATTCGGGATAGCCACATCAACCATACACTAGTCATAAAAGGAAGTTAAACCACAATGGGCAGAGACAAGCCCATTCAAAGGACCCAGCAATCCTAAATATATCTTTTTACCAAACTCCCTGCTGCAAACGAACAAAACTGACATACAAAATACAGACACTGTGACTGTATTATAAGAAACTGACAATACTAGACAAGTGCTGAAAATACGTACAGGTGAAGTTAGATCTGACGTTATTATTCAGTTGCAGATCCTGAGAAACGCAGTAGAGAGGCTTATGAAGACTGAGGGTCTAATCTTAGAGATCAATCCTAGACCTGAAGTGGGCAGATTGTGTTGTGAGGCCAAGAGCCTCCTAAACTGGGCGAAGGATGCGGAGAAGAAAACCAGTTAGAATGATCTGTGTCTGGTGAGCTTTTCAGAGGAAGTGGAAGGAGCTGCACGTGAACACTTTCTGCTGGAATGGTTCACACCCTGTGTCCCAGAGTTGGAGCGCTCCCTGTGCGTCATAGTGGAGTGTGCACATAGGGCACTTGTACAAAAATCTCCACTGGGGGTTCTCTTCGTGCCTCATAATTGCTAGATTATTGACATACATAGACAGACTCCATCCTGCACATGGCTCAAAAGGAGGGAACTCCACCATATTACTCCACTAAAATTAAATTCCTAATCTTCCGTGATTACACAAATCTGGTACAACAGCAACAAAAGTCTTTTGAAGGGGTACAACAAAACTTTAAGGCCATCTGTTTGGACTACAGCCTCCTCTACCCTGCAAAGGTGACAGTGATAAGGCAATCCAAGGTCACCTTCTTAGGAACCCTGCTCAGGTAATTTTGTGATTAATACGGAAGAAGCAACAGGGAGAGACGAGAGTCTGACTGGGACGTAGAACAAAAGTTCAGAGGATGAAACTTTTATACTTAGGGGGAGCTGCGAAATGGGGCTGAGGTGACAAAACGCAACCATGGTATGAAACAGGAACCACTGAAGATGTCCTAAGTTTGGGAAAGGCAGAACGGAGACCAAACCCTACCCGAATGCAGAATCTGTCTTGACAGGGGAACAAGTCTACATGGAATAGAACTTTCTTGACCAAGTCGTGACATAAAGAAATCAAGCTCAAATCACAGCAAAAAAGGTAGTTCTCAATAGACTTCCACTCTTTGTTCCATGAGTTTAACCCCCTCCATCAGACGACATATGGAGGATGGCACAAGACGGCCAGCATAATACAGCGGAGGACTGGTCACAGTCAGCTGACCGATACTTAGGAATCATAACATACATAATCAAACGACTGCTATGTTGGAGGATACAGTTGCAGGAGATAGATACTGAGTAAATCTCATGTGGGACTATAACTTTTATGTAGTAGGAGTGAGAAACCAAAGGAGAGCCTGTCCCTGGTTCTCCCAATAGAACCACATGAAAAACTTGAATTTGTTAAGAGTACGTAGAGGTATGGGACGAGGTGTTACTGAAACACAATTCGGTTGAGCCAATGAGCCAATTTTGTGGGCCCCTCCACATGAATCACAACAGATGTTTCAGAAATATATGTTACGGGGTTGGGGGAGTTGTTGCCCATAGTGCGTTTTACACGTCATTGCAGGATCACAGACAATGAACAGGTAGGAATACATGAAACACTATGACAACATGACACTCCATAAGACTGTGTCCACATTGTTACCTGGAAAGTGAATAGGGTACTTAATAAAATCAAGCAGAACACAAAACTTAAAATGGTGAAGTGTTAGAACCCTGACATCCTCTTCCTCCAAGGAACTCATCTGCCTGGTACCGGATGCCACTTCCTTGCTTGTCAGTGTTTCCCTAAAGTACTCCATGCAAGGTTTGCAAGAGGCCTATAGGGGGTTGCATTAGTGGAAAAGAGACTACTGTTTACACCATCACACACATGGTGGGGTGTGCAGGGAAATCAGGGAGCTTCCATAGGAACACTAAAAGGAAAAGCCTCATCAATAGAGAACATTTATTCCTCTGCTTTCTACAACTTTCTTACAGTGAGTAAGTTGGTTGATATCATAGCTCCCAGTTGGAAAACTGTTCGTAGGTGGAGATTTTAATGGGAATGTAGATTGGTCAGTGGATTGATCGCAGACAAGAACTCTTACTTAACAAGGACCCACACACCTGGCCAATTCCTAACAGCATTGGTCCTGTGTAACATATGTTGTTGCTTCCAACCACTGCAAAAAACATCATCTGCTCTGGGTCACACAAATCATTCTCAAGATATGACTACTTTCTAGTGCTTCAGGATAATTTGGGCAAAGTCACACAGATGCAAATGTGGCCTGAGTCCTCTTAGACCACACCTCATTTAAATTAACACAGGAAGAGGCGGGTGGGCTTGCAAGACAGGATGGTACCTCAGTGCCCCCTGGCTGACAGATGAGGGATTTAAAACATGGCACAATTGAAGCAGACAGGTAATTTATGCACTACTGAGGCTAAGCAGAATCACAGCCAGCACTTTAGGAAGCATTCAAGGCACACATGAGAGGACAAACTCAATGGGGCATAACACGCGTCAACAAGAGAAAGTATGTATCCCTATTAGAAGTTCGTCTTCCAGATTCAGAATTCACCTGTATGACACCTACAACCCGATTCTTCATAAATGTTGAACACCACAGTGAAAAACTCACTCAAAATCTAAAGGAAGAGGCAAAGTTGTCATGTGTGACATCCTAAACCTGGGAGAACCAATGGGCAATAAAGCAAACAAACGCATGCACTGGCTATGCCAGTATAGAGACACTATCTGAGTCACCCAGCAGCCAGAGAAACAACAAGTAATGGTCCATCACCAGATTGTACATCCTACCCAGGGGAAAACGGAAGGGTCTATTTCCGTCGGTGCCACATTACAAGAAGACCAGAAACAGCAACTGCAGCAATCCTACTCTGTTTTCAGGGAAACCCGGGAGGACTAATGTATTCCAGTATGAAATATCCACGCTAGAAAAACAGGTAGTGAAGCAGAGGCCCTATCGCATACCAGAAGCTACAAGGGTGGCTGTTGGACGAGAAATGTTGGATATAATTGAGCCTTCAGAGAACATGGTGTTCTCTGCTCGTCCTTGTGACAATAGAGGGTGGCAGCATTAGATTTTGCATCAACTTTAGACAGTTGAATAAAATCTCAAAGTTTGACACTTACTGCATGCCAAGAATTGATAAGCTAGTACAGAAACTCTGGAGTACCTGTGTTATGCCCACTGCTGATTGAAAGAAAGGCGGTGGCAAATTCCATTGGCCCCAGAGGCACGAGAAAATACAGCCTTCGCAACTTTCTTGGGCCTCTCTCACTTTAAAAACCTGCCGTTTGGTTTCATGAAGCACATGCGACTTTCTAAAGATTGATGGATTCTCTCTTAAAATTCCACCAAGCATATGCAGCGGCTTATCTGGATGATATAGTCATTTTCAGCCCAAGTGAGAGGCACATATTCTCCATTTGGATGAGAACTTAGGAGCTCTAGAGCAAGCAGGACTGACTGCTAACCCAAAGAAGACCACACTGGCTACTGATCACGATCAGTATTGAGGGTTTTTATTACAAGCAGGGACCATTATACCCCAGGTAGACAAGGTGGCAATAATTCAACAAATTCACAGACGTACTACAAAAAAGAACTACGGTCTTTTGTAGGACTTGTGGGATAGTACAGAATGTTTATTCCCCAATTTTCAGAGATCGCTAGCCCTCTCACGGATTTGTTGAAAATGAATACCCTACCGACTTACTACCTACTGGTAGATACAAGTAAAACTGCATATACACTTGGGTGATCATCAAGAGTGTGAGCAATACAAATCCAAAGGTGTGTAAGGTGACGGTAGCACCGGCTGGGAGACTTGCAATAGCTAGTGGCCAAAGCGTCCTAATACAGTTTACCTATCTTTCTTCTGAGAGCCGTGTTGCTCCTGATGGTGCCTAGGGACTATGCCTTAAATTCAGAAGTGTGGACGAATCAGAAGGAAATCCATACAAAAGACATTCATTGGAATGAGTGTGTGATTCAGCCATTGGCTAATAAATCTCATGGAGAAATAATGAACCCAGTCGTTGTGATGATTATGTCATGGTTCACAAGGGGCTTGGCCACCTAATTGAGCTTGGGTTTGATCAGGGTGGGGCTCTCCGTGAAGACTTCAGTACAATGCCAAGTCTGTGCATTGGAGGGGCTTTGACATGCTCATCTCATTGATTGCACACAAGAGGTTGTCTACCCAGAATAGATCCAGTACAGGGAGAAGGCTGTGGAGCTTGGGTGGCTGCAGGGAGTAGGTTCCCTGTCAAGACTTATGCACAGGACAAACTGTGCCTAACAGGGGCTTGGCCAGCTAGTGGGGATTGAGTGTCTGGAGGGAGTGGGCTCTCCATGAAGCCTTGTACACAGACTGAAGGCTGTATGTGGTAGGGGCTTGACCACCTAAGTTTGCTTGATGCCTGTAAGGAGTGGGCTCTTCATAAAGAGTTGTGTACAGGGTGATCTCTGTGCGTAGTAAAGGTATGACTACCTAAGGTGGTTTAGCTGTCAGCAGGGAGTAGCCTGTCTGTGAAGATTTATACATGAGACAGAGATGGTGTGTAGTAAATGCTTGGCCACCTAATGAGGATTGGATGTCAGTAGGGAGTGGGGTCTCCATTAAGACTTCTGTACAAAGCGAAGGCTGTATGTTATGCATCACCTATCCACAAAGAGTCAGGTACAAGGTGAAGTTTGTCCATAGTAGGGACTTGTTCACCAAAAAGGGCTTGGGTGTCTGGAAGGAGGTGAAATCTGTGACTTGTAAGGGGGTTGACCACACATGCCTCGTTGATTGCCCACTCACAAATGGTCCTGTACAAAGTCGAGGATGTGCATATAAGGTGCCTGGCCACCTCATGGGGCTTCAGTATCTGAAGAAAGTAGGCTCTCCCTGAAGAATTATGCACAAGGCAAACTCTGCGCCTGGTAAGGCTTGAGTGTCTGGAGGGGGTGGGGTTTCCATAAACACTTCTGTACAAGGCAAAAGCTATGCGTTGTAGGGGCTTTGCCAACTGAGCCTCATTGATTGCACAAGAGATTACTCACAAAGGGTCAGGTACCAGGTGGAGGCTGTGCATAGTAGGGCCTTGGCCACCTATGTCTCATTAATTACCCAAGAGGTCACCTACGTGCAAAGGGTTCAAGGCAAAGACTGAAGGCTGTCGACAGTAAGGGTTGGCCACCTAATGTGTCGTGGGTGTCTGCAGCAACTGGGCTCTTCGTAAAGACTTCTGTACAAAGAAAATGCTGTGCCCTGTAGGGGCCTGGCTACACACGCCTCAGTCATGGTGTCCAACAGGTCTCCTATGTAGAAAGGGTCCAGTACAGTGCGTAGGTTCTGAGTATTAGGTGCTTGGCCACCTAATGGGGCTTCGGTGTCTGGATGGAGGAGGCTCTCCATGAAGGGTTATGCACCTGGCAAAATCTGTAGGAGTAGGGCCTTGGCTAGCTAATGAGGCTTGGGTGTCTAGAGGTAGTGGGCTCTCCATCACTTCTGCTTGTGAGCCATGTTTTGCCACCTTGGGTTAATAGGACACATTGAGAGAGGGTAAGATGACTGATCTCAAATAATGGATTGATTTGCTATAATGACCATTGAAAATGTCATTTTTCAGTGTTCAAAACAAGAAAGTAGCAAACAAAATGTAAATATCCCCTACTTGCGACCATACGTCCAATGGCACTAAACAAGTAAAGTGAGCGAACCTGACCCACTCTGAAAAGTACCGTACACACTTTAAATTCTTAATTCCAACTATTCATATATCATCTCTCCCCCTACCATCTAGCCATCCCTCCTTTCATCTGCTCACATATTAAACCTTCACTCTTCCATCCGTCGATCGATCTGTTCAGCCTTCTGCACACTACTGATCAACCCAACCATCTTCCCACCTAACTGCCAACTGAGCAGTCTACACCTTCTCTTTTCCATCCATATTTTCTCTTCCATCCATCCTTTCACCCGTCTGTTCTTTCCCTCTCCGATCTCTCTTTTCACCCATCCATTCTTCAATCCTTTCACACTTACATCCATCTATTGCCTCTTCTATCCCTCTCACACTAACATCCTTTTAATTTTGCTTCACTTCACCCATCCTTCTTCCTTCCACCCATCCTTTCTTTCCCATTGTTACCACTTTGCTTCTACCTTTCACATTTCTTTCCTTGCTTTCACATTTCCTTCCCTGCTTTCCCTCTTTTTTTCCTTCACCTTTTGATCCACCCATCTTTCATTTCCCCAGTACTTACTACTTCCTTCTTATTTTTTCTATCTCCAGCTTGTTCCTTCTGTTTGTCTTTATCTCTGTTGTCATTTCTTTTTCTCCTTCTTCACTGTATGTGGCTGATCTTGCAGCACTGGACCCTACCCCCGGCTCTGGTGCGGATTTGCTCATTTGGATTTTTATAAGGTGTTGGCTGTAGACCTTCAGAGGCCCATAATTTAGTATTACAGTGGCACGCAGTTTAGCAGTCCATAGAGCCCAAATGCAATTTCCTAACTCCTGCTCTAGCTTCTAGAGTAGAAGGTTGACGACGTGACTGCATAAATATGGTTATTTTTCAAACATATTTACACGTTCCAAGAGATTCAACCCCACAATAGGCATCAAAATGTTTGGGGAACAGATGAATACTTTCTGTTTTCAAATATATTATGTGAATTACCATTTGACTAGAAGTTTACAAACTTTAATGGCACCAGAGGGCATTGTGAAGGTTTGCATTATGATTGTGCAAAGCAGTTAGACAAGAGGCACCACTAGATACTGCAAAGAGAACTTTATTGTATAATATTTTTCATAATAATGTATTTTAGGTCTAAAAACTCCTAAAAGTGTGCTATTCATGATTAAGAAATAAAAAAAATACTTTTTTCGTTCAAACAGATTATTATTACAGCGGACTGCTGGTTCTTCTCTTCGTGCTCCTTTTTCCAGCAAAGTCCTAACCTGATAAAATAAAATAAAAGAACCATTAGAAATAGTAATGATTTATAAGAGACAACTCACTAAATACAATGTTACATTTCCCTCTTCATTAAGTAATATCAAAGTTGTAATATAAACAAAAGGTTTCAAACTTCTACGCAATGATGCTATGAACGATGGTAATGGTCTCATGGTTTTCACTGGCTGGTCCAAGTAGGACAATTTTGGTCGCTTCTTCTATGAAGTACCCCACATCAACTTTGTGGACCTCGAGACCGTTTACTAAACGTCTTTCAAGATATACTTAGCCATGCTGGCTGGAATACCACAGTGCTGAACATTACATTATGCAGACAACACCCAGAGATATCTAAAGCTGCAAGAGGGCTTTATGGTGGAAACGTAAGCGGTGCACCCTTAATGATGTTTAGGGACTATAATTAGAGGAACTCGCTGTGCCTCGGTAACCTCAAGCTATGGATCACTCTTCTGGGCATTATGATAACCTCATCCATCCCATTTTAAGGCCTGGCTCGATAGGTATTTCTTTGGGTCACTGCAGTTAGCAGGCAGCCTAGGTGAGCCCTTTGAAGTGAACTTTATTACATGCTACTACAACCAGTGCATTCAAACACCTACGATCAGAAAAGGAGACCATGCTCATCATTTACGCCACAAAGTCCACTTTGCAGATGTTATACTCATATTCAAACTCAATTGCAGTCCTTCCTACAAAAGGCTTCCAAAAAGGATCTCTTCAAATTTCAAGGAGCACACAACCGAGCGTCCTGACTCATTTTTATCACACCCTGCTGGCTTTCAAAGGATTACATTTGTTTCCTGTTGAAAGAGCACAATGTAAGACTCTATGCAGACTTCACAAGACACTCCTTCAAGAGTTTTCTGGCCATATGACCCGTGAGTTACAGAAAATACCTTAAATTTAAATTTTCGACATTCTGAAATGTCCATTCACCACATCTCAGACTTGAGGGATGATTATTCAAATTTTGCAGAGGACTAAGCACTTGGCTCTTCAACATTCTTGAAGAAGAGAATTCATGTCCTTGCAGTGTGTGATCTACTAGTCTAACCATTGCCCCACCAGCTATGAATATAAGGCCAGTCTTGGCTCACATGATAGAGAAATTCCTGAGCAATCATCTGTTAGTTCCTCCATCACTAAGGCTTTGTTACCTTCCAAGCAAATCAAAGTGGTTTTAGTGAACATCCACAAGTACACACCTGGTCTTTGCATGAATCATCTTGTCCATCACTCTTGTACAACTTACTTGCCCCCAGCTGCAAAGCCTTTCCACTCTCCTTCACTAACCTTCAGTTTGGTTCGAAAACACAGCTGTTTGAATATGGTTGAAACCCAGTTATTTCCAACTTTCTGTCATTGTTAAATTACATACTAAACTTAATCTCCACTCATGACATCAAGGAAACAAATGAAAGGAATAAACAACTCTCAGAATTCCTTGCAGCAAGGATATGAACACTTGAACATTCCCCTTCCCACCCAACTGTGGATGAAACCCTACTCGCTCTGGCTCCAAAGAGCAAAGTGTCCTGGAACAATTCACTAATCAGTGAAAGCAAACTCGCTAAAACTAAAATAAACACTAGGCCAAATTCTCTCTATAATGATCCAATACTGCCACAATCTCAAAGATCAGCATATTTCCCACCCAATACTCAAAAGAGGCTGATCAACAACACCACTTCACTGAATGAGGGTCGGTTCCAGCCCACCTACTCCACTAAAATCCCAGGAGCAAATCCCGAAGGCATAAATAGCTTTTGTAAAGTAGCGAATTTCCCCTTTTTAGTCAAAATCCTGTACAGCTGTACTGCGTCTCAACTTAAACAATACAATAAAGATTATAACTCACGAAATGAACTACAGTCCGTATTCAGATCTGAGTGTAGCACGGAAAAGGCTAGACTAACAATTCTTGACAACACAGTTTCACCATGAGAAAGGGTGGCTTGTGCCTACTTACCCCTCCTGGACTTAGCAGCAGGGTATGAAGAAATTGACAAGATCCTCATCAGCACATTCAGGCAAAGAATGGAGTTATCCTCTTTTCTGGTTAATAATCCCTCGTGCTCATCTTACCTGCGTGGTTTTAAGACGATGAAGGTTGAGTGGTTTTATTCTCATTTGTTGCATTTTTTGATTTGCATTCTTCGCACACGTGATGACAGTGTCTAAAATGAAGCATGCATACGGAAGGATGGTTAGTTTGTTTTCAATTTTAAATAAATTATTATATAAAACTGTGAATCTTGATGATGCAATAGGGGCAGGTGAATGGACAGCATGAAGTGTTAACATGGGTGATCTGTATGCAACATCTTGCAAATGTTGGCTCCACCCCCAAGGTTCACTAAAGATGAAGAAGGTGGGTGGGGAACATTTAACAATGGCACCACATATGTGCCTTCATTATTCAAGCCATCATCTTATACAAACCTTTACGAAGCAATACAATTGTCAGACAGATTGTCACAACCCAAACACAAGTACTATATCTAAACACAGTGACTGCAGGCCACCTTGACCCCGGTCATCTAGCATCACAGCCCCATTATGTGTGCCCCGGCTAAGAAAATGCTACTGTACCAAAAATCTGTGGTATGTGCGATAAGAATGCTGGAAGCATAAAATAACTATGCACCAATTAATCATATTTTCAAAGGCAAGGAAAAGGAGGCTTGGAGTGGTATGTACTGCCCCTACCTGCATGCAGACAATGCCTTCTCCATGGTAGATATCGAAGGGGATATCAATAACCCCTTGGAGAGATATCAAAGGCACACTGTATAATGTTCAATAAAATTGACTAAAACAACCGAGAACTCTCTTGCACATACATCCTCTAACTTTTCCTTGGTCTTCAATTAGATTAAGGAGTAGGTCCTAGATCATGAAGCTTTAATAGGTTCATTCCCTTGTAGTTGTAGGGATCTCCACAGACATCATGAAGTGGTTTGCTTTTATAATGCTTTTGTTGTACTGAAACTTTACACACTTGATGTCTCGAACAGCTGCACAACTGGTTATTAATGTACAAGTACCATCTTGGAAAACAAACATGAATGTACTCATAAGTAGTTTTATTCTGTAACACCCATTCCCATTTAGAAATAAGTATTTTGGGGTTGAGAGAAAACTTCTTAGTTTTATATAAAAAACGTTTTGCCTTGTTTTTTTATAGACATGCAAGAGAAAAAGTGGGATGTAAAACAGAATAAACTATCTGCTCATTTTATAACAGCGGGTAAAGGCATTCTATTCTGTCCCTGTGCATCCCCCTCGGCTCAGGCTGAACCAGATACCAGAATGTGAATGTTTTTCACCTTGATTCAGATTTGTAAATGTACATTACTCCTTGCCTTTCTTTCCTAATTATGTCCTTACTTTCATGTGACTGGTCTACCGACTCCCATATAAGGCTTGACTTTAAGATGCCCTTACAATAGAGGAAGCCCCCAACACCACCCCTCATGTTTTTTTTTTTTTTTTTTGGTGCCTGCAGATAAGGGGTCTCTCTTATTATTTAATTTCCTCCACAATACAGGAAAGGAGGAGATGTGCTGTTCATTATGGATCAGCAGCTTGCCTCAGCCAGGCATGGGCCTGGCATCTGATCAGGGTGGATGTGGTGTCAAAGGGAATTTTATCAATTCCATGACCAGGCTATGCCTGTGGATAAGACAAGGCAGGAGAGGCATGTTTCATGCTCCTTGCTTGTTTTTTTAAAGGTTGTGACGTGGCTCCAAAGGCCCGGTAAGAGACTGCAACTTAACCACTGCAAAACTACCCAACTGCACGAGCATGAAAGTAATTTTGTATACTGCTCAAATGGCAATATGAGAAGGGTGCAATTAAGGAACTAAGGATGGACTGTTGTGAGGTTACTTTAGCTATTACACAGGCACGTTATTTTAGCCTAGGCCTGCAGCTTGTGTCCTTTTACTCTGAGGCATGCATTTTTATTCTTATTATTTTTTTAGCAAAAGCCTTATTTTAGTGGAGATGTTTTTATTATTTTATCAGCTTGTCTTTTTGCACGGAATTCTGTAATGCTTTTCTCTGCATGGCATTTTCATTCTGTGCTTCATTCAAGGCTGAAAGTTATGAGTCACTGCCGGCACAAAGTGCCCATCATGCCCCAGCTCTCATACACAGAAATATACGTGTTGTCACGTCAGGGGAGTTTTTTCAGAACACCAGATGTTTTATTATAAAGCACCTTACTGTCCGCTACCCTACAGAGGGCAATTCCAACCAGTTGCCATCATACGCTGCTCGTCTCCTTTGCAGTTTCTGCAGAGACCTGACAAAGTCTCTCCCTCCATGTGGGAGGATTTGCAGTAGACAAATAGACCTCTTCTTTACCTACAATCGCTGGCATGAGGGATGGGGTTCTCCCTTGGAGGGGGCTGATGGGCAGATTAGGGCTTACACTGCATGCTAGAATCCTAATAGTGCAGGTGGGAGTTCTAGAACCATTGTTGTGACAGTATGGTGGGACTTTTCCTATGTTTCACTTTCCTTGTCACTGCCTTGCTTTTATTATGTTTTATCATCCTTACAATCGCAATACATGCCTTTTTACATAGAAAGCAATTGATTCTTAAAACTTATTGAACCTTGTCCTGCTTCTGTTTTGCCTTTGTAAGTGTGAGACATATGTGACAGAGGGAAAGGGATAAGATCTATTCCACCACGATTTTCCTGAGAAATCCAGATGTCATGCGAAGGGCTGCCACAAATCACCTTTTACTCTTGGGTACTAGTAAGGTGCTGCTAGCTGGCCTGGAGGGTTAGGCCGACAGCTGTCACATGGTGCAGAATCAGACTCAGTCCCCTGCATTAGGTGGTGCTGCTGCCCAAATCCAGCTGTCTCATTACTTTAACGAGAGTCTTTACGACAGGAGCAGGGAATCAAAAAAAGCATCATGCAGCTGCAGCTGGGAAATGCAGAAGTCCTTTTGCCTTTTTTGACTTTATTTATAGAGGGGCAACATTATGCAACTTTGAAGTGCTGTGCAACACAATTAATTATGACTGTAATATCTATCAATTGATAACTACTATGCATGATGGTCAGTAATTACAAGGAGGCCCTTCTGTGTTATAGATGTGTACTGGGCGGGTCAAAGATAGTCCTAGGGAAAGTTAGATAGACTGCAGTTCAGGACAATGGTATAGTTGAGATAGCTGCATTTCTGTTATTCATAAAGTACACAAAAAAGTGATGGATGTAATGCTTGAATTAATCTCAGCCACTGATAATTACCCGGGCCACATCCCAATCCTCTGTTATTTTGCACACCATGTCACCTCAGTTTGGACCCAGCTCTATGTAAATCAGTCTTGACCCTTCTCCAAGCCATAACAAGGGCGAAACCGATCCTGGGTTGCTTGCGTTCCGGTTCCGGGAGGACTTGGCTGGCAGTTCAGGCTGGACTGTTCCCACTGAAGCAAGGTCAAGACTGATTTGCATTTAACTGGGTCCAAACTGAGGTGGCATGGTGTGCAATATAACAATGGATCGGGATGTAGCCCAAGTAATTACCAGTGGCTGAGATTAATTCAAGCATTCCATCTATCAATTTTTGAATACTGTAGTATGTTGCCCTAAGAGGGACAGGTATGCCTGAACTTGTTCCTGTGCACAATGTGTCACTGGAACCAAGCTGCACCTGGCTGATGAGCCCATAAGCAAGGTGAAACCAGTCCTGGATTGCTTGTGTTCTGGTTCTGAGAGGATCTGGCTTGGAAGTTTGGGCTGGACTGTTCCCATTGGAGCAGGGTCAAGACTGATTTGAATATAGCTGGGTCCAAACAGAGGTGGCATGGTGTGCAAAATAATTGGGATTTGGCCTGTATTGTGATGTGGCTGAAATTAATTCAAGCATCCCATCCATCACTTTTTAAATATTGTAGCATTTCTGTAATTCAGCAGTCCTTGATGTGTATGCAGTGTGACCATCAGTACTGTGGGACAGGTAGACCATGTACAGTGTTTAAGTCCCCACTGAAGTTAAGTGACTTCTCTTTGAATGTGACAACTTGCAGGTAACTATTAACCGAAGCCACATTTTAGCAAGTTGAGGTGGTTGGAAGGTTATACATCTACTTCCCGGTCATCCAGCAGGGCTCTGCAATGATGCCCAAGCTTGTCTTTCTTTCTACCCTCAATTTGTGTTATGCTGGGTGTGGTCTAGCAATAAGAAAGGACAGACTGGCTACTGGCCACTCCTCAGACTTCCAGAAAGCCTGGAAAAGGTGGTAAAGCACAGAAGTATGCACTCTGTTATAACTGTATGTGTAAATGAAGGCTCAGGCTTTGGTTGTTCCTGACAATGCCTCCAAAGGAAGGTATATCAACCGCATTCTGCTAGATGGCTTACTTCACCTTGACTTCTGTAAAGACTGTGCACCAGCCCCCTGCTCAATGTGGTTTCTTCTAACTGCAGGAACCTGCCCTGGAGGAATGTGTTATGGCCGGTGTGAGGAAAGAAGAGACTAAAAGGGAAAACAGCATGGCACAGCTTAGTAAAGCCTGCATAGAAGTTATCTTGAGAGGGTCACAGAAGCATGTGTGTGACTACGGGGACGAGGGCTTGCAGAGATTTATTTCAGGACTCACTGTGGCATTCCTGACTTTGTGGTTGCCTACATTTTCCACTCCAAGCCCAGAGGGACACAGAGGTATTTTTTTTTGTTCATACTAAACACCGTGGTAGTGTTGCACTGGATGCAGCTAGGCACACTGATTCTAGGTACATGGAAAATATCTCACTTACTCCTATTGTTCCAGTAAACATGTTAGTGAAACTGAACTTTATTAGGGCTTCCTGATGCGCCTTGGATAGGCCTCGGCTTGATCCAGGATAACAGCGGCGGGAACGCACATCTTGTCTTCAAATAAGGCTTTTGCACAACACATTCTCTGAGCTGCTTGGATCCTAGTTTGAAAGAGTACAAATGGAAGATGGCAATATCTGAATTATTTTAGGACATTCTCCAATGCTTTCTCTATCTCTGACATTGTGAAAAGAGAAACGTCTGTCTTCTCAGAGTTTGTTGATCCTTTTTACTGACACCAGTGGTCTTGGCAAAGCGACAATGTCCCCATTTCTGCCACTCCATGTCTTTGGTGTCCATGTGAGCAAATTGGTAGTAGGGACATATCAGCCACTAAAGTCTATTGCAAGATGTGGGGGCACTAGCACTGGTTACGCAAGACGTTTCACACATTAGTGGACCTTTCATTTCAGGTCACTGGGCCAGCCAACATGAGTTATGTATACACAGTACCTTTCTTATGGCATGTAGTTTCTCTACGTCTCTTCCCATTGTTCCTGCAGATGATCTGAATGACTTGGGATGGTGTTGTGTAGAAATTTCCATTTATCGAACTGTCCAAATATGCTCGCATGAAGAGCTGCTTCTAGATATTTATTGCACTTGCCGGAGGTCTGAGAGTCCTTTTGTGATCTTTGGTTAACAAGTAAGGGACTTCTACTGGCCAAACTCTGTGACACATGGGAGACTAGGCATTCATCTGGCTTCTTCCCCACTCTCTACTCAGTCTTCTCCGCTCCCCATCTCTTTCCTCTCTTCCTCCCTAGCCTCTCCCTGTGCTGTTAATGTTAAATCGAGTGGTGATGCAAGATAAAATAAACAGACTCACGAGGTAATTAGCAACACTGGAACCAATTCACAAAGGGAATTGTAAACCCACCCTTGGACAAGTACTATTCCTAAAGGGAGCAGATTTAAGATTTTTCGTTATTCACAAAACTCAACAGTAGTGCACCTGGCAGGCTATGTGAGGAGTGAGTCATGGGACTTTTTTTAAGAGAAAAATTCCGAGTGTATCCAAAGTTTAACAAATGTACTCTTGTTAAGTTTAATATTTTCTTTTTTTCCTCAAGGCACATTCTTATAGTCATCCGACTCATTCAGTAATCCGTATCTGATGCTACACATATTAGACTGAACCAGAAAACAGGGGCCATCGCATATTACAGTTCAACGATGCAGTGGATCTCTCGACAGTCAATATGCTATCTGACCCTGAATACTGCAACATAGGCATGCCCAACATGTAAGTACAGAGACGGCAATAGATCCCAAACCATGCCACCCTATTCTATTGAAGCTCAGGAAAACAAAACAAAACAGAGCATAGATGAAAGCTCTCTTTTGAATCAAAGTGGCAAACCAGTAGGTCCAAAATCTCCTTTACTATGTACAAAGGCATCGCACGAAATCCAGATCTAGTAATGCCCGAACAACCCACCAATAAAGTTTGGACATGCCAAGCATGAAGAAAAAAGCATCAATATGGAAGGCACTCGTCTTTGGAATTCTCTGTGTTCCTCTATGAAAGCCCATCTCAGTCCCCATAATTATGTTAGTCCTCAGTCTTAAGTGCCTTTCACTCCCCGGGTTAAAAGAAAATGCCATACAACACCGCCAATCAGCTGCTCAACACTAAAGGCTGCATTCAAACACACACACACACACACCCTGGAGTCCTCCTATCAACAGAATGATGCATTGACAATCACTATAGACTGTGACAATCGGGCACTGCAAAGCGAGTGATAGGTTGCATATTCGTACTGAACAAAACGCCTAAATGCATAAATATATTCTATTCTGTGCGGATAAAAAGCCTCACTTACTGAAAATGAATTATTAGAGTTAGACATGTTAAAACAAGGATTCCATTGTGTCTCGAGGACGAGTGTAGTGCTTAGTTTATTTTACTGCAGCAGTCAGGCTCCCTGGTCCATGTGGCAGCGATAGAAACTGTTGCTAAGAGAGTTTGGTGAGAATCAGAAAAGTAGCATGAGGTTTATTAGTTGCTCAGTGCAATTTTTGTTTGATGATGCAAGTAATCCGTACCGTTTATGATGTGGGCGGAATTCTTTTCCGAATGGGTGCACGCCTACGGCGTGGAATTTGCTCTGACACACACCTATGTATGATATCTTTCCAATGACAAATCCAAGGACACCGGCCACTATAAACACAAGAAAGAAAAAGTTAAGTAGCTTTGTAAACCGCGTGGCTGTAACTAGTATTAAAATAGAAATATTAAAAATGGTGCCTATATCCATAAATTATTGCAAGTCCATTTGACAATGTCGAAAGCAGCCAAAGGCATACTCTATATCATGATTGTACCTCAAATACACAGAAGGTCAATTATTTTAAGGAAATCAAAAAAATACAAATTTCAATGCCATTACCAATTTAAAAAAGGCCGTAACAACCCTGGATACGATGATTTAATAAAAATGGCTGCCACTGATTCGTCTTAAAGAGTCTTAACATCCCCGAAGCATGCAAGAGAAAATGTTGTCTTTGAGCACATTAATTTTAACAAATCACTGACAAAAACAATAGGTCTACAGTTGGCCGACAGCCTTTGAGCATTACCAATGCTTGCGTTGTCATGGTTCTTGCAACACTTGACAGGCCCTCAGCTATCTCATAAAAAATATTGTCTAAATGCAAACATTTTTTTTTATCTCATAGAGCGCCCATTACCACGGTAGTCCCTGGCACTTCATGGAACTACTTGGTGTGTGGATGGACTCCTTGTGAAAGGGATGAATGCTCAACTGCTGTAGTGGGCTCACCCACTGCCACCTGATGCAGTGGGCAGGAGGACGATGTGAGTGATACAACAGAACAGTGGATGAAAAGGGCTGGTGGTAAGCACTTGTAAGAAAATGTATGATAACATTTACTAAAAATAAAATGCCTTGGCTAATGCCAGACCTAAAAAGCAGTGGTGCTGACAGGTATGTGAAACAAAAAGTGTATATTTCTTATTTTTTGTATATTTCCTGGCATATGAGACACTGCCAGTTGCATAATCTAGCACTAACAAACACAAGAACAACAAAAGAGTCTGCATGAAATAACCATTGAGTAAAGTGTTTCAACATTCAACCTAATTTTAACTGCAGACAGTTATAACATTTTGGAGTGTGGCCTTGTCTATAGATATCTTATTTGTATTTATGCTAGACCTGTTACAGAAAAGAATCCAACCTGTAAATACATATTAATGTTCAGTAAGTCAATGTCAAAGTTTCAAAGAATACGGGGCCTCATGTGGTTGCAATTTGCGCACCGTCATTTACTAAATGCATTTGTATTTCGCAGTCCGACCTATGTATTAATAGGTCATTGTCAGAACCCCGTTCAGAGGGCCAAAAAGCAAGCAGGGGCTACAGGCCCAACCATGTGGATTTACTCCTGATCTTTTTGGATCCGACCTACTATGGGTCGTGAGCAACTGGGCAAAGTACCCCTTCAGCAGTTGACTCTCAGTGGTAGCATGGGTCGAACAGTCAAAGGCTTCTCCTGGGGGTGGGTGGAATAGTAGGGGACAGATGTGAGGATTGCGGGAGACACGGGGGCGGGTGAACACAGGCTCACAAGTCAAAATACATTTACCGGTAGAAATAAAAGATTGTCCGGTCAAATATTTGCTTTTATGAAAAAAAAAAGTATTCATATACTAACACAAAGCAGAATATGGCACTCACAAGCAATACAGCTCCCTTCTCGCTAGTGGTTATTTCCAATTCACTATAGGCAACATTCAGGTTAATCCCTACTAGCAGTCAGAGTCTCAGGAGTTTCACTTCAATTCTTATTAAAGTCAAAGGTGCTACAGCGCAAAAGTGCTGTATGGCGTTAAGTTCCCCCAGGCCATCTGGTCTGTAAATCAGTCTTGCCTGCATCAGCAGGATCTAAATGACTGGAGTCTTCAAGCATGCTCTCTTCATGGGCGTTAAAGCTGCTGTTTCCGGTAATTTCTTCACATGTGGCCCAGGAGGGGCAGTGGTCGGTTGTACTCGAGTTCCTCATACGTGGTTCTGCGGAGGCAGCAGCCCGGAAGCTCTTCAATGCCCCTCTGCTTTTGGTAAGTTTCCTGGGATTTTCCCCTCAGGTGGGGGGGTGCGACGCCCCTGGTGCTGGTCCTCAGTCGGGGCTTGAACCTGCATGGGTCACTACAGTGGTTCTCTCCTTGCAACCACAGTTTTGACAAGACTATGCTCCTTGCCTTCAACCCAGTCCGCCCCCCTCTGAACTTCATGCCCCTCCCCTGCGGCCTCACCGCCCCAACTCTGCACACAGGCTATGGCCCGATCGGCACAGCATCAATCTTCACCTGGCTTTGGCCCTCAGTGTTGGTCACAGGCAGAAGTCTTGTAGAGATTCTTCTCCTCGCACAGCCCCACTGGCTGCTTCACAGTTTTGGGAGCCTCAGCTCCCCATCTTATAGTCCATTTTTCCAGGCACCAAATGTGGTTTAGAATCTGAATCTTTGAAATTTATGTTGGGGGGAGGGGAGAGTATGTTTCCTTTTGAAGTGCCCATTCCTCTGCCCTACCATCCTCCAGAAAACAATCTGTCACAGCAGGAGCAGCTCCAAATCTGGTAGCCCCGCAACAGAGGCCATAGGAGAGACTAAAGGTTCACAACTGAATGTCGGCCATAGTGATATGTGTATTCAAAAGTTACCCCAGGGCCTCTGCCCCACTCTTTTTTAAACATGTTTTTATTGGGTGATTGCAAAACACAGAACGTTTCCTCAATGATACAACACTGTATTAAGTTACAGAGTCCGCAAAATGATTATTAGGTTGAAGTAGCATACAGTATATAATTAGGATGAAGGAGAGGGGCACCTATAGTTGTGTATGCGTACAAACACCAATTGCCTCGATCCTATTCTTTATGATTCTCTTATCAGCCCAGCTCCTTTCCAAGATATGACTAGGCCCCTTTCCAGTGATCTCCCACGGAATCAAAGAGCACCCTTTCAAGTGTACTGAAGAGCCTGGCTCTTCCTTTTCTCCAGAGGAAATGTCCAGAACAACATCAATGTTGTTTACATCGCAAGCGGAACGACGCTTGCCGGTACAATGCAGGGCTTTTTATCTGCCTTAACTACACATGTGCAGAACAATGCACATGAGTGGTTAAGGCAGAGAAAAAGGGAAAGTGCATCGGGACAGGACGCAATCAGGTAAGTGGGGCTGGGGCAGGTTTGGGGGAGTTGGGCTATTTTTTTTTTTAAGGGGCGGCAGTGGGGTAGTTATGTTTTTTAGGGCATAAGGAGGGAGTTATGTTTTTAGGGCGGGTAGTGGGGTCAGGATAGTTATGTTTTTAGGGTGAGTGGGGGCTGGGTAGTAGTGCTTTTAGGACGGGTCGTAATATTTTTAGGGCGGTCTGGTGATCGTGGTAGTTATGTTTTTCGGGCAGGTGGGGGTCGGGGTATTAATGTTTTTAGGGTTGGCGGGGGTCGTTTTAGTTGTGTTTTTAGGGCAGGGGTCGGGTAGTTGTGTTTTTAGGGAGGGTGGTGCCAATTCTTTTTTACGGGGTGGGGGTGCAGGGGTTGGAGTAGTTATGTTTTTAGTGCGGGTGGGGTAGAAGTGTTGTTTTTAGGGCGGTGTGGGGTAGTTGTGTTTTTAGGGTAGATGGTCGGGGTAGGGTAGTTGAGTTATTAGGGTGGGTGATACCATTTTTTTTAAGGGGCAGGTGTGGGGGGTAGTTATGTTTTTAGGGCGGTGGTGGGAGGTTGGGTAGTTATGGTTTTAGGGCAGGTGGGGGGTCGGGGAAGTAGTGTTTTTAAGGGAGGTGGGGGGGTGGGTTAGTGTTTTTAGAGCATGGTGTTTTTAGGGTGAGTGGGGGTGAGGTATTAGTGTTTTTAGGGTGGGGCAGAGTAGTTGTGTTTTAAGGCAGGGTCGGGTAGTTATGTTTTTTAAGGCGGGTGATGCCATTTTTTTTAAGGGGTGGGGGGATCGGGTGGGAGAAGTCGGGGTACTTGTGTTTTTAGGGCGGATGGGGGGCAGTAGTTGTGTTTTTAGGGCGGGGAGGGGGTCGGGGTACTTATGTTTCTAGGGCGGGTGGAGGGTTGGGGTACTTGTGTTTTTAGGGCAGGTGCAGGTGGTAGGGGTCAGGGTAGTTATGTTTTTAGGGCAGGTGGAGGGTCGGGGTAGTTATGTTTTTAGGGCAGGTGTGGGGTTGGGGTACTTGGGTTTTTAGGGCGGGTGGGGGTTAGGGTACTTGTGTTTTTAAGGCGGGTGGGGGGTCAGGGTATTTATGTTTTTGGGGCAGGTGGGGGGGGTCGGGGTACTTGTGTTTTTAGGGCGGATGGGGGGGTCGGGGTACTTGTGTTTTTAGGATGGGTGGGGGGTCCGGGTAGTTATGTTTTTAGGGCAGTGGGGGGGGTCGGGGTAGTTGTGTTTTTAGGGTGGGTGGGGGGGTCGGGGTAGTTGTGTTTTTAGGGTGGGTGGAGGGTTGGGGTACTTATGGTTTTAGGGCGGATGTGGGTTTGGGGATCTTGTGTTTCTAGGGCGGGTGGGGGGTAGTGGACTTGTGTTTTTAAGGCGGGTGGGGGGGTCGGGGTAGTTGTGTTTTTAGGGCGTGGTCAGGTAGTTATGTTTTTAGGGTTGGGGGAGTGGCATGCTAGAACCACGCATGCTGTTCCACACAAAATCATTGTAAAGGCATGCATGGAAAAAACACGGTTGTTGTTCCGACTGCGTTGTTCAGGCATGCGTGGTTCTCACATTAGTTGTTCCATCATACATTTTTTCACTCCAGTGTGTCCCAGACAGCTCTCAGGAATGCAGCAACTCACAAAACTGTCTGGGGGATTCCTCTACCGCCTCATGTTCCTCCAGTTAGGCCAGGGCCTCCCAAAATGGAACTCAAAGTCTTCCATGTATTGTACCACTCACAGGCACACGTACATCTCGCACATGCATATACCATACATGCACTACATCTACTATGTATTGTACCATTCACAGGCACACATATATCCTGCACATGCATATAACAGTACAGTACTACATCATCTTTGTATTGTATAATTCAAAGGCACGCATACACCTAGCACAACACTGCACTCCAAACCAATGTAGGTCAAGTGAGAGTTAAGTGCATAGCAGCAGCACTTTAAACGAGTGAGCCTTTTGGCCTCACTCAAATGGCACAGGTAAAAAGGCTGGTTCACTCCTCCTGATCACTGCGTGGTAAGCTGCCACCACCATACTTGTGCTACTTAAATCCAGACAAAGGCACTATGAGGGTAGTTCTTTGGGCTCCTCTCTTGGTCTAAAATGACTGCAATCCATGAGATAGGCCTATGTAATGGCACATGCGTATGATCTGTGTTCACCCATGACAACAAAATCAGCATTAGGGATCTAGGCATCATTACAGTTGGGGCACTGAGGGCAGAGGTGCACGTCCATCACCATGTGAGGGATTTATCAATCACAACATTCAGTTCACAAAATTCAGAACTGTGATGGGTTGCATTTCAACCGACCTCATAAATATTAATGCGGTAGGTCGCAAATTGTGACCTACTATGACTGGCTACAATCACAGGCATGGTGGCCTGCTGGGGACAGCAGGTCACCATGGATGGCTGTTATTGCTTTTAAATAATGCAATTTTCATTTTTTTTTTTTTATGCAGCCAAATGTCCTAAAAGGAAAACGAGCTCTGTCTAAAAAAGAAAATGAAGACATTACAGTCCTTTTTAAGGAGTGGGGCTTCGTCCCATGGACCACTGCCTACTCCTAAAAATGCTCGTCTGTATTTGAAAAATGGGAAGGGTCCTTTGGGGACTTCTTCTAGTATCTGAATGGGTTACCACCTCCTTTAAGATCGTTGTAAACTACTAATGTTTTGCTACCAGAATTTAACAGTGAAATATTAATACATACCATAAGGGATTGGTGTTTGGAGGGAATGCCCCTACACCCCCTTCCAAATGCTGATTCTTCATGGTTTCCTACACCTTTTCCGAATCACGAAATGGGCTTAGTACATTTCGAAAATGTTCTTAGCATTTCCAAATCCTCTGATTTAGTGAATAAGAGGGTTTGCAAAGGCTAAACCCTTTGAACGAGGTCCACAGTCCTGTATCTTTCTTCAGTACAAATGGTCACAAAACTTCAACGTTTTCATGAAGGATGACTTTAACCCCTGGCACCAGTTTACAGCTGTAGGTTTCAGGATGACATGATATAGATGCAAATGTAGCTCAACAAGAGCTAGTAAAATTCCAAATGAGAATTACAGAGTACAGAATAACTGACTGAAAAGGCCATACCGTATAATCTTAAAAATGAAACAGAAAATACAAACACATGCATTAACTTCATGAATAAATGCAATAATCTCACAGCTAAATATAAGATTGAAACTTTTCAACTATCAAAACAATTTACTAAGATGCATGATTGATCTGAGAAATATCATGAATATACAAAACAAAACTGAATACCATGCATTTACATCTGTAACTTGAGGTGAAGTCATCACTTTTTAAACAATTTAAGTTTCACCTGAAGGACAACTAAATAGTGGTATGAGATCACATTTACACTCTCCAATAACAAACCTGCTGTCCTAAAAAATGATATTGAAAACAGATTTGCTTATACTGAAGCTGCAACTGAACAGACAAATGATGTTTATGTTACTTACAGGCAACTTTTGGAAGGGATCCAAACCTTGGGTTGCGAGAAAGAAACCCTGCAAATAAATTAAACAAGTGGGCAACATTATAACTAGAATCAATTTCATAAATATTCATTTAAAATCAATCTCAGAAAGAATCTAATGCAAGCCAATAAAGAGTCATCCTAGGACACAAACTCTATTTCAACTATCCTCGCTCAGGCGAGTGTGTAGTGGCCACCAATGGGAGGGCTGCTTCCTTCACGTCTCAGAGTGCAGAGTACCATGGAGCAAAGTGGGGGGCACTTCTGTTGCTCCCACTATGCGGGCTAGGAATTGTGGACCTGTAGGTCTATGTAAACTGTTGAATAAAGTTCCTGTTGCTCATGTTAGTGTTTTTCACAACTTTATAACATAAACTCACATATCTACAGTTAACGAAAAGGAACACTGAAAAGCAGAGGTCTTGGTGTCAGTCTGAGGAACAGCACCTTTGCATCAGTTTGACTGTTTCTATCTCTTAAAAAGAACACAACAGACATCCTATGAGTCATGCTTCCATTTTATATTGACATAGAAGATATCAGAAATCTTTTACTAACCCCTTCTGTGCCCAGGACGTAATGGTTACGTCCTGAAGCACAGTGCTGCTGTGCCCAGGACGTAACCATTACGTCCTGGGCACACAGCCCAGAGGGAGCGCTAGCCACCTCCCCAAGGCAGGGATGGAAGGGGAAGCCCTTCCCCTTCCACCCCAACCCCCCACCACCCCCCATGTGACGTCAGTGCGCGCTGTTTGTCACAGGGCCTCCTCCCATCGCGCTGGAAGCTCAGCTTCCAGCGCGATCGGAAGATAAATGCTTTGCATTTCTCTTCTGATCACGTGGGGGAGGCCAAGAGAGGCTTCAAAGGGAAGGAAAGTTATTTCCTTCCCTTTGAAGTCTCTCTCTGTGTTTTGTCAGCCGGATTGCAAGCAATCCGGCTGTCAAAACGCCCACTAGACACCAGGGATTTTATTTTAAAAAGGAAACTGGCATGAGGGAGCGACCCCTTGGGCAAGGGTTGCTCCCAGGGGGGTCATTTTTTTTTAAGGCCTTTTCTGCCCTCCCCACCCCCTCCCCCCCCCGGGGGGCAGAAACCTCTAGGCATCAGGGATACATTTTTTTTGTTTGTTTTTGTTTTGTTTTAGAGGTGGGGAGCGACCCCTTGGGCAAGGGTTGCTCCCATAGGGGGCAAATTATATTTAGGCCATTTCTGCCCCCCTTGGGGGCAGATTGGCCTATTTTTATGAGGCCAATCTGCCCCCAAAGGGGACAGAAACCACTAGACACCAGGGAGTTTTTTTTTCTCTCGTGAATTTCACGTAAGGGGAGTGACCCCTTAGGCAAGGGTCGCTCATGTGGGGGGGTGGGGGTGGGGGGGGGGAGGGAGTAAATTTATTTTAGGCCATTTCTGCCCCCCCGGGGGCATATCGGCCTATTGTTATTAGGCGATCTGCCCCCGGGGGGGCAGAAACCTCTAGGCGCCAGGGCAAATTTCTTTTTGGTGGTTTTTGTTTTGTTTGTTTGTTTGTTTTTTTAGAGATGTGGAGCGACCCCTTAGGCAAGGGTCGCTCCCCTGGATGGGCAAATTGTATTTAGACCATTTCTGCCCCCCATGAGGGCAAATCGGCCGATTTTAGGTCAAGAGGCAGAAACCACTAGGCACCGGGGATCTTTTTTTTTGCGCAGTCACGCAAGGGGAGCGACCCCGTAGGCAAGGGTCGCTCCCCGGAGGGATTGGGGGGGCAAATTTATTTTAGGCCATTTCTGCCCCTCCCTGGGGCCGGCTGAGCTAGAGGCCAAAATCCACAGGTAGGCACTTTTCAAAAAACACCTCTGTTTTCTGTGAAAAAATGTGATGTGTCCATGTTGTGTTTTGGGCCATTTCCTTTTGTGGGCGCTAGGCCCACCCACACAAGTGAGGTACCATTTTTATCGGGAGACTTGGGGGAACGCTGGGTGGAAGGACATTTGTGGCTCCTCTCAGATTCCAGAACTTTCTGTCACCGAAATGTGAGGAAAAAGTGTTTTTTTGGACACATTTTGAGGTTTGCAAAGGATTCTGGGTAACAGAACCTGGTCAGAGCCCCACAAGTCACCCCATCTTGGATTTCCCTAGGTGTCTAGTTTTCAAAAATGTGCTGGTTTGCTAGGTTTCCCCATGTGCCGGCTGAGCTAGAGGCCAAAATCCACAGGTAGGCACTGTTTTCTGTGAAAAAATGTGATGTGTCCACGTTGTGTTTTGGGCCATTTCCTTTCGTGGGCGCGAGGCCTACCCACACAAGTGAGGTACCATTTTTATCGGGAGACTTGGGGGAACGCTGGGTGGAAGGAAATTTGTGGCTCCTCTCTGATTCCAGAAATTTCTGTCACCGAAATGTGAGGAAAAAGTGTTTTTTTGGACACATTTTGCGGTTTGCAAAGGATTCTGGGTAACAGAACCTGGTCGGAGCCCCACAAGTCGCCCCATGTTGGATTCCACTAGGTGTCTAGTTTTCAAAAATGTGCTGGTTTGCTATGTTTCCCCAGGTGCCGGCTAAGCTAGAGGCCAGAATCCACAGATAGGCACTGTTTTCTGTGAAAAAATGTGATGTGTCCACGTTGTGTTTTGGGCCATTTCCTTTCGTGGGCGCTAGGCCTACCCACACAAGTGAGGTATCATTTTTATCGGGAGACTTGGGGGAACGCTGGGTGGAAGGAAATTTGTGGCTCCTCTCAGATTCCAGAACTTTCTGTCACCGAAATGTGAGGAAAATGTGTTTTTTTTTTAAGCCAAATTTTGAGGTGTGCAAAGGATTCTGGGTAACAGAACCTGGTCAGAGCCCCACAAGTCACCCCATCTTAGATTCCCCTAGGTCTCTAGTTTTAAAAAAATGCACAGGTTTGGTAGGTTTCCCTAGGTGCCTGCTGAGCTAGAGGCCAAAATCTACAGGTAGGCACTTTGCAAAAAACACCTCTGTTTTCTGTCAAAAAATGGGATGTGTTCAAGTTGTGTTTTGGGCCATTTCCTTTCGTGGGCGCTAGGCCTACCCACACAAGTGAGGTACCATTTTTATCGGGAGACTTGGGGGAACGCTGGGTGGAAGGAAATTTGTGGCTCCTCTCAGATTCCAGAACTTTCTGTCACCGAAATGAGAGGAAAAAGTGTTTTTTGGCCAGAGTTTGATGTTTGCAAAGGATTCTGGGTAACAGAACCTTGTCAGAGCCCCACAAGTCACCCCATCTTGGATTCCCCTGGGTTTCTAGTTTTCAAAAATGTGCTGGTTTGCTAGGTTTCCCCAGGTGCCGGCTGAGCTAGAGGCCAAAATCCACAGGTAGGCACTGTTTTCTATGAAAAAATTTGATGTGTCCACGTTGTGTTTTGGGGCGTTTCCTGTCGTGGGCGCTAGGCGTGGCCACACAAGTGAGGTATCATTTTTATCGGGAGACTTGGGGGAACGCTGGGTGGATGGAAATTTGTGGCTCCTCTCAGATTCCAGAACTTTCTGTCACCGAAATGTGAGGAAAACGTGTTGTAACAAGACTATTGCCTACTAGAATGCCGAATTGGGACTTGGAGATACTTAAAAAAACAGGAGAGATGAAACTTGGAAAACTCCACCTAAATGCAGGCCAGTAAAAGGCCAACAATTTAGGGGGAGGGGGCGAAGAACACCGGGGGCCAATCCCATATGGCTATACATACATAAAGGCTTCTCGGAATCTGGGATGGGAAAGATTATTCCCCAAGATACATCTCTGCTGTAACTATTTACAGTTTGGTTGTCTCGTGTTTGGGGGTGGGGGGTTCATGAGTGAGACTACCTTGAGAAGTTGGACGTTGACGTTGGACAATGTCTGATGGGGGCCGGGCACTTGTAAACTCTCTGTGTACCTTAAAGAGTGTACCCATTGTTTTTTATCAGGTTTGGAAATGACTACAATGCAGACACGGTGCAATCCACTTACGAGGCAGGGGATGCTACCTACACGGTTTAGTTCTCAAGGGGTTTGGGTTTAGGCTTTTAGTACTGAAATCACATATTCACATGGATCTACAGTATTTATTGTTTTTCTTGTTATACTGTCTATCCGGGAGTTGGGGTTGTTAACTACTGTGCATTCTTTGATACAAGAGTTGCTCCCTTCCTTTCTGTGGTAGGGAGGTGCTGGAAGACTTTGAAGAATTGTTTATGTTTTGGAGAATGGATCTGTTGGTTCTTGTTGCAGTGCAATGAGCAATGGGACACTTATCGGTGTTCATGGGAGAACTACTCCTACCCACATAGGTTGGAGTAAGAAGATGTCTACAGGGGAAGGGGGAGGGAGGTGCATAATGGTCCCATGCTTAGGCAATAATAGTAAATAATGATGTGGAATGTTAAGGGGCTGTAAAGTTATTCCAGGTGATACAGGATATATTCCTTTCTTCAATGCCATAAGATACAGATAGCATTTTTACAGGAAACGCACATGATGGATGAGGAGTCCCAGAAACTAGCCAAGCAGTAGCGCGGACAGTTGTTCATCGTATCAGATTCCGGAGCAGTGTGGGTGGCACCAGGAGTCCCTTTCAAGCACACCTAGAGTGAGGCAGATGTAGGGGGATGATATTTGCTTCTTCAGGGGACACTGGACTATTACGATACTAAACACCTATGGCCCCAACAGTGATGATTGTTCCTTTTATGACAATATTTTAGAGGTGCTTGAGTCTGGCTTAGGCTCTCCCATCATTTGGGCCGGGGATTTCAAAGGCATATTAAACAGGGAGATGGACCAACATTCCCCACGCTGGGGTACTATGCGGTTGATGGTGCGGTCACTTACCTCAGTAAGTAAATCTGGGATTATGGGATAATTGGAGGGGAATACACCCTGAAGGTTAGGAATATACATGCCATTCAAAAACACACAACGTGTACAGTCGACTGGACTGATTCTTACTGGGAGACCTGGACAACTCCCGGGTGGCAGAGGTGGCACATTTGAGGAGATTCCTGTTATATCATGCCCCTGTGCTTATGTGCCTGTGCTGGGGGTCAGGCAACAGGGGGGCAAGGAGTTGTGGCTTGCAGCTGGAGCTCCTGACAGACAGTGCTTGTCATGAGACACTAGCCAACTCGATATCTAACTATCTGGAAATAAATTGGTGCACCACGGAACCCAGGACAGTTGAATGGGAGGTAATGAAGGTTGTAGCAAGGAGGACTTGTATAGGTACCACCAGTGGAATTTGTAGGCAGTTGGAATGCAACCTCAAGGCCCTGGAGGGGCGACTAGTGGACAGGCAGCGTAATTAATTCTTCACCTCTGAGGCACAAAGAGAACATCTTTGATTAAGCAGGGAGGGGGCAAAGCTGGGAAATGCTGGACCAGTTAAAATTGAGGACGTCTCGTCAGAGACTGCGTAGTGAAGGAGATAAGTCAAGAAGGTTGTTAGCATGGATACTGACATGAGAAGTGACTTCACCTACCATCCTGCATATAAAGAACTCGGCGGGAGTTGGTTACAAGTCAAATGGATGTTTTAGCAGTCTTGGTCGAGCATTTAAAAAAGGTCTCTTGTGCTGGCCCGAGGTGTCCAATGAGACTATACAAGGGTTCCTACGGCAGTTAGAACTTCCCCAGTTGGCACCCGACAGTCAGAGAGAACTTGAAGAAGATATAGCACTAGAGGAGGTGGGAGCAGCTATAAGCGCGTTACCGAAATCCATAGGCCCTGAGGTGTGGGGGGGGTTGGCTACCCTAGAGTTCTACCAGGCATATTCTGCCCTCCTTCGGGAGAAACTGTTAGAAGTGTTTGGGGAGGCATGCAAGAGGGGCATTTTGCCGGAATTGATGCGGCAGGGTATTATCAGCCTTATGATTAAACCTGGAAGTGAATCCATGGATCCCTCCTCCTATAGGCCACTCACCATGCTGAATAGCAATGTCAAAATCCTTTGCAAGAAATTAGCCACCAGACTGTGTCGAATCATTCGAGGGTTGTTCCATGAGGACCAATGCAGTTTTATACCAGCCCGAAGTACGTACTTTAACCTACTTCATTTAACCCATGTCCTACACGAAACCATGGAGGAGGAGCAGGAACTGGCACTAGTGTTGTTAGACCTTAAGAAGACTTTCAATACTGTAGAGTGGAAATTTCTGATGGCCGGATTACAGGGGATGGGGTTTGACCCCAGGTTTTGCGCCTGGTTGTGTTTACTCTACACCGAGCCCAATGTACGAGTTCAGGTAAGTGGTCAGCTTGTGGACTCCTGGATGGAGGGTAGGGGAACCAGCCAAGGGTGTCCCCTATCTCCACTCCTTTTTTACCTTGGCAATGGAGCCGTTAATCCAGTTTCTTCGTAGGGCAATGGATGTGTGGGGTATTCGGATGGGTCACTCCACCCATATAATCTCGCTTTATGCAGCTGACGCACTGGTATACCTTAGATTACCGGGCGAGTCGGTGCCCCTATTGACGGAGTTTGGGGGTTGTCTCAGGCCTCTGAGTGAATGCACAGAAATCACTTTTGTTCCCTGTGGGTACACTTTGTGGTAGATCACTGGATGGGTTACCAGGGGCGGGCCTTCGTTGGGAGTTAGAGGGCTTCCGATATTTAGACATCTGGGTCACCCACACGGAGGTTGCTCATAGGATGTTGACTGTAGAGACTGTTGAGTCTGGTCTGGAACGCTCGTGTCGTTTTGGAACAAGTTGCCATTGTCTGTGATGGGTAGAGCAGTGGTCGCCGAGATGGTGTTTCTCCTGCGTTGTCTCTACTTGGTGCAGAATTTGTTTCCATTGGCCCCTCAACTGTTCGTTCCATTAGATAGTTTATTGATCTCCCTGGTTTGGACTGGACACCATAGTAGGATGGCCCTGTCCACACTTCATCGGGATTTAGAGGAGGGTGGGTTGGCTATCCCAGTTATCGGGCTGTACTATTATGCAGCACAGCTTCAGTATGATGCGAGGTGATTGGTGGAGTCGGACACGAGGGAAAAGTGACTTTGAGGGGATGCTTGGCACTGGTGCACTAGCCAGGATCCTGATGAGGTGGTCGCTCAGATCACGCTCTACTATACCTAGTTTGTACTACTGCGAAGATATGGGAACAAGTGGTTAAGAGGGTACTTCATCGTGCCTCATTTGACAGGGAGTTGAAATTATGGGACCTAGCCCCGTTCCGAGATAGATCACATGTCCATGAACAATGGAGAGTGGGGCGCTGCTTGGAGGCAGGGAATTTATATCCTAATGAGACTTTCCTTTCCTTTCAGGAAGTGCAGGAGGCATATAAACTCGGCCAGGGTAATTTTGTGGCGAGGGAGGTGTGGCAAGATTTCCCAGACATCCAAGGTGTTAGGAGGATTGATCGATTGGGGTGAGTGGAGACATTTAATAACTTTTTTTTTTTTTACAGGGCGCTTTGGGAGGATCCGGTTAAAAAAAATTCTGTGCTGCATGTCGAGCATGGGAATGGGATTTGGGGGACCCAATAGCAGATGTCAACTGAGCTAAGATGTTATCTCTGGTATGCATGGTCTCATGCAATATTAGATTAATACTCCTACATTTTAACTTTGTGCATCAGACATATGTAACACCACATCGTCTAAATAAGATTGATCCCATTAGGATCTTGCTGTGATGCAAGGGATGCTTCCTTTCTTCATCTGGTGTGGTTCTGTGAAGGGATACAGCTGTTCTGGAGGGGAGTGGTCCCTAAGATTGTGGAGGCTACAGGCCTAGAGATTGCCTTGACACCGTTGGCTTGCCTGCTTGGATTAATGGCTTGACCTAAAGGGTGGACGATTCCGCACAAATTGGCACAACTGGCCCTTCTGCTGGCAAAACGCAGGGTGGCCATGGGGTGGATGAGCCCCAGGAGACTCCTGGTAGATCATTGGTTGCAGAATTTCCTGGAATGCGGAGTAACAACATATATGGTTGGCACTTACAGATGCTAGGGTAGAGAAAAATGTAGTGGCTTGGGGTCAATTATTGGACCAATTTATGATTGGTGAGGCCTCGAGCTCTATGGTCAGCACTGATACAGAGGATTGACTGATGTGGGTGGGCTATGAAGTGCTAGACAACCAACTGTGTTTATTATGAGTCTCTTGTGAGATAAGGGTGTACGTGACTTGCTTATGTTATTGTACTACTGTATAGCATGGAGTGAAATATCGCTGACTTTGCCATACATGGGGTATCATGAATTGATAATTGTGTGTCTCTCCTAGGAAGAAACTATGTGGGGGATCTCACAAGTCTTACACTGTATTGTTGTAGTTCACATTGCAAATAATCAATAAAATGGGTTGGTAAAAAAAAGAAAAGGCTCCTGCAGCCTGTACCAGGTGGAGATTCTGAATCAAGGGGAGGAAGACTGAATGCCTTCTTCTCTTTCCTTCTCTTTCACAAGTTAATGCAGAGCAGAAGTGAATGCAGACCAGAAGTGAAGGACTGTACTTAACAAGGAAATTTAAACTACAGTGAAAGCAAACCCAAGACATGTGAAGAACTATAGAGCAGGAAGTAATATCTGGAAAATATGTCCAATGAGAAAATAAAAGCAAGGCTATATTTAAACTTCAAAGTTTCCGTTTCATTTGTTAATCCCGGCTTAAATCTACCAACACTAAAGTTACAACTTTCCCTCCAATAAGAACAAAGGCATTCTCATGGTGTCCTAAAAACCTTTCAACCAGCCATCTGGTCGTTTCTTTGATTCAATAGGTCCACCTAACTTAAAAAAGACTTTTCCCCAGGAAGAGATTTCACACAATTTTGCAATTGGAAAGTTTTACAAACCTAATCCTGATACCAGTACTTACAATATAAACAGATTCCCAAAAGTGCTTATTTTCTATATTTTTCCACAACACTTTTTTTATATTTTAAGGTGAGTACATTAACTTTACCTCAGTCACAGTTTGCTCTAGGGACTCCTGAATCATTAAGTGTAAACAGGATTAAGGCTCTGGATTTCCAACAAATTGTTATTTTTTTCGAAAAGGGATTTAATATAGGTTCAGTGGTGCTGAAGTAAAAAAGCATTGAAAAAAATCCAAGAGTCACACAAAGAGTAAGTATAGCAAATTAGCCACACCCATTCATCAGGAGAAAGGTCAAGGTGTGGTATATAGCAGGTGGTGAATTTTGGAGCACACTGTTGGAAGTCTATTACTTTTTTCTGACCGCACATTTTCCACTGAAATTGCCACAAAATTTGCACTTACGTGCAGTTTTCTGATAAAACTAAAGCGTGCAAACAATAATGTAGTGCTCAGCATAGGTCTGAACACTTGGTGTTTCCACACCTTAACTTGTGCGTTAATAACTAGCAGCATATTCAAAAAACCCTTTAAGTATTTTCTACATTTGGATAAAACATTATATGTTTCTTATGGGTAAATCAATGATTTGTAGTGTTTGTACGCTTCAAAATGTTACTTTGGTTAGAATACCTATTTTTTTTAATACAGATTGGCGTATTTGCTATGTAGAAACAGCTGAAAAGAACACAGATTCTGCAATATCTTTTGAATAGTGCTGATTTAAATATCTTGTAGCAAAGGTTTTCATGATACAAAGTATACATTACCTTTATAGACAAGGCCCTGAGTGACCAGCATGCTTCCAAGGGACCATGGAAGAGCTACAAAGAAAATGAAACAGAAAGGTACATTAAGCTATTCAGTGTTACAATTACAGTGTACCATTATTAGAATAGCTTATTAGTGAAGTGTGGGAAACAGCATTAACAAAGAGGTCATTACCACGTAATACCTTTACCACGCATATAACTTTACCACGTATATACCTTTACCACAAATGCCTTTACAATGAAAATATAAGGTAACTGTATATATTTTTTAGGGTAAAGGCATTTTTAGGGTTTTTGGGAGGCAAGGGAGATTTTAGGGTGGGTAAGGGTATTGGGTGGTAGGGGTATTTTTAGGGTTTTGGTGGGTAAGTTTATTTGGGTGGCAAGGGTAATTTAAGGGTTTAGGATGGGTAAGGGTAGTTGGGTGGCAAAGGTATTTTTGTGGTTTAGGGTGGGTGGGGTATTTGGATATTAAGGGTATTTTTAGGGTTTAGGGTGGGTAAGGGATCTTCTGTCGCAAGGGTAATTTTGGGGGTTTAGGCTTTGTAGGGGTATTTGGGTGGCCAGGGTATTTCTAGGGTGGGTGGTAAGGGTATTTGTAGGGTTGGTAAGTGTGTTTGGATGGTAAGGTCGTTTTTAGGATGGGTGAGGGTGTTTGGGAGGTAAGGGTGTTTTAGCGTTTGTGTGGAAAGGGTTTTTGAGTGGCAAGGGTAATTTTAGGGTTTAGGGTGGCTAAGGTTATTTGGGTAGCAAGTTTATTTTTAGGGTTTAAGATGGGTAACAGCATGTGGGTGATAAGAGTATTTGTAGGGTTTAGGATGGGTAAGGGTATTTGAATGTTAAGGTCGTTTTTAGGGTGAATGAGGGTATTTGGGAGGTAAAGGTATTTTTAGGATTTAGCATGGATAAGGGTTTTTGGGTGGCAAGGGTGTTTTTATGGTGAATAAGGGTATTTGTGTGGCAAGGGTGTTTAAGCGCATGTTGGGTGGTAAGGGTGCTTTTAGGGTGGGTAAGGGTATGTTGGTGCCAAGGGTATTTTAGGGTTTAAGATGGGTAAGGGTATTTGGGTGGTAAGGTTGTGTTTACGATTTAGGGTGGGTGAAAGTATTTGAGTGGTAGAGGGTTTTTTAGGGTTTACGATGGGCAAGAGTTTTTGGGTAGCAATGGTAATTTTGAGGTTTAGGGTCAGTAAGTGTATTTGGATGGCAATGGTATTTTAGGTTTAAGGGTGGGTAGGGGTACTTGGGTGGCAAGGGTAATCAAGGGTTTAGGATAGGGAAGGGCAAGTGTGTGGTAAGGGTATTTGTAGGGTTTAGGGTAGGTAAAGGCATTTGGGCAGCAAGGTTTTTTTTAGGGTTTAGGATGGGTAAGGGTATTTTGGTGGCAAGGGTAATTTTAGGGTAGGCAGGGATATTTGGATGACAAGGGTATTTTTAGGATGGGTAAGGGTATTTGGGTGGCTGGGGTGTCTGGGTACTTTACCAGTGCTAAAGTGTAAGTGCTTTCTGTCTAAATTGTATTGGTAATTAGTTTACCCATGACTGGCATATTTGCTTTACCAGTAAGTCCCTTGTAAAGAGCACTATATGTGCACAGGGAGTGCTAATCAAATGTTACTAGTGGGCCTCCAGCACCGATTGTGCCACCCACATGAGTAGCCCTGTAAACATGTCCCAGACCTACCACTGCAGTGTCTGTGTATGCAGTTGTGAACTGCCAGTTCGACCTTGCAAGTGCACCCATTTGCCAGATCCAAGCCTTCCCTTTTACAACATGTAAGTCACCCCTACAGCAGGCCCAAGGCAGCCCAATGGGCAGGGTGCAGTGTATTTAAAAGGTAGGGCATGTACTGGTGTGTTTTACGTGTCCTGATAGGGAAATGCTGCTAAATTCGTTTTTCACTATTGCAAGGCCTATCTCTCCCATAGGTTAACATGGGGATTGCCTTGAAATATCATTTACGTGTAATTTCCCATTGGGAGTAGATACAGATGTGAAGTTTGGAGTCTCTAATATAACAATTTAAAAATACATCTTTTGGTGAAGTTGGTTTTTAAATTGCAAGTCTGAAAATGCCACTTTTAGAAAGTGGGCATTTTCTTGCTTAACCATTTTGTGCCTCTGCCCGACTGTGGAAGATACGTCTGGGTCAGGATAACAGTTGGGCTATTTGTGAATTCACTCTAGATAGTCACAAAAAGGGAGCTGAGGTGAGCCCTGTATATCCCAGTGGGTCTTCCTGGGCTACAGTGGTGGGAGAGGCAGACACTTGCACCTGAATAGGGCTGTGTCTGCCCTTACACAAAGCAGTTTCTAACCCCCTGGAGTGTGTCTGGGGCTAGGGCAGGAAACACAGGGTCCTGTTCACAACAAAGACTTTCCTTTGAAGTTTGCCTATTAATTTGAAGGCAGACATTAGTATAAGTATTGGGCCTCTGAGACCACAACTTCAGGACACTCCTGGACTGAGGATATTCTGCCAGGAAGAAGAGCTAGATGCCATAGGAGGGACTGCCACTCTGCCTGTTGCTTTGCTGTGCTGACCTGCTGCTTCTGTCCTGGGAGTGAAAGGACTGGGCTTTGTTTCTACATCCTGCTTTCCAAGGTTCTCCAAGGGCTTGAACTGAGCGTGCTTCCTGTTAGAAGTCTCAGGGACATTAAAGACTTCATCTGCCAGCACCTGGACTTCCTTGCTGAGATTTCTGACTTGCCATGTGTTGCCAAATCCAGTCCATGGGCCCTCGGCAGTGAGTTCTGGTGAAATCTAGAAGAAACCAAGTGCATCAACTCCACAGCGACTTCAGAACCGGCGCTGTTGTTCTACTACATGCTGCTGCCTTCACCAGAGCCGTGGTCCCTGCTGAGTGAACGACTGTGACCACCGCAGGCCTGATGACGCTGCAGAGCATCTGAAGTCCCACTATAGCGCGAGTCCTGGGTCTGGTGTCCCGAATGTCCAGGACACGCAACCCTGTCTCCCCCTCAGCACCTGTGGCCTCAATGG
The DNA here is from genome assembly GCF_031143425.1 of Pleurodeles waltl. Taxonomy (NCBI): domain Eukaryota; kingdom Metazoa; phylum Chordata; class Amphibia; order Caudata; family Salamandridae; genus Pleurodeles; species Pleurodeles waltl. The sequence continues at coordinate 980,396,021 of NC_090437.1, read as the reverse complement.
TGTAATCGCGACACTGCAAAGTCGACGCCGCACATCTTGACCTGCTGGATTCATCGATCCCGGCTGATCGTAAGGAACCAACACCTCACCACCGATGCTGCAACCGTAAGGAACTGATACATCACCTCCCCTGCCTCGCAGTAAGGAACCAATGCCTCCCCTCCGCAGTAGCAGTAAGGAACCAACACCACACCAGATCCAGCGATGCCTCACCTCCCTGACTTCGTGCAACATCTTTGCTTCCTCCACGTTTTCCAAGGTACTGTACCAGGGGGTCCGTGCGACTCCATGACTGGCCTGCACTCCTTTGTGCCAAGTGGCGTTGGACTTTTGGGGCCGACACCGTCAGCGACGTTGTGAAAGCCCCAGTTGGAGCTGTTATTAAGTGCTTTACTGAGATTTAATCTTTAATCATTTGTATCTTTGCTTGTGTATGTTGGATTTTTGTTGTTTTGGTCTTGTTTTACCGTGTGTGTTTGTACAATACTTTACACATTGCCTCTGAGATAAGCCTGACTGCTTGAGACAAGCTACCAAGGGGGTGAGCAGGGGTTATCTTAGCATGGTGGCTCCCTTACTCTGACTAGAGTGAGGACCCCTACTTGTACAGGGTGCAAACCACTGCCAACTAGAGACCTCATTTCTAACAACATATATATAAAAATGTGTGGGGTAAAGGTATATGCATGGCAATGGTTGCGTTGAAAAGGTATGTGTGGCAAGGGCATTTGTGGTAATGGCATGAAGGGTTCCGACATACATCTGTGATGTGTGAATGCAATTTGTATTTTTCTCTGAAAATCCCAGTTTACTATCAGTGCTAAAAAGAAAGGAAAACGTTACTTACCCAATAAGCATCTGTTCGTGGCATGTAGCGCTGTAGATTCACATGCTCTGCATACTCCTGCCATCTAGTGTTGGGTCCGGAATGGTGCAAGTTGTTTTTCCTCAAAGAAGCTTTTTGAGTCACAGGACTGAATGACTCGTCCTCTCCGTGATATTGCGCATGGGAATCGACTCCTTTGTTAGATTGTTTTCCCACAGGCGGGTGGGAAAAGGAGTGTAGCGGAAGTATATAGAAAGAGATGTTCATGGAAATGTAACCACATATGTACAAACATATACAAATATAATGTAACTGGAACAGCCATAGGCGTCCGGGGAGGAGGGATGCATGTGAGTCTACAGCACTACATCCCACCAACAGATGCCTACTGGGTAAGTAACATTTTCCGTTCAATGGCATGTGTGGCTGTAGATACACATGCTCTGCATAGACTGTAAAGCAGTCCCTCCATAATAGCGGTGGCTACCCTGTGGGGGTTGCAGTTGACTGGAAAAGTGTTCACAGCACAGCTTGATCTATGTTGGCTTTCTGATGTGCTAGTACAGTAATGTTTGTAAATGTATTTGGTGTAGACCATGTAGCTGCCTTACAAATGTCAGCTATAGGGATGTTTAGTGGCACCCTTTTTCCTAGTAGTGTGTGCTTTAGGAGTAACAGGTAACTGTTGCTTTGCTTTAGCATAGCGAGTATGTATATAGTTAACTATCCATCTAGCTAAGCCTTTTTGGGGGTATTGGACTGCCCTAATGAGGTAGTGAAAACGCTACAAAGAGGTGTTTAGTTTTCCTAAAGTCTTTGGTTCTGTCAATGTAAAACATAAGTGCTAGTTTAACATCTAGAGAGTGAAGAACTATTTCCGCAACAGGGGAGGCTGCGGAAAGAAGACTGGTAGCTCAATAGATTGGTTTATATGGATTTGTGAAGCCACTTTAGGAAGGAACTTTGGGTTTGTGTAAATTATCACCTTGTCTCTACGAATTTGGAAGAAAGGTTCTTTCAAGGTTAAGGCCTGGAGCTCACTGACACGCCTGGGTGATGTGTTGGCAATTAATAAAGCAACCTTCCAACAAAGGTACTGAAGAGGACATGAATTAAAGTGGCTCAAAAGGAAAGGAGGGCCCATGAGCCTGGTAAGCACAATATTGAGGTTCTAGGATGGAGCAGAAGGCACCTGTGGTGGAATAACCCTTCTAGGGCCATCGTGAAAGCTTTAATGACTGGGATTCTGAACAAGAAACTATGCTGTCTGTTCTGTAGATATACTGCTATAGCTGCGAGATGCAGGCGAATGGAGGTGGAAGCTAAATTTGCTTTTTTTTAAATGGAGCAAATAACAAACGAGGTCTTGAACAGTAGCTTTAATGGGGTCAATAAGTTTGGGTTGGCAGTAGCATACAACAAGTTTAAATTTTGCAGCATAACATGCTCTGGTTGTGGGTCTGCGGGCTGCCCTGAAAATGTCCATACATTACACAGGCAGTCCTAAGTAACCAATTTCTATGACCTCAGGAGCCAAACTCTATGACCTCAGGAGCCATATCGCAAGGTTGAGTGACCTGGGGTCTGGATGTTGATTTGTCCTTGATTTTGAGTGAGAAGAACCGGCCTGTTGGGAAGCTTCTCGTGGGACTACTGATAGGTCCAGAAGTGTGGTGAACCATGGCTGACACCCCCAAGTGGGAGCTACAAGGATCATGGTGAGAGATGTTTGTGTGATCCTCTGAACCAGAAATGGAATGAGAAGGAGAGGTGGAAAAGAGTAAACGAATATCCCTGACCAGTTCATCCATACAGCGTTGCCCTTGGATAGAGGGTGTGGATACCTGGAGGCAAAGCTTGGGCATTTAGCGTTTTCTGCTGTGGCAAAAAGGTCTACCTGAAGAGTTCCGCACTTTGCGAAGTATGTTTAGAGGACTGTGGGTAAAGTTCCCCTTTGTGGACTTGTTGCTGCATCCTGACCAGTTCATCCATACAGCGTTGCCCTTGGATAGAGGGTGTAGATACCTGGAGGTGAAGCTTTGGCATTTAGCGTTTTCTGCTGTGGCAAAAAGGTCTATCTGAAGAGTTCCCCACTTTGCGAAGTATGTTTAGAGGACTGTGGGTGGAGTTCCCATTTGTGGACTTGTTGCTGCATCCTGATAAGCAGGCCTGCAAAGTCGTTGTCCATCCCTGGTAGATACTCTGCCACCAGATAAATGTGGTGGTGGAGAACCCACTTCCAGATTGTCTGAGAGAGATGTGACAATTGGAACAACCGTGTCCCCACCGGTGTCTGTAGATAATACATGGCTGTGATATTGTCCGTGGGGACCAAGACAACCTTGTGAGATAGGTGATGAAGAAAAGCATTCAGGGCTAGAAACACTGCCTGAAGCTCGAGGTAATTGATGTGTAGAGATTGGTGACTGAGTTCCCAGAGGCCCTGTACTGTGAGGTCTTGAAGGTGAGCGCCCCAACCGGTCAGTGATGCATCTGTGGTCAGACTGACCTGAGGCACAGGGTCCAGAAAAGGCCACCCTTTTAACAGGTTGGTGGTGTTCCACCATTTGAGAGAGCAGTGAGTATGGCGGTCTAACAACACTATATTTTTCCAGGTCACCCTATGACTAAAACCACTGGCGAGATCAACACACCTGTAGTGGACACATATGGAGTCTGGCTTGGGTCCCTAAGAGGTGCATAACAGTCCTGACTGTGTATGTGCGATTCTCCTGAAGTCAGGGGGAGAAGAGACTGAAAACTCTTAACGCGAGCTGGGTTGTGGTATGCTAGCCCCAACTGTGCACTGACAATAGCTCCTACATAGGGCTGTATCTGAAGGGGTTGGAGGTGGGATTTTGAAAAGCTGAGTGTGAAGCCCAGAGCGTGAAGGAGAGCCACTATCAACTAAGTGTGATATTGGCGCTGTCATAAGGTATAGTCATCTAGGTAAGGGAACAAGAGCCGTCATAAAGTCGTCTTGTTGCAGAAGTGGAAAAATGAGTTGAAGAGTGATCATATAAAAGTGTTCTGAGAGAATGTACTGGTTTAATTGTCTGAGGTCCAGAATAGGCCTGAGAGGGCCGTCTTTTCTGAATGAGGAAGTATAGGGAGTATACTTTTGGTGCTGTAAGGGAACAGACTGGCTGGCCCCTTTGAGAAGAAGGGATTGAACTTCTTGTTTGAGAAGAGTGAGGTGCTCGCTGGATAGCCTATGAGTGCGAGGGGGAATGTTTGGAGGAGTGGTACTGAGTTCCAGACAACAACCATGTTGGAAAATGGAAAGGACTCATTGGTCTGTGGTGATGTTGACCCATTCTGAATGAACATCTTGAAGCCATCCCCTGACACGTGTGGAGTGAGCAGGGGAAAGATGGAGGTAGTCACTGCTTTGCAGTGGAGGAAGAGCTTAGGGAGGCGGTGCTCTCATCTCTGACCTTGTTGTCGCTGCATCTGTAGCACCCCTTATAGAAACCACTAGAATAGGAGGGTGAAGGCTGTCTGTTTTAGGAAGTAGACGCCACTGACGTTGTGGATTTGTAAGCACCTCTGAAGGTGGGGTGATGAAAAGTCCCCCTTTGTGTAGGGGACTTTTGAGCACCCATGGCCCTAGGTGTGTCTTTTTTCAGCTTCTCATGGGTAGAATCCCTTATCAAAGAGAATATTAAGGATTGCTTGCTGTACCTCTGGTTTGAAACCAGAGCATCGGAGCCATGAGTGCCTTCTTATTAGGACACTTGCATTGATGCCGCATGCAGCTGTATCTGCGGTGTCTAGGGCACAGCATATAGAATTATTAGTTATTGTTTGGCCCTCTGCAACAATTTGCGGCCCTCTCTTGCGGTGCTCCTATGAGAAAAATTGGAGGCACTCCATTTTATCCCAGTGAGCCCGGTCATATCCAGCCTGTAACACGTGTGAATTGATGCTGCGCCAATGGTTAGCTGCCTGTGCAGCCACTCTCTGCCGGCAGCATCTATTTTCTTACTCTCCTTCTTCTCAGGAGGCGGCCAGTCCCCTGTGACCTGGCTATTGGAGCATTTTCGTGCAGCGATGGCTACTATGGAATCAGGAGGGATCTGTGACCTAATGTATAATGGCTCTGAGTGAGCAGGCTTATATTTATAGTCTACTCTAGGGCTGATAACCCTGGAGCGGACGGGCTCCTTGAAAATTGACTTTGCATGACGAAACCTGATATGGAGCATCAGGAGAAATCTGTGGGCAGATGTAAGCATATCAAACAGAAAGTCCTGTTCGATAGGGTACCTATGAAGCTCCACATTGTGGGAAATGTCTGCCCTTACCACTTCCTGCTGGCAGGATGTATTATCCTCTGGTGGCGAGAGGTGTGCAGGGTACAAGTCTAGATCATTGGCCAGGATGGGGTCAGGGTCATAAGTGTCCCATGGATTTGGGTAATGCTATTTCCCACCCAAATCTTACCTAACATATACAGGTGATCCCTGAGGGATATAATGTCCAGCAGTATGTGAGGCAGGTGAATGAGAAGGGGAGTAGGGTGGAGAAGAATAAGGGGCTGGAGGAGGTGGAGAAGATGAGTCAGAAGGAGGAGGTGGAGAAGGCTTGTGAGGTGTGCTGGTGGCCTTTTCCTTGCTAGTCTTCTTTGGAGGTGGGGGAAGTGTCCAAAGCTTCTTGGAAAGACCCCTTCCTTTTGAGTAGTACAGAGGGAAAAACAATAATACGCCCTGTAGCCTTCTGGATATGGAGGTGGGGCTGACGAGTGTCAATAGTCACCAGAATGGGTTCCATGGAAGAAGGTGTAGCTGAAGATTGACTGGAGTCTTTCTGCTCCAATGTTTTCGGCACTAGTAATATTTGTGTTTGACCACTGACTCCACTTAGCCTAACTGCACACCGTCACATTGGTGACCACCAACTTTATTTTGATCCTTGATTATTGACTTCATTTTATGATTAACTTACCTTTAGCCACTGACATTTTTAGAGGTGCATGTAGGAAAGTAGCCTCTTTCTAGCTTGGTTACCCCCACTTTTGGCCTGTTTCTCAGTGTGTTGGACTGCGTTCACTGGGATCCTGCTAACCAGGACCTCAGTGACTGTTCTCTCTCCTCTATATTTGGTTGCTGGTAACATTTTATCCCCATAGTTGGCATACTGGTGCCCCCATATAATTCCCTAGCATATGGTACCTAGGTACCCAGGGCATTGGGGGTTCCAGGGGTTCCCTATGGGCTGCTGCCACCCTTAGGAAGCCCATGCAAAGGGTTTTGCAGGCCTGCCATTGCAGTCTGCGTGAACCGGGAGCACGCACCTGGTTTAATTACAGGTCACTACACCAGGTTACTGTAGGTCACCCCATGATAGGCCCTCACAGCCCAGAGGGCAGGGTGCAGGTACCTGTGTCTGAGGGCACTAGCAGAGGTGCCCCCACGAACTCTAGCCCCATTTTACTGGACTTAGTGAGTGAGGGGATGCCATTTTATGTGTACTGGACATAGGTCACTATCTATGTCAAACTACATAATGTTAACTCTGAAGCTGGGCATGTTTGGTATCAAACATGTCGGAGTTATACCCCAATACTGTTGCAAGCACTGGAAGTATGATTCCATGCACTCTGGGGGCTCCTTAGAGGACTCCCAGCATTTCTACCACCAGTCTTACAGGGTTTTCCGGGCAACCCACCTGCTGCCACCCCTTAGACAGGTTTCTGCCTTCCTGCTGCTTGATCTGATCAAGCCCAGGAAGGCAGAAGAAAGGATTTCCTTTGGGAGAGGGAGGTAACACCCGGTCCCTTTGGAAATAGGTGTGACTGGCTTGGAAGGGGTAACCTCCCCAGACCACTGGTTTGCTTTGAAGGGCACATTTGGTGCCTTCTGTGCATAAACCAGTCCACACCGGGTCAGGGATCCCCAGGCCCTGCTCAGGCGTGAAACTGGACAATGGAAAAGGGAGTGACCACTCCCCTGTCCATCACCACCCCAGGGGTGGAACCAAGAGCTCCTCCAGAGGGTCCCTGGATTTTGCCATCTTGATTCCAAGGTTGGCAGGGAACTCTGAGAGCATCTGAGTGGCCAGGCCAGGCAGAGTTACCTCATAGGCACCCTCTGATAGGTAGTTACCTGGTTAGGTGACTAAGCACCCTCTTTGGGCTAGAATGGGTCTTCATCTGGGGTGGGTCCTCAGAGTCGACTTGCAAGATTCTAGCAGGACTCCTCTGCAACCTCTGCTTCGACTTCTGGCCTCCAGAACCCTGACTGGACCCTCCAGGAACCTACAAGCTGCACATCCATGAGGAAGATTCTTCTGCAACATTTCCTCGGCTGTGCGTCCTCAGAAGACTGCAACACTTCAGCCTGCACAAGAAGAAGAAGGAATCCCCCTTGGGGTTAAGGCATCACTCCCCTATAACTACAGGTACCTGGCTGCAGCACTGACTGGCTGCGTGGATCTCCCCTCATCCTGAGTGGTGTGGGTCCTGTATCACAGGTGGTGGTCCGGAGAGTCTTCCTTGGTCCTCTCTACCAGCTGTTGCACTTTGGTGGTGGTGAGGCCTTTCCACTCCAGAATACAATACCCCCATGCACTGCCTCCTTTGCAGCTTTGAAGGCTTGTTTGCTTCACCTCCAAGATGAACTTCAGGTGATGTGAAGCTCCAGCCCCCAGCACTCCCTCCTGAAATTCCTAGGCCTCTGCGTGGTCCTTTGACGACGTGGGAGCAACTTCTGTGGTGCTGGGTGGGCTGCTTCAGCGACTTCTGTGTCCCTGTACTACAGGACACCTGTGGGTGTTGCCTTTGCTCCTGTGGGTCTTCTGTGACATGGAGGGTCCCCTGTGACTCCCCCTCCTGGGTAGAGTCCTCCTGGACCTTGCTGGTACCCGGCAGCACCACTTTTCCTCCAACCGCTAGTTTGCCTTTACCAAGGCTTGTTGGTGAAAATCCTTCACCGACACCCATCTGCAATCCCATCTTCCAGCGTGCATGCATCAGGAACTCTTCTCCAGCTTCTGTGCTGCAGTGCTGACCTGTCTTCCTTCTTCGTCACCAACTCCAAAAGGTACTTTTGGGTGGGTAATATCTCCTACTCCCCCTGGATTCCACAGACACTTCTGGACTTGGTCCCCTCTCTCCACAGGTCTCCATCTTTGGTATTCCACTGCTGGTTCCCTGCAGGCTGTTCTGGGTGTTTCCTCTTTTCATCCTTTGGGGTGGTTTTGGGGAAGTCCAGTGTTTGACTTCTGCACTCCTGGTCGCTGGGGGGTATTGCATTACTTACCTATGTGGTTTCCTAGTACTCCCTGCTCCACCCTACACAATTTACTTACCTAGGTGGAGGTCCTGTGTTCGCATTCCACTTTCTTAGTATATAGTTTGGGCTCCCCCAAGGGCTACTATTATTTCTTATTGCTATTTTACACTGTTACACTGTTTTCCAACCTTTTTATGCCTCTTACTGTTTATTAGTGTATATATATATATATATATATATATATATATATATATATATCTCCATCAAACGTTGTCCAAACATCACAGGGACAGAATCCCCCAACGAACAACAACGAGCCGTGACTCCTTGCAAGAATGTGTTTATTAGTAAGCACAAGAAAGAGAAAGAGGTTTCTTGCAAGGAGACATGGCTCGTTGTTGTTTGTCGGGGGATTCTGTCCCTGTGATGTTTGGACAACGTTTGATGTATTTATGAGGGGTCGCTGCCCTGCTGCGATTCACCGTTAGTAAGTGGCTGGTCTGAAGGCGATGTTTTCTTGTATATATATATATATATATATATATAGTATTTACTTACCTCCTATTGGAGGGTTGCCTCTCTAGTATTTTCTGATGCTGTGTTCCAAACATAAAGTACCTTTATTTTTGTACAACCAAGTGTTTTCTTTCTTGTGTGTAAGTACTGTGTGGCTGTAGTAATATTGCAAGAATGTTGCATGTCTCCCAGAGAAGCCTTGGCTGCTCATCCATAGCTACCCCTAGAGAGCCTGGCTTTTAGACACTGCCTACACTTCACTGAGAGGGGATACCTGGACCTGGTATAAGGTGTAAGTCCCATAGGTACACACCACACACCAGGCCAGCTTCCCACAGTGCAGATGTTAGATGTGCAGAAGCTGCAAGTATTTTTCCGTGCCCATGTTATGCAATGTGTTTTTCGCTTATGTTTTCACTCTACATGTCTGCATGTTCTTTCTCATCAAGGGCTAGGACATAACATGAGGGAGTCAAATAGATAAGAATGTACTAGGATGATGTTTATGGTACAGCAGGGAACGGTTTGGTTTTGGAGAGGCATCTTGGGATCTTGGCCAGTTCCAATGTGTTCCTTTCAAAGCTGACCTGAAGTAGCCAGCATTTTTTTAACAACAACTTATGGAGCGGGAGAGGTTTTCTGGAACTCTCCTCTCTGGCTTGCTTAAGGTATATAATAGACTGAAACCAGATTGACGGTGAATGGATTGAACTCGAGCAGAACCGGGACACTGGTGTCTGTTATTCCCCGGAGGGCAGTTCTCTCTTCACGGTTGACCGCGTTCAACGGCCTGTTGCTGGCAGAAGGGATGAAGCGAATTCAACTGCGCCCCATGGTGATGCATTTTTAATTCTTGTTATTTGCTTTGCATCGTGCATGTGTGTGTGTGTGTGTGTGTGTGTGTGTGTGTGTGTGTGTGTGTATATATATATATATATATATGTGCTGTTTATAGATTGAAGCAGAGTACTCTTTGTAAATGCTTTATTTCGTTGCTGTGACCATCCTTAAATGTATACTTTCAGTTGTACATTTTTGACCTTTCTTTGCGAGCATCACGGAGTGGTTTAATAAATGTAATTCTTAGACTAAGAGTTGCATACTAGAAATTCCTTTCAGTGTGTGTCTTTCATCTCTGTCCGTAGTGACGCAAAACAGCACTGAAGTCTTCGGTCGATACGATTTAGTCAGTACGGAGGTGGAGTGGGTAGCCAGTCGGCTTGGAGCCTAAGTTCAGACCGAGATGGAAGCGAAGTCTTGGACTGAGGTGACAGGGTTCAGAACTAAAGACAATGTCTTTGCCTTGGCTATTTGCGGAGCCAAGCCAGAGGGCGGGGCAGCTGAAACAGATTTTAAGAGCTGGCCATGGCATGGTGGCAGTCCGGCAACCTCTACAAGGGGCTTTTTCATAGTCGGGGTGTGTAAGAGGAGTCACAGTACTCACAGGTTGTGTAGATGTAACCTTGTGGCTTTTGATGTCCGACTGCACATCGGAATCCTAGATCGAGAATGCCTCCTCCTCTTGTTCAGGTTCCTCTTCAAAGATGTCCATGGTGTCATCCGGAGTCTTGTGCGCCATCTCCAGTCGACAAGCTATTTGGTCCCGAAACGTCTTCTTCAATCGGAAAAATCTGCAGGCGTCACAGGTAGCTTTCTGGTGATCGGGAGAAAGGCACAGGTTACACACCAGATGTTGGTCGCTATGGGGAAATTTAACAAGGCACCAAGGACAGAAACGATATGGCATTTGTTCCATCTGCCCAGCATAATGATTGGTCCCGCTGGTGAGGCAGGCCCGAGACGGGCGGGGGCGCCCCGGAGGGCGCATGGTCGGTGCCAGGACTGATGATTCGAGATGAGCACTTATAAAGAAATGGGCTATCAAAATACAATACCATAGAAAAAGAGAAGACGAAAAGAAAGATTTCAAACCGGAGCGAGTCGAAAGATGGAGCGAAAAAACACACCTCCAAGAAAAACAATATAACAAAGGAGTGGATGTCCATGCAATGTATCACTGAGAGTAACTCGATCCTGTGACTCGAAAAGCTATTTAGAAGAAAAACAACTTGCACCACTCCGGACCCAACATTATATGGCAGGAGTATGCAGAGCATGTGTATCTACAGCCACACATGCCATCAAACACTGTTATTTCAGAGCGGTAAGCCATTTAGTTTATTGTCTTAGTGTTTGAGAGTATTTTCAACAACTAGGTGTAAATCACCTCTGTTCTGTGTAAGTCAAACACAGAGTCCAAAAAAAAAAATCAACACATGTTAGAAAAAGATCCTGGAAGACTTTCACCTCGTCTAATATACTGGCAACTGTAATAAAGATATTATTACAACTGACCCGCAGACTACACCAATTACCCTCTGCTTCACCTTGGGCACATCTTCCTTTCAAATTTCACATTGTCAAAATAACGAATCCAACATACATCATCTGAATCAGAAAATAAAGTCTGTGATGCCAGCACTTAATGAAGGACAGCCTTGCGTTACATGGCAAATTAATTCATCGACCATAGTAATGGCCTCTTGATTAGATTCCCAAAGTTGATAGGGCCACACTAAAATAATTTGTACATTAAGCCCAAGGCTCCTGGTCTGAGCTAGATAATGCCATCAAGCCACCCTTGTTCTCACTTCTTCATTGGTTTCCACTGAATCAAAAGACAACTTTAGAATGGTATGTATTGCCTAACAGGACATCTAACTGCAACAACATATACTTCAACAGCCTACATTTCTTGTTGATCCTACTCAACCAGAAATAAAACTAAGCGTATGCTTTTAAGTCACGAAAAGCAAACCACACCATCACTCCGATTGTAGAGGAGGTCCCATGATCTAAAATACTCTGTTACTTTTTTCCTCCTCTTCTATTCTTTAGGAAGACTCATGAAATACAGTTTGGGACTCAACCACTGTTTTCTCCCAACTCTCCTAGGGAATGTTCCATCATAGTTATCTGTGTTATCCGTTCAGTGCTCTACTGTGGTTTGGCTAGGTTTGTGCTTTAGAAATACATGTACAAAAAGGCTGGCTACAGGACCAGATGATATTTGAACGAAAATGGCTGGATACAGGACCAGATTATATTTGAAGTGATGGATCTCTTCATTCTCTGGTGCACTAGGTTACTATCACTTAGAACAATCTTTTGCAAGTTGAAAGCCGATGATTTATTTTCTTTTTATATATTCTAAATGACAGAAAGTGCAACCAATCTTGCAAGGTATCACATTGTTACAAATAAAATAAATAATAAACACTCATAGGTTTATACACAGATCAGAGCAAACAATTTATTTATGTTCTATCCACCTCTTAGACATGCCATTTCATTAAAAAGGAAGCATAAGTGCTTAGAAGAAGAAACAACACCCCAACCAAGGCAATAACTCAAGGTCTCGTTTTAGATATTGCAGGACTGAAAAGCCTGGGGCTGAGCAAATGGCTGTATATTTATTAGTGGGTCATATATTGAAGGAATTGCAGGCATTGAGGACTGTTTGTTTAGGACAACAAAGGTCTCACAATGCAAGGAATAGCTAGCACTGTGTGTTTGACATCATATTTGTTGACTGCAGTTTCAGTGCTTTTGTAACGTTACATCTTTTAGCTTTGATAAATGCAGTTCACCATGTCCTTCTTTTGACCCAGCTGCAAGAGATCCAGCCTGAAGCAGAGTCCAGAGTTTAATAAACAAGACCCAGGTAGCTTTGGCTACTTAATTCAAGCTCTGTCTATCTGCCATAAAAATGGATGACTACTGAATGTACAAACTTCTTTTCCGATGCCTCTACTAAGCTTGTTAGTCATTACTAAGTTCATGCATTTTACCACAGTAGACTTTCAATAGAATCATTGATTTACTTGGTTGTCTATGTTGAGTAGACTTGGTCTGACATGTACTCACATCCCGAAAGAAAATGCACATCTCTCCACTCTGATGACTTTACACAGGCTTTAGGTGTTCTTCATTATTAACAGGGTTTATTATGTACAACATCTCTAATTCAGTCACAATTTACAATATATCAATCCCTAAGAGTTGCCTTCAAGACATTTTCTCTAATCACAGGCACAGTTTATATCAAGGTGTTCACAAATCCTGTCTGAATGTGTATGTTGTCATGTGGGTTGGGTAATAGTGGTTCAGTGCCTATCTCCGGTGCTTGTAGCTTTGGTAGCCGAGTTTACATTTTCATACTACTACTGCAATTTAAGGTCTTAGGGCCAGATGTATCAAAGGGTTTTACCCATTCTGTGCCTATGGAAAAATGTGTTCATACATATGGCCCTTAGTGTACACATGAGCCAGTAGTTATGCCTCTCTCCAGGACTTCATGGTGGCATCCACTATGGTGAACACCTTCAGGATCTCAGTATCATGTTCATGAGACTAATCTAGGAATGGGAGAAAATATTCTTAGGCTTTGTGAGACAAGACAGAATATGAGTAACACTTCTCAAATGCCAAGTGCCTAGCAACACTGCAGATTGTTTATGTGTTTTCCACTCCTGCTCTCAGTCCACATTCAGGCTTGCTTCACAGCACCTATTCCCTTCTTTGCTTCGTCATTTGTGATTTACTTTAGGTCAGACTCCGTATGTAGGAAAGTGTCCCTTTTACACTTTTTACCAGATATCTGATGCTAACTTGACTAAGTGTGTGCTAAGATCCTGATAACCAGGCCCCCAGCAGCTGTGTTCTTTCCTTAAATTGGACCATTGCTTCCACAATTGTCACACCTCTGACACACAACTAAGTCCCTTGTAAAAGGTACCAGTGGTAACAAGGGCCTGGTGGCCAGAGAGGGTCCCTAAGGGCTGCAGCAAGTATTGTGCCACCCTAAGGGACCAGTCACCAAACACATGCACACTGCCATTGCAGATTGTGTGTGCTGGTGGGAAGAAAAAGGTAAAGTGGACATGGTATCCCTCCCTGGGTGCCATGCCCACAAACCCCTGCCTGTGGCACAGGTAATTCACCACTCTAGCAGGCCTTAAAGCCCTAAAGCAGGGTGCACTACACCACAGGTAAGGTCATAGCTGCATGAGCAATATGCCCCTACAGTGTCTACGGCCATTCTTAGACATTGTAAGTGCAGTGTGGCCATATTGAGAACATGGGCTGGGGGTTTGTCATTATGAACTCCACAGCTCCAAGTTGGCTTCACAGAAGACTGGGAATTTTTGTATAAAACGTCTCAGCTCAATAAACCCACACTGATGCCAGTGTTGGATTTATAGTGAAATCCACCGAGAGGGCATCTTAGAGATGCCCTCTGACATTCACCCAACTCTCTACTATGTGGCTGACTGGTCTATGCCAGCCTGCTACCACCAGACAAGTTTCTGACCCCATGGGGTGAGAGCCTTCGTGCTCTCAGGATTCGAGGACAAAGTCTGCAATGGGTGGAGGTGCTTCAAACCTCCTCTCCTGCAGGAACAGCAACACTTGGTGGTGACCCTCAAAGGCTCCTGCCTTTTGTTCAGCTGCCTCAGGGCAATCCAACTAGTGGAGATGCCCGCCCCTCAGACCAGGCCCCACTTTTTGGCAGCAGGTCCGGCAGGAAAATTAGAAAACACCAGGAGGCATGTCCACCCCAGCTGGAGCCACCCCTAGAGGTGAATCCCTGCTGGCAGAATCTTCCATCTTATTTTGGAGGAAGATAGCTGATAGGGTTAGGTATGTGCCCCCCTCCCCAAAGGGAGTGGGCACAGGAAGGGTGTAGCCATGCTCAGGATCAGTAGCCATTGGCTACTGACCTCTGACCACTATAACGCCCCTGAATCTAGTATTTAGGGGTACCCCTGAACTGTACTCTTGAGATTCCTGGCAACCTAAAGAAGAAGAAGGACTGAAGAGTCGACCAGCAGTGACAACTCTAGATGACAACTGACTTGGCCACAGCCCTACCAGCCTGCCTGCAGCTTCAAGACTCCTGCTACAAGAAGGCAATTTGTCCTGTAGGACCAGCAACCTCCACAAATGCTCAGAGGACTGCCTGCCTTTCCTAGAGACCAGATCTCCCGAGGATAGCGGTCCTTTCCACAAAGAAACCTCCAACAAGGACTCTAGAGTCCTCTGGATCCCTGAGTCCTGCCCACTCTGCACCAGACAACCACAGGTCGAATCCAGATGGCCCACCTGACCAGAGAGAGTCCCCAGGCGATTCTGACCTCGATTCCACCCCAGGTTGACCCCTCCTGGCCACCACGTCAACGCCTGCAGCCTGAATCCAGAAGACCCCCTGACAGCGACCGGATTTGGTGAAGATACCCGACACCTAAAGGTACCCCTGCACCCGCAGCCCACTGGCCTTGGGAACACAGCCGATGGTCCCGCGACATCCAGAGGAGCTTCAACTGACTTGTCCAGCTATTGGTCTTCTTCAGCTGACCCCCTGGACGAAGCCTGCAGCCTCTTTGTGAACCTGGAGTTCCTCATTGGGGCCCTTGATGCTGTGTTTGCACCCTGCACCCGGCTGCCCCTGTGCTGCTGAGGTTGTGTGTTTGGTGCTGACCTGTGTCCCCCTGGTGCTGATCTAAACCCCCCCCAGGGCCCGTGTCCTGAGACCGCAAGTACTTAACTGCAAACCGCTCACTTCCGAGTGCCCTCAGTCTCCATAGGAATCCATTGATCGCCCAACACTAACTTGGGCCGGCCCTATGTTGCTGGTGGTGCCCCCTTGGTGTCTTCCTATACTTTGCCCTATGGACACCTTAACCCCAGAAGCCGGGACTAAGTCTGGTACTTACCTGTAAAATGGATGTGTCCCCCCCCACCATGCCACCCCACAGGACCACATTGCCTTCAATGAAAATTGCACTGTCTACTTTTGATATTGAAAAGTATTACTTACCTGAAAACTGTTTTAACTGTGAATTACAAACAAAGTGCATTTGATACTTGAAAGTGATACATTATGGAAGCTGCATTTACCTGCAACAAAGATCCTTCTGGGTCTGCAAATAAAGTAACAAAGTATATTTTCTGATACATAAAACACTGGACTGGAGTTGGTCATTGAGTGTGTGCCTCATTTCTTGACTGTGTGTACAACAAATGCTTTGCACTACCCTCTGATGAGCCTAACTGCTTGACCGCACTACCACACAAGAGAGCATTAGTATTTTCTACTTTAGCCTCTGTAAAGCCTCTGGGGATCCATTGGACTCTGTGCACACTATACCTTACTTTGGTATAGCATATACAGAGCCAGCTTCCTACATCATTCACTTCTGCCTTTCTTGTTTATAAATCTCATTTGAAGATTCTGGAACAGTCCCAGATGTCTTGAACTACTGGACTCCTCCATGCCTGACATTTGATGTGTTTTATTACTAGTGCATAGATGTTCCTTCTTCTTATGCTTGTGCCATTGCTCTATGTTAATTGTGCCTTTTATCTTATAATTTTCCAGATTCTTCCTTCTTTTTCATTATTCCAATAGTGTCTCAGACTGGAATGCCATAAAGTCTATATTTGGTAGAGATGGTGAATATATACACTGACTATCAGAGCTCGTATGGAACCAGCCTGAGCCTATACCAAAAGTCTTGCAGGTCTTTGGAAAACAAGTTTGTGCTATTTTCCAACTTTCTTAAAATATGTAAAGGAGGTAGCTCCTTCTTTGAGCTGGGTGCCCAACTCTGGAGCACTTAGACATTCCTATATGACTTATATCTGCTCCTTTAGCTAATATTACTGACATGCGCCATCCAAGTGAAGCACATGGTGCTTAAGAAAATGTGCTTTCTAACAAAAACACAGGGAATCCTAGACTTGACCTGTTACGTTTACACTAACTAGAGTGGGGTAGGTGTATAGGCAAAGGCAGAATGTAGGGAAAGCTGGACCATTCTGCCTCTGTTCAACCTTTCCTAAGTCTCTTTTCCACCACTGACTCGACATCATTAGCACACAATATTTTCTTCTGTCTCCCAACAGTTTACAAGGTTCTGCTGGACTGTAGCTGTACCCAAGGTGGAGTGGCACCTAAACTGGAAGGTAGCTTCTAACTTAGCACTCGGCTACTGGGAAAACTAGAGTCTGAAACAGCTGTTTACCAGTGCAAGGGACCACACCTTTTTCTTGTACCGTTATAAGGTGATCTACCGACCCCTTGGGGTAAATCCATTCAGACCAACTTAACAGGGTTTGTTTATACTTTCCCCTTGATGTCAATGACATGGTTGTACTTGTGTGAATGAAGGAGGAGTCTATATGCCAGGTGCATGAGTACTGCTGTTACAGCACAAAATGGAGGCTTCTCTTCAGGTTGGCTACTCCGTTGTGCTCTACTTGATGAGCCAACCTGCACTGGCTTCCACGAGGCAAGGTGGGCCTTAGTTCTCTTACGCATCCACAGTCAGCTCCTGCCTCGAGAACCCCATGGATAAATGTACTAACTGAAACCATTCAGGATGTTTGGGCATTCCAGTTTGCTGATCTACTCATCAACAGCTCAACCCAATTGAGATGTTGGGCCTGAGACACCCCACTACTAATCCAAGTTACCATTTGTCGCTCTTCATTGGAACATGACAGTGAAACTACCCCATGATATGTTTGGATGGGGTTATAGATTCTTAAAGGGTACATCCATTCTGCCAGAACCCAGATGTTCATAAGCTCGGTCTCTTAAAAGCAGGTACTTCTTAGTTGACTTGGTTCAAGAAATTCTGCTGTACCAGCTATGAGAAGAGATTGTACCACAATCAGATTTTTGACCAGTTGTTCTGACCCACAGCTATGGAGAAATGCAGAACCAAGGGATGAGGTCCTAATGCTATGACTACGCCAGGGCCATACTGACTGAGCCGTGCATGCAGGGCGGGTTTTGCAAATAGACTGCCCTGCAGCCCTAGATAAATGTGACTCTTTTTTTCTTGGCTTAACTCTAAAACTCACTGACACATTTGTGTGACAGAAGGATGTAGGACATCCCAGAGACGATGGAGGATTATGTCTGTTGGTGAGCACACACTTCTGACCCTTTAGTACCCAATGGCGTATAGCAAGGATAATCTTAATGAAGATTGCTGAAGCCTTTGCAAGTTTGACGGAGTCAATAATTATTGCCTCCATGAGACATGGGTTCTCACCTTAGTTCCTAGATGTATTCCACTGGATGAGGGAAATCGCTGTGAACCACTGTATTCAGACTTACAGTACTAGTGATAATGCAACAGGGCACTGCGGTAGGACCAAATGCCCTGTTTGGACCAGTTTCATTGTGTCTTCTCTAGAATTTTTTACTCCGACAAGCTGCTACCGAGAAGGAAACATACAGTTTAAATCCACCATCAGGCATTTTCAGTTTACATCATGTGTAACTTGGAAACAGGGATGGAAATCTGTGTGTTTGATCTGCCACTTCTTCAAAGTTTGGCACACTTGTTTTTATTTAGTTTAGGAAATACTTGCACAGAACATGTGTTTTAGAAAAGCAATGGACCTGCTGTTCCTTCTAGTTTATATTATTGTCCATCTAGCATTAAAACACCACAAGGAAACTGTGCCATATAAATGAATAAACCTTAAAATAACTCTTTACAATACAAATAGGGATAGGCGAATAATAATGCAAACCTACAACTATATCACAGCTAGTTTAATTGATCAGGTTTGCTGTCTATGTCTGAGCAGTGAAGAGCCATAAAAGAACGTCCAAGGTAGGACACTGACATAGAAAGATTATTACAAATGGAAGAATAAGGAACAGATCTACATCTAAAGAACAGCCTGCCAGGAAATGAAAACTTTTTTATGCTCGTGTGTAAAAAAAAATGTAAATTAGCACTTGTATAGCGCACTACTCACCCTTTAGGGTCTCAAGGCGCTGTACTCATACCGCTATGGAACCCCTCCTGGCTTTTCCCTGTGAGGCACCCACTCCTGAGCACCCCCAGGGTGAAGCCAGGCATCCAAGCGCTGTTGGGGCCGTTGTGGAGATTAAGCAAGCTATTGCCCAGAGTTGCAGAGTGGGACCCATGAATTAGATTAGGCACCGAGGTGAGAATTATCTGGTCAAGGGGAATTGAGCCCAAGACCTGCCGAAGCGGGACTTGAACCCTGGTCTTGAGCCAGATCTCTGCTTCAGGGTCTGCCGCTCTAACCATTGAGCCACACTTCTCCACAATGTGAGCCATTCAAATGTTCATTACCTCTATAATAGAAGCTTTCCTCTTTACATTCTTGTATGATGTTGGCAATATCTTTTCTGTGAAGGTGAGTATTTGAAATGGGACACTCGAAAAAGCCCTTTTAAAAAAAGAAAGAAGGTTAAACTTGCGGGAGTTTCACAGCACCACCAGAAAAGTAACAAATGATTAACATGCCTTATCAAAACCAAAAGATAAACGAATGTGTAGAGGAAACCAAACATTATACATATTCATTATAAACTATAACTTGTTGACATTGTGAATTCATGATTGCTGGATGGACACAGGTTGTGTTAATTGAGCTGCCAGGTATTAAATTAGCAAGCCACATTTCAGACCCTGCCTTCTCTATATCATGTTTGGTCTTTAAGTATCTCTATAGGTCTAAACCCCAGTGTTAAACATCATAATAACAGACCCTTCTGTAGCGCATCCTGTAATTTAGGGCTCAGGTCTACAGCGTTTGCATTCCTAATCCACAAATGTAAATGATGTAATTCAGTGCACCACCACTGAGCAAGGAAGTCCAGGTTACTGCAGTCCTACACAACCTACTGAACAGGTGCGCTGTTGTGCTTTCTGGATTACTAACAGTCCCATAAAGGGCTTAGGGAAGCAGTGGTGATCCAAATGATCTTTTGTTAATTAATTACACACTCAAGGATCATTAGAGAAGGAAAATGCATTTTGACATTTATTTTAAAATAGCTATTTTAATGGCCCTGAATCTAGTGCACACAATATTGTGTGGTATCATCACAGAAGATGAACAGTGAAAACCACAGGGAGAAATTCTAAAATTATCACAATCTGTTACCCTAACATCCTCACTGTGCTATCCCTAAACGCTATTGTTGTTCCAGCAGAAGCAATAAATAATAAGCCTAATTTTCGTATTTCAGGGTAGGTTTGTTGTCTGTTTTGAATATTTTGCCAGCTATTTTGAGCACAAGGGCAAAGAGATTGAGTCTGTATGAGACACAATCCTGGCACCAGGCAGTGCAGTCACAGCCTTGCAAGAGCAGTGGAATCTGATGATGTGACCATCCGGATCTGCATCTGGATCTGTGCCTTGGGGAAAGTTTCTCTCTCCCTCAGTGGTCAGTTCCTGGGGTTTATACAGGGTACTGACCACTAATTATTATCTTATGTTTTCAGAATCAAATGGGGATTTTAAGACACTAGGGATAACAGGACTTCACTAGCAGGATGCAAAATACACCATCTATGTAAAAAGCCTCTAAGCATTTGTGTCATCTTTAGCTCATGCTTACTTTAAGTGTCTACTTATGTCAATATTCTTGCATCCGCTATCTCTGGCCTCCTTTCCTCTTTTTCCACTATATGTACTTTTCTGTGTCTGCCGTACACACATCGGATAAGTATTATAATGATAACGCACAGGATCCACACATCACTAAAGGAGCTGGGTTGTGCAGAACCGCACCAGGCATTTCAGGACAATACTTTGCCTTACTGTGTGCCCTGTGGGCTGCAAACAATCCATCACATGATGATGTGAGGTTTTCCATTTATAAAACACAGTTATCTATATTATTAAACTTTAAATTCACTACTCATTAGTCTTGTTTGTACACATAAAAATATCTACTCCTACTGAGGCGGATTTTGATATATGGAAACACTTAGGTGGTCATTACAAACCTGGCGGACGGTGTTAAAGCGGCGGTAAGACAGCCAACAGGCCGGCGGTAAAAAATTTGCAATTATGACCGTGGCGGAAACCGCCAACAAAGACAGCCACTTTAACACTCAGACCGCCACGGCAGTACAAACAAACAGCGCGGCGCTCACCGCCAACAGACAGGCGGAAGACAATGTACAGCCCACACTATTATGACAGGGCAATCCGCCACCTTTTCTGGGGCGGATTCACCGCGGATAAAAACAAGGCGGAAACAGGAATCCCACAGGGAAAACGCTCACCTCTACACACCCCACGAGGAACGAGGACACCATGGAACCGGAACTCCAAATTCTACCTGCGATAGTCTTCCTGCTCCTCTACCAGGAGCACGAACGCCGGCGGCGAAGACCAGGGTGAGTACTGCACCTACGACACAGGGGAGGGGGGGGGAGGGAAAAAACCGGGACACACACACGCAATACGCAACACCCTCACCCACTACAACACACACACTAATAGATGTTGATACATTACAGTTACACCCCTCAAGCCCCCCTGAAGAATGCAAAGACAAACGGAAATTATAGTAATGATTGTAATCTATTAAAATCCAGTACTCCAAAATATATATACACCATAAACAAATATATACACCAATAATACAAGTCCAGGTATTGCACCATTTATAGTCCGTGGACCACTGGGCCCAAAATGCATGGGCGAGGCCAACACTCGATACCCGATCAAAACAGAGAGAACACTGCAGGGGCATCAGATAGAAATACAACAGGCACCTCAGGGGGAAGGGAAGGGGGGTCACCTCAGCCTGATGAGTGTACAACGCCAGATCCACGAGGGGGTTCAATGCCCACTGATGTATCCTGGGGAGTGTAAAGCCACAGTCTCTCAAGTCTCTACAGTGGGTGGGTTGCCCACTGCCATATCCTGGGGAGTGCAAAGCCACAGTCTCTCAAGTCTCTACAGTGGGTGGTTTGCCCACTGTTCAATGCTGGGGAGTGCAAAGCCACAGTCTCTCAAGTCTCTACAGTGGGTGGGTTGCCCACTGTTCAATCCTGGGGAGTGCAAAGCCACAGTCTCTCAAGTCTCTACAGTGGGTGGGTTGCCCACTGTTCAATCCTGGGGAGTGCAAAGCCACAGTCTCTCAAGTCTCTACAGTGGGTGGGTTGACCACTGCCATATCCTGGGGAGTGCAAAGCCACAGTCTCTCAAGTCTCTACAGTGGGTGGTTTGCCCACTGTTCAATCCTGGGGATTGCAAAGCCACAGTCTCTCAAGTCTCTACAGTGGGTGGGTTGCCCACTGTTCAATCCTGGGGAGTGCAAAGCCACAGTCTCTCAAGTCTCTACAGTGGGTGGGTTGCCCACTGTTCAATCCTGGGGAGTGCAAAGCCACAGTCTCTCAAGTGGATAACAGTCTCCACTGGTTCTGGAGGGGGACTGGTGCCCAGAGTGCTTCATCCTGTGAAGGACAGAGGTAGTGGATGGATGTCTCCACTGGTTCTGGAGGGGGACTGGTGCCCAGAGTGCATCACTCACCCCGTGAAGGACCCAGTTGCGTCAGTGCCCCTGCCGCTCATGGGCTAGCGGTGCTTGAGTTGGCGGTCCTTCATGGCCCAGCGGTGCTTGTGCTGGCGGTGCCCTGTTCAGCGGTGCTTGTGCTGGCGGTCCTTCAGGGCCCAGCGGTGCTTGTGCTGGCTGTGCCCTGTTCAGCGGTGCTTGTGCTCCTTCATGGCCCAGCGGTGCTTGTGCTGGAGGTGCCCTGTTCAGCGGTGCTTGTGCTGGTGGTCCTTCATGGCCCAGCGGTGCTTGTGCTGGCGGTGCCCTGTTCAGCGGTACTTGTGCTGGCGGTCCTTTATGGCCAAGCGGTGCTTGTGCTGGCGGTGCCCTGTTCAGCGGTGCTTGAGTTGGCGGTCCTTCATGGCCCAGCAGTGCTTGTGCTGGCGGTCCTTCATGGCCCAGCAGTGCTTGTGCTGGTGGTGTCCTTATCAGCGGTGCTTGTGCTGGCGGTCCTTCATGGCCCAGCGGTGCTTGTGCTGGCGGTGCCCTGTTCAGAAGTGCTTGTGCTGGCGGTCCTTCATGGAACGCGGGGCTTGTGTTGGCGGTCCTTCATGGCCCAGCGGTGCTTGTGCTGTAGGTGCCCTGTTCAGCGGTGCTTGCGCTGGCGGTCCTTCATGGCCCAGCGGTGCTTGTGCTAGCGGTGCCCTGTTCAGCGGTGCTTGAGTTGGCGGTTCTTCATGGCCCAGCGGTGCTTGTGCTGGCGGTACCCTGTTCAGCGGTGCTTGTGCTGGCGGTCCTTCATGGCCCAGCGGTGCTTGTTCTGGCGGTGCCCTGTTCAGCGGTGCTTGCGCTGGCGGTCCTTCATGGCCCAGCGGGGCTTGTGCTGGCGGTCCTCTATGGCCCAGCGGGGCTTTTGCTGGCGGTGCACTGTTCAGCGGTGCTTGTGCTGGCGGTCCTTCATGGCCCAGCGGGGCTTGAGTTGGCGGTCCTTCATGGCCCAGTGGTGCTTGTGCTGGCGGTGCCCTGTTCAGCGGTGCATGTGCTGGCGGTCCTTCATGGCCCAGCGGAGCTTGTGCTGGCGGTCCTTCATGGCCCAGCGGAGCTTGTGCTGGCGGTCCTTCATGGCCCAGCGGAGCTTGTGCTGGCGGTCCTTCATGGCCCAGCGGAGCTTGTGCTGGCGGTCCTTCACGGATCAGCTGGGCTGGGGCTGACGGTGCCCTCCTGGGCAGCTGGACTGGGGCTGGCGGTGGACTCCTGGGCAGCTGGGCTGGGACTGGCGGTGGACTCCTGGACAGCTGGGCGGGGCTGGCGGTGGACTCCTGGACAGCTGGGCGGGGCTGGCGGTGGCCTCCTGGGCAGCTGGGATGGGGCTGGCAGTGGCCTCCTGGGCAGCTGGGCTGGGGCTGGCAGTGGCCTCCAGGGCAGCGGGGATGATGGTGGTCTTCTCCGCCGTGCAGCTCTTCCCAGACTTGCCGGGTTTCTTGTGGCCCTTCCCCACCTTGGGAGGTGTCACAGCTGACTCCACACTCCCACTGGGACCCCTGGGAGCGGCTTTGATGGCTGGAGTCTTCCCCCTCTCCCGCCGGGCACTGGCCAACTTCTGATGCTTTACAGGTGGGGGACTGGCTGTGCTGTGGCTCCGTGCCACACTGGCTGTCCTGGTGGCCGGTACACTCCACATACCGGTGACTACAGGCACCACTGGTCCCGGAGATGTTGTGGCTGAGGTGCTACTTCAGGACCTATGAGATGGGCGGGGTGGGGGAGGTGTGGGAAAGAGGTCAATGGTGGACAGGAAAAGTTTCTTAGACACACTGGGACGGGTAGCTGGAGGGGGTTTGGGAGTGGAGGAAGAGGTGGTGGTAGTAGGAGGTGTACGTTTGGTGACTTTGGGTGCAGGTGCATGCGCTGGAGGCTGTCGTGAGGTGGATGACTGTTGGGTGGGTGTGTGGCTGCGTTTGTGTACCTTGGGAGGGGGCGTCACAGACACACTGGGAGAGGACACAGGGGACGTGTGAATGGTAGTGGGGTTGGTGACTGCACGTGAGCGGGGTGTGCTGGTGGGTGTGCTGGTGAGGGACGTAGTGGCTGTAGAGGTAGTGCATGCAGGTGTGAGTGTAGACGAGACTGGGAGGGAGGAGGGAGACGACGAGGAGGGGGACACAGTGGAGGCAGTGCATGTTGGTGTGTCTGCATGTGTGTGTTGCTTGCGTGAGTGCCTGTGGGATGTGTGGTGCTTATGTTTGCCTGAGCTTCCCTTGTATGGTGAGGTGTATGCAGGCTGGTCTGATGGTGTTCTTGGGATAGGCAGAGGTACAGGGGATTGGGTCTGGGTGGAGGTAGTTGGAGGGGGGAGGCTAGAGACGGGGACAATGGCTGCCATCAGTGCTGAGGCCAGAGTCTGAAATGCTCGGTGAAGGGCCTCCTGACCAGAATGAATGCCCTCCTGGAATGCATTAGTTTGTTGCAACTGCCTTTCTACACCCTGGATGGCATTCAAAATGGTAGACTGCCCAACAGTGAGGGACCTGAGGAGGTCAATGGCCTCCTCACTGAGGGCAACAGGGGTGACAGGGGCAGGGGCTGAGGTGCCTGGGGTGAAGGTGATGCTCACCCTCCTGGGTGAGCAGGCACGGGGCAAAGGCAGAGGGGCTGCTGGGAGGACGGTGCTGGTAGGGGGGGGTGGCGGCTGTACCTGTAGATGCGGGGGGCACAGATGTTGCCGCCACCACAAGGGAGCTCCCATCAGAGGACGTGTCCGTGTCGCTGGTGTCAGCTCCTGTCCCCACCGTGAAGCTCCCCTCGCCCTCCATCCCACTGGTGAATTTCGAGTCCATAGTCTCGCCCTCCAGGGCCATGTGGGATGCAGTTCCCTCGTGCTCCCGTGCCACTGCTCCTCCGCCTGATGATGCTAATGCACACAAGAACAGGGAGAACTCGAAAAGGTGGGGGGACACAGAAGAAAGACATGTTGAGTGCATGGATTACCGCTACCGTTGGCGGACAAGCCAGACACATAAGCCCCCTGCACTACGGCGCGCTCTTGGGCACCACTGTTCAATTACTGGGAAATGGCCTACAAGCCTATGGACGACATCTGCACACACAGATGACACAGGGGCATGAATAGCTGTACTTGGCAGTCTACAGAGGTGGGCTGGGGTGCCACATGGCCTGCCTTATGGAGGGGGCCTTGCCTACGGAACTCGCCCTGCCCTAGGGAAACCCACATCCCACCTCCCCCACCCAGACACCTCCACTGCGTGCAAAGTCAGCAGAATGAAAGTGTACTCACCCCCTTGTGTCTGCTGTGATGCCCTCAAGCGACCATTCAACTCCGGGTAGGCCACCGCCAGGATCCTGAACATCAGGGGGGTCATGGTGCGACGGGCACCCCTCCCACGTTGGGAGGCCATCCCCAACTGAGCCTCCACCGTCTTCTTGCTCCAGCGGCGAATGTCCTCCCATCTTTTCCGGCAGTGGGTGCTCCGTCTGTGGTAGACCCCCAGGGTCCAGACGTCCTTGGCGATGGCACGCCATATATCTTTCTTCTGGTGGGCGCTGACCTACATGAAATGTACAGGGGAAGAAGAGAAATCATTACCAACTGCACTGTCAAAGTGATTGGCCCCCATCCCTACCCTTGCCATGTGGCACATGCATACACCGTCTTTCATGCACGCAGCACTCTGCCCCCTTCCTTCTTACATCCAGCCCTCTCCACACAGGCATAGCCCATACAACATGCTGCCTGTGTACTTACCTGTTTGTCTGGAGGACCGTAGAGTAGCGTGTACTGGGGGAGGACCCCATCCACGAGCTTCTCCAACTCCTCCGATGTGAAGGCAGGGTCCCTTTCACCAGACGCACAAGCCATTGTCTCTTCCAGACCGAGGTCACAGCAGCACTTGCAGTGTAGGTCCTCTCCTGTCGAAGATCAGGTATCGAGTGATTGAACAGATAGAAAATGGAGGTCACGTCCGCGGCGGTGCATACCATCACCGCCGGTGTACATCGTCATTGGCTCCTGGGACCCATAGGGTCCAATGTTAACCAATGCAGCATTGCGCCGCGGTCTCCGACCGTGACGGTGTACAACGCCAGCGCAGTTACCTCACATCCCATTGTCCCACTTTAGAGGTCAGGCAGCCGCCATTTCAGGGGCCCACATGGCCTCATTTTCAACTGCGTCACACATACCTAGGCCTAGTTTCAACACACATACAGGCCACCTTTTTTGTATGATTGGTGTTCTGTGTAAACTGTGGGTACGTACCTCTGAGTTGTTTGACTCTGTGCTTGCTGTTGTCCTTCATAGGCATCGTCCGCTGGGACATGTGAGGAGATGGCGGCATCCTCCGGTGTACCGACCGTTGGTGGACCTGTCGACAATGGAGGAGCGACATTTGATAATCACCTACAGGTTTGACCGTGCCACAATCCAGGAACTGTGTACCCAGTTGGAGCCAGACCTGATGTCAGCAATCCGCCATCCCACAGGAATCCCCCCTCAAGTGCAGGTGCTGTCAGTGCTCCATTTCCTTGCAAGTGGGTCTTTTCAAACAACTGTGGCCATTGCATCAGGGATGTCCCAGCCTATGTTTTCCAACGTATTGTCCAGAGTGTTGTCTGCCCTTCTGAAACACATGCGGAGCTACATCGTGTTCCCTCAGGTGGAGGATTTGCCTACAGTGAAAGGCGATTTCTATGCCCTGGGGCATATCCCCAACATCATAGGTGCCATTGATGGGACCCATGTGGCTTTGGTCCCCCCCACAGGAGTGAACAGGTGTACAGAAACTGGAAGAGTTATCATTCTATGAATGTACAGATGGTATGTTTGGCAGACCAGTACATCTCCCATGTGAATGCCATGTTCCCTGGCTCTGTGCATGACGCCTACATCCTGCGGAATAGCAGCATCCCTTATGTGATGGGTCAACTCCAGAGGCACTGTGTGTGGCTATTAGGTGGGCACCTGGAAGCAAGTCAGTGGGAATGGTTGTCTGGGGATATCCCTCCAGGTTAGTGTGTGTCTAACAGTTGTCCCTCGCCATTTGCAGGTGACTCTGGTTACCCCAAACTGTCATGGCTACGGACCCCAGTGAGGAATCCCAGGACAAGGGCAGAGGAACGCTACAATGAGGCCTATGGGCGAACTAGGAGGGTGATCGAGCGGACCTTCGGGCTCCTGAAGGCCAGGTTCAGGTGCCTCCGTATGACAGGTGGATCCCTAGTCTACTCACCAAAGAAGGTGTGCCAGATCATCGTGGCCTGCTGTATGCTTCACAACTTGGCTTTGCAACGACAGGTGCCTTTTCTGCAGGAGGATGGTCCAGATGGTGGTGTTGTGGCAGCTGTGGAGCCTGTGGACAGTGATGAGGATGAAGCAGAGGAAGAAGACATGCAGAACAGGGACTCAGTGATCCAGCAATATTTCCAGTGAAACACAGGTAAGAATACAATCCTGCCTACTACATGTACTTTTACACTACTACCTCTCTCCTGTCTGTCGTTTTCACCCAGTGTATGGTCACTGAGTTGTCACTTTCCCTTACGGTTTCACAGATGTGGGTCCCACTGTGTGACATCTGCTTAAATTCATCATGGACTAGAGCTGTGTGACATAGGTATGTTGACAATACTATTTCAAAAACATTTTATCACTGTAATTGCAAATACACTATTTCGAAATCACAGACAGACTCCAGATCATTTTGTGCTTTAGGTGTGTTTATTTAAATGTAAAATATTGGAGGGGAAAGTTAAATGGTGAGGGGTGATGGCAGAGGAGTGTCCATGGCAGAGTCCAGTCTATTAGTCTCACAGGTGCATTGCCCATATGGCCATAGGAAGTGGAGCTGGGGCAGTTTAATTATGGACAGGGTGACAAAGTGGGACAGTAGAATGACAATCAGGATGGTCTCATTTCTTGGCGGGGGTCTTGGCATCATTCTCTGTCTTATTCCTGGATCTCAGGGACCGTTTGCGGGGTGGTTCTCCGTCTGCAGGGGGTGGGGTGCTGGTGTGGTGGTCCTGTGGCGGGGCGTCCTGTCCAATAGCGCCGGTGGAGGTGGTGGGCAGTTCATCGCCAATGCTAGTGTCAGGGGCCCCTTGTAGTGCCACAGTGTCCCTTCTGGTGTTGAGTAGTTCCTTCAGCACCCCTACAATGGTGCCCAGGGTGGAGCTGATGGTTCTGAGTTCCTCCCTGAAGCCCATATAGTGTTCCCCCTGCATGCGCTGGGTCTCCTGAAACTTGGCCAGTACTGTTGCCATCGTCTCCTGGGAGTGGTGGTATGCTCCCATGATGGAGGAGAGGGCCTCGTGGAGAGTGGGTTCCCTCGGCCTATCCGCCCCCTGTCGCACGGCAGCCCTCCTAGTTCCCCTGTGTTCCTGGGCCTCCGTCCCCTGGACCGTGTGCCCACTGCCACTGTCCCCAGGTCCCTGTTGTTGTTGGGGTGGTGGGTTATCCTGGGTTCCCTGTAGTGGTGGACACACAACTGATTGACCTGTCCTGGGGACGGAGGTATGGGCCCGCTGGGTGGGTGCTGTGCTGGTATTTCCAGAGGGGGGAGGCTCTGTAGTGGCCTGTGCCTGTGTGAGGGGTACCGACTGTCCAGAGGTCCTCGATGGTCCGGACTGGTCATCTAGATCCAGTTGGACAGAGATGCTGTCATCACTGTGGGCCTCTTCTGTGGGTGGAGTGGACATGTCTGGACCCTCCTGTCTGGTGATGTTGGTTGGTGGTCCTGCAGGGGTGGAAAGGCATGATTATTGCATCTGTGTGTGCCATGGTGTGCAATGGGTGGGTCACCCTGTACCCCAGTGCTTCCATTCTTGTGTGGGACCTTCTGTGATAATGGTTTAGGGGGGTGTCTGGGTATGTGCAGTGGGCATGCTTTGGTGATGGGTGTCCATGCTTTGTTGTTGCATGCAGGGCTTGGTGTTGGGATGGGTGGTTTGTGATATTGGGACATTTGTGAGGAGTTGGAGTGATGGGGGTGAGGGCGAGGGTGGGGGTATGTGATAGCATGCAGGTAGGGTGGGGGATGTAATAGTAAAGGTTTGACTTACCAGAGACCATTCCTCCAGCTACTCCTGTGAGGCCCTCAGGATGCACAATCGCCAAGACCTGCTCCTCCCATGTTGTTAGTTGTGGGGGAGGAGGTGGGGGTCCGCCGCCAGTCCGCTGAACGCCAGGTGGTGTCTTGAAACCACAGAACGCACCTCCCCCCGTAGGTCGTTCCACCTTTTCCTGATGTCCTCCCGATTTCTTGGGTGTTGTCCCACTGCGTTGACCCTGTCCACTATTCTTCACCCTAGCTCCATCTTCCTAGCTATGGAGGTGTGCTGCACCTGTGATCCGAATAGCTGTGGCTCTACCCGGACGATTTCCTCCACCATGACCCTGAGCTCCTCCTCCGAGAACCTGGGGTGTCTTTGCCGTGCCATGGGGTGGTGTAGGTGATGTGTGGGGTGGAGTGTGTGGTGATAAGTGTGGTGATATGTAGTGGTGTGTTGTGTGAGGTGCCTGGAAGTTGTGTGGGTGATGGTGTTATGTGCCTGTGGATGCAGTGGCTCTTGCTGGTGCTGTCTCTCTCTGGCCTTCTTTCAGAATTTTGGGTCGTAGGGGTTTGTGGGTGAAGTGGGTGTGTGTTTTATATTGTAATGGGTGTATGGGTGTGGTGTGTGTATGTGTCTCAGGTGTGTGTATTTCGAATTGTCCAATGTGGTGGTGTTTTGTAAATGTGTGTGTATTTTGAGCGCGGCGGGATGTACCGCCAATGGAATACCGCGGTTGAAAGACCGCCGCGTGGATTCGTGTGTCGTGATAGTGTGGGCGTATTTCTGTTGGCGTGACGGTGGAGGTTTTGTTTTCGCCAGTTTATCACTGACCTTTGGTGTGGCAGACTTGTGTGGGTGTCTGACTTTTGGCGGATTCCGAGATGTGGGTCATAATAGCTGTGGTGGAATTCCGCGGCCGCGGCGGTGTGTTGGTGGTCTTCTGCACGGCGGTAAGCGGCTTTTACCGCCAATGTTGTAATGACCGCCTTAATGTTTTTATAATTGTTTTTTCGTGTTGTTAAATATCTTATTGCGGACACTAAGTGCCTAATTACAACCTTGCCGGATCGGATACTCTGTCACAAATGTGATGGACATCCCACCCGCCATTTTACAAGTTCCATAGGATATAATGGAACCTGTAATATGGCGGAGAGGATAGCCGTCCCATTTGTGACAGAGCATCCCATCCGCCAAGGTCGTAATCAGGCCCTAAATTCCTTTGCATTGAATTATGTTTTTGTGCATCTGTCCATAAAAGAGTGCTGAAGAGAAATGCATCTGGCCGGTTGGAAACTATTAGCCATACTGGCAGCATGAACATATCAGGGTGTGAATTTGTATAAAATACTTACATGACCAGGGGGTGGAATACTTCAGAAATCTATGGAAAAAAAACTCAATTTTTCCATTTTTGTGCCTTGCAGGGAGGACAAACTATGACAGGTTCTCATTATACCCGTGCCTTCTGATCATATGAGGGCTCATATTACATCTGGAATTGGATTCTGGCAAGGCTCTAATTTTTCCACCTGTTTGCAAATCTGAATACAGGGGCTCGAAACATGCAGTCATGACGGTCCAGGGTTGATATGCCGGAGTCTGTGGCTGGAAACGTACTGCCCTGAAGGGCAGGAGAAAATCTTTTTCTAGGTTGGGAAAAAGGAGGTGTAGGAATAGGGAATTTACAATTGCTCAGCAGATCTTTTCATGATCAAACATGCATGTGTACATTTGTTGATGCAAAAATGTAATTTACAATAATGTATTAGAAGTATGGTTTTCAGGCCTACTTCTGCAAATTATTGTGAATTCTTTAAGGTTGAAAATCTGCACAGATGCAAGGACATAGCTACAGCTCTTGTGACTCTCTTTAAAAATACCCCTCTTAATTTATTTTTGTGTCGCCCATAAGGGATCTGCACTGATTCTCCATCATATTTTTTGCACTTATGATTTCTGACATGCTGAATGTTTATCTGAATTTATTATTTCTGCCAACTGTACAGAATTCTGAGCAATTTCAGTACGAGTCCCTCGCTCCTAAAACTGGGCTGATTTTTATAAGATAAACCATGCTTTTCTAGATGTGTAATTAATCAGTTGCCATTTTCTCTATCATCACCTTACTGATGACAAGAAGATCAGCCATAGGGTAAAAAGCGAAAATTGTTAGGAGCTGTGGGTTTCAAATCGGATTTCCTGATAGAAAGTCTGGTGGTGGATTTTTTCTAAATTATAGAAACTTCCCGTCTTCAAAACAGAAATTACTGGTGGGAATAAATAATGAACAGAGTACTTGGAGGAGCCAACATGGAGCACAATCATACTGAGCATTAATGCTTTTTAGATTGCTCAAAATAGATTTAACCTCATTTTTAAATTCTCAGGCTATCAGGCGATGTGTAGCTGGGGCTGCATCAGCCAATGTTATTTTTAAGGTTTAAATCTTTTTTAATAAGGTCACAAGATGAAATAGGGACTTGGGGCCAGATGTAGCAAGCAGATTTGCCCATTCTGTGTCTATGGAAAAATGTGTTCGTACATATGGCCCTTGGTCCTATACCCTATATATTCCTCTTGGAGGAGAACCACAGGGACAATGGTTGAACAATCCCACCCCAACTGCAAAATATCATAGATCTAAAGTAGTACAGATCAGGATCCCATTAGTCTGAGATTTTTGTAGATATATTAGCCACTACAGCACTGATTGAGTCTACCTGAAAGAACACAAAACAATTATCTCCAAATCTACTTAAACCTAACAAGTAAGCCACATGAGGCTTGCGCTCACCTCACAGCCAATTTGTGTGAGGACATGTTTTCTGGATAGTGTCTCTGAATTGATATCTTGGGAAAAGAGGAGCAGTACATCACCAGGTATCACATGTACTCTTTAATAGTAGCTTGTTTGACCTACGCCTCCAATTAGCATTCTGTAGAGAGACCAATACAGTACCCATGCTACAGAGTTCTTTTCTCCACCTAACTTTGGCAGTCTGGTAATGTTAACTACCACCTGTGGGTTCATCTCTGCCTCAAAGTTCAACAGGTCCCCATGAACTGTGCAAACTTCATCCTGCAAGGACTCCGCTGGAATCTATGCAGAAACCCCCCAACACCTTCATCCGATGTCCCATGTAGAAGCTATACAGATGCCCAACCACTGGTTAAACACCCTAACACTGTCTATTGCTGTATTTGTTTTTAATCCTCCAGGCTCTCCACAGCATAAGTCGCCTCTCTCAGCTTGGTTTCCATCTCTTTCAGTTTGCTTCTCATCACTCCGTGCATCCTTTCAACACCTAACGCTCTGTGATTCCTTCGAGTTTGTCCTCCACAGTTCCATAGCTCTTTCACTGCTGTTTGAGTTGACTGCCATTTCCACATGCACTGTATTAATAGTGCAGAACTGTCAGCTCTCTTGGTGTATGCTCCAGCTCAACAGAGGCATCCAATATATCCTCTCTCCTTTATCCCAAGAAGCAGGTCAGGGGCAACACTCATCATACAGCTGTACATATACTCCATTTATTGCTTCCGGCATTTGTGGGAATATATCAGCCTAGAACAAATCTGCTTGGCTGCATCGAAGGCTGACTGAACAGTGACTCCATTCACCAGCACCTGCCGCCAACACCTCAGTTTTTTACTCCATCAACAGTTTTCCTCAGTGTAAAGAAATGGCTCCCTGTTGCAGTTACCCCCCACTTTTTGCCTGATACTGACTTGACTGAGAAGTGTGCTGGGACCCTGCTAACCAGGCCCCAGCACCAGTGTTCTTTCACCTAAAATGTACCATTGTCTCCACAATTGGTACAACCCTGGCACCCAGGTAAGTCCCTTGTAACTGGTACCCCTGGTACTAAGGGCCCTGATGCCAGGGAAGGTCTCTAAGGGCTGCAGCATGTCTTATGCCACCCTAGGGACCCCTCACTCAGCACAGACACACTGCTTGCCAGCTTGTGTGTGCTGGTGGGGAGAAAATGACTAAGTCGACATGGCACTCCCCTCAGGGTGCCATGCCAACCTCACACTGCCTGTGGCATAGGTAAGTCACCCCTCTAGCAGGCCTTACAGCCCTAAGGCAGGGTGCACTATACCACAGGTGAGGGCATAGGTGCATGAGCACTATGCCCCTACAGTGTCTAAGCAAAACCTTAGACATTGTAAGTGCAGGGTAGCCATAAGAGAATATGGTCTGGGAGTCTGTCAAAAACGAACTCCACAGCTCCATAATGGCTACACTGAATAATGGAAAGTTTGGTACCAAACTTCTCAGAATAATAAACCCACACTGATGCCAGTGTTGGATTTATTAAAAAATGCACACAGAAGGCATCTTAGAGATGCCCCCTGTATTTTACCCAATTGTTCAGTGCAGGACTGACTGGTCTGTGCCAGCCTGCTGCTGAGAGATGAGTTTCTGACCCCATGCGGTGAGAGCCTTTGTGCTCTCTGAGGACAGAAACAAAGCCTGCTCTGGGTGGAGGTGCTTCACACCTCCCCCCTGCAGGAACTGTAACACCTAGCAGTGAGCTTCAAAGGCTCAAGCTTCGTGTTACAATGCCCCAGGGCACTCCAGCTAGTGGAGATGCCCGCCCCCTGGACCCAGCCCCCACTTTTGGCGGCAAGTCCAGGAGAGATAATGAGAAAAACAAGGAGGAGTCACTGGCCAGTTAGGACAGCCCCTAAGGTGTCCTGAGCGGAGGTGACTCTGACTTTTAGAAATCCTCCATCTTGTAGAAGGAGGATTCCCCCACTAGGAATAGGGATGTGCCCCCCTCCCCTCAGGGAGGAGGCACAAAGAGGGTGTACCCACCCTCAAGGACAGTAGCCATTGGCTACTGCCCTCCCAGACCTAAACACACCCCTAAATTCTGTATTTAGGGGCTCCCCAGAACCTAGGAACTCAGATTCCTGAAACTACAAGAAGAGGACTGCTGAGCTGAAAGACCCCTGCAGAAGAAGAAAAGAAGACACCAACTGCTTTGGCCCCAGACCTACCGGCCTGTCTCCTGCCCCTCCAGCGATGCTTTCCCCAAGACCAGCGACCTCTGAATCCTCAGAGGACTGCCCTGCTTCAAGAAAGACAAGAAACTCCCGAGGACAGCGGACCTGCTCCAAAAAGACTGCAACTTTGTTACAGAGGAGCAGATTTAAAGACCCCTGCAATCCCCGCAAGAAGCATGAGACTTGCAACACTGCACCCGGCGACCCAGACTCGACTGGTGGAGAACCAACACCTCAGGGAGGACCCTCCGGCGACTCCAAGACTGTGAGTAACCAAAGTTGTCCCCCCTGAGCCCCCACAGCAACGCCTGCAGAGGGAATCCCCAGGCTCCCCCTGACCGCGACTGCCTGACTCTGAAATCTCGACGGCTGGAAAAGACCCTGCACCCGCAGCCCCCAGCACCTGAAGGAATGGAACTTCAGTGCAGGAGTGACCCCCAGGAGGCCCTCTCCCTTGCCCAGGTGGTGGCTACCCCGAGGAGCCCCCCCCTTGCCTGCCTGCACCGCTGAAGAGACCCCTTGGTCTCCCATTGAAACCTATTACAAACCCGACGCTTGTTTGCACACTGCACCCGGCCGCCCCCGCGCTGCTGAGGGTGTACTTTCTGTGTGGACTTGTGTCCCCCCCGGTGCCCTACAAAACCCCCCTGGTCTGCCCTCCGAAGACGCGGGTACTTACCTGCTGGCAGACCGAAACCGGGGCACCCCCTTCTCTCCATTGAAGCCTATGTGTTTTGGGCACCTCTTTGACCTCTGCACCTGACCGGCCCTGAGCTGCTGGTGTGGTAACTTTGGGGTTGCTCTGAACCCCCAACGGTGAGCTACCTTGGACCCAAAACTGAAACTTGTAAGTGACTCACTTACCTGCTAAAACTAACAATAACTTACCTCCCCCAGGAACTGTGAAAATTGCACTGTGTCCACTTTTAAAACAGCTTATTGTGTTTTATGTAAAAAGTATATATGCTACTGTGATTATTCAAAGTTCCTAAAGTACTTACCTGCAATACCTTTCAAATTAGATATTACATGTAGAATTTGAACCAGTGGTTCTTAAAATAAACTAAGAAAATATATTTTTCTATAACAAAACCTATTGGCTGGATTTGTCTCTGAGTGTGTGTTCCTCATTTATTGCCTGTGTGTATGTACAACAAATGCTTAACACTACTCCTTTGATAAGCCTACTGCTCGACCACACTACCACAAAATAGAGCATTAGTATTATCTCTTTTTGCCACTATCATACCTCTAAGGGGAACCCTTGGACTCTGTGCATACTATTCCTTACTTTGAAATAGTGCATACATAGCCAACTTCCTACATTGGTGGATCAGCGGTGGGGTACAAGACTTTGCATTTGCTGGACTACTCAGCCAATACCTGATCACACGACAAATTCCAAAAATTGTCATTAGAAATAGATTTTTGCAATTTGAGCTATTTTTCTAAATTCTTAAAAGACCTGCTAGGCCCTTGTGTTAGTTCCTGTTTAGCATTTCTCTTAGAGTTTAAAAGTTTGTGAAAGTTTGAATTAGAACCTAGAACTAGTTTTAGATTCTTAAAAAGTATTCCAACTTTTAGAAGCATAATGTCTAGTACAGATGTGAATGTGATGGAACTCGACATCACCCCTTACCTCCATCTTAAGATGAGGGAGCTAAGGTCACTCTGTAAAATAAAGAAAATTACAATGGGCCCCAGACCTTCCAAACTACAGCTCCAAGAGCTTTTGGCAGAGTTTGAAAAGGCCAACCCCTCTGAGGATGGCAACACAGAGGATGAAGATAGTGACTTGGAGGGAAATTCCCCCCCTCCAGTCCTACTTAGGGAGAACAGGGCTGCCCAAGCCCTGACTCCAAATATAATAGTCAGAGATGCTGTTTCCCTCACAGGAGAGACCAACATCTCTGAAATCACTGAGGATAACTCCAGTGAAGAGGACATCCAGTTAGCCAGGATGGCCAAAAGATTGGCTTTGGAAAGACAGATCCTAGCCATAGAAAGGGAAAGACAAGAGATGGGCCTAGGACCCATCAATGGTGGCAGCAACATAAATAGGGTCAGAGATTATCCTGACATGTTGAAAATCCCTAAAGGGATTGTAACTAAATATGAAGATGGTGATGACATCACCAAATGGTTCACAGCTTTTGAGAGGGCTTGTGCAACCAGAAAAGTAAACAGATCTCACTGGGGTGCTCTCCTTTGGGAAATGTTCACTGGAAAGTGTAGGGATAGACTCCTCACACTCTCTGGAAAAGATGCAGAATCTTATGACCTCATGAAGGGTACCCTGATTGAGGGCTTTGGATTCTCCACTGAGGAGTATAGAATTAGATTCAGGGGGGCTCAAAAATCCTCGAGCCAGACCTGGGTTGATTTTGTTGACTACTCAGTGAAAACACTGGATGGTTGGGTAACTGGAAATGAAGTGCATGACTATGTTGGGCTTTATAATTTGTTTATGAAAGAACACATTTTAAGTAACTGCTTCAATGAAAAGTTGCATCAGTATCTGGTAGACCTAGGTCCAATTTCTCCCCAAGAATTGGGAAAGAAGGCAGACCACTGGGTCAAGACTAGGGTAACCAAAGCTTCCACTGGGGGTGACCAAAAGAAAGGGGTTACAAAGCCTCCCCAGGAGAAAGTGGGTGACACTAGAAATAAAGAAAAAGAGTCCTCTGTAGGCCCCCAAAAACCAGACCAGGAGGGTGGGCCCCGAGACACAACCCAAAACAAAGGTGGGTACCAGGGTAAGAACTGGGATGCCACTAAGGCATGCTGCCATAACTGTAGACAGACAGGGCACCACACCAAGGACACTTCTTGTCCCAAAAACAAACCCCCTAGCAAAATCCCAGGGGTGACCAGTGTAGCCATTGGGGATGACTCCTCAGATGAGGAGGTCTTCATAGCCTTCAACTGGAAAAAGGGCCCAACAGGTGAGTTGGAGATTCCAGAGGGAAGTAGACACTTCCACCACCTACTGGTGAATGGAATCCCAGCCACTGCCCTGAGAGACACTTGTGCCAGTCACACTATTGTGCATGACAGGCTGGTGTTCTCAAACCAGTACATCCCAGGTGAGATGGCCAGAGTAAGAGTTAGCCCAGACAGGGTCACTGATAGGCCTGTGGCTTTTGTGCCCATAGAAGTGGGTGGGACTTTTAGCTGGAGAAGGGTGGTAGTCAGTACAGACCTCCCCCTTGATTGTCTCCTTGGAAATTACTACCCAGAGGTTAGTCAGAGCCCAAGAGAGGAACTGGTCCAGTGCCAGTCCTCTCCCAAGGACTCTGGAGGTGCTACCCCTGCAGTAACTGCAAGTAGGCCTCAGAAGAAAAAGAAAAGAAAACAGTGTAGGAAGGATGGACAACCTTTAGCCAAGGTTCCAGCAAGCCAAGGAGATTCTGCTCCAGTAGGGGAGAACTCCAAAAGTGGCTCTGATAAAGTCCAACCTGACCCACAAGAAGTCCTGGCTAGTCAGGCAACTGTTAAGCCTGAGCGGGTGGCTCCTCAGCTAACAGAAGAAAGAGTGGAAGAAGGGTGTTTACTACAAGATGTAGTAACCCCCCACTATAATACAGCAGACAGGCACCCTGAACCCAAAGAAGCCTGTAACTTAGCCCCTTCCCTTGTAGGTGAAGAGCTAAAGGTGTGGTTCTGGGCACTGACAGCTGTCAGTGGCCTCTGCTGGGTGTTAGCCTTTATGGCTGCACTATCCTTGGCATGGTGATCTGACCCCATGCCAAATAGCAAGTTAGGCCCCCTGACATTGTTGGTCATGGTGGGGTTACTCCAGCTCTGGGTAACCTCTTTGGGTAAGCTAGGGGTGACCCTGGCTAAGATAAGATTAGCAGAGGTGGATACCTCTAACCCCAAAATAGAGAGAATGGGTGGAGACATTAAAGATACAGACAAGAGGCAATTCAGACTAGGTCCTATCACTGTGGAAGTGGGTCAGTTCCCCAGAGGGAATGGCCTCAACAGGAGGATGTAAGGCAGAGTAGGCCCTGCAACAAACCAGCCTATTTCCTCTACTCTTCCTCGCCTGACAGACTAGGCAGACTCTCCCAGCTTTGGCGGAGTCTCCTGGCCTGTGGGCTGGGGGGGGCTTGTGTAAAGAAATGGCTCCCTGTTGCAGTTACCCCCCACTTTTTGCCCGATACTGATGCTGACTTGACTGAGAAGTGTGCTGGGACCCTGCTAACCAGGCCCCAGCACCAGTGTTCTTTCACCTAAAATGTACCATTGTCTCCACAATTGGCACAACCCTGGCACCCAGGTAAGTCCCTTGTAACTGGTACCCCTGGTACTAAGGGCCCTGATGCCAGGGAAGGTCACTAAGGGCTGCAGCATGTCTTATGCCACCCTAGGGACCCCTCACTCAGCACAGACACACTGCTTGCCAGCTTGTGTGTGCTGGTGGGCAGAAAATGACTAAGTCGACATGGCACTCCCTCAGGGTGCCATGCCAACCTCACACTGCCTGTGGCATAGGTAAGTCACCCCTCTAGCAGGCATTACAGCCCTAAGGCAGGGTGCACTATACCACAGGTGAGGGCATAGGTGCATGAGCACTATGCCCCTATAGTGTC
Source organism: Pleurodeles waltl (assembly GCF_031143425.1). Taxonomy (NCBI): domain Eukaryota; kingdom Metazoa; phylum Chordata; class Amphibia; order Caudata; family Salamandridae; genus Pleurodeles; species Pleurodeles waltl. Next base: position 980,357,414 of record NC_090437.1, on the reverse strand, counting down.
TAAGCAAATCCTTAGCAACCTAAGCAAAACCTTAGACAAGTGCAGGGTAGCCATAAGAGAATATGGTCTGGGAGTCTGTCAAAAACGAACTCCACAGCTCCATAATGGCTACACTGAATACTGGAAAGTTTGGTACCAAACTTCTCAGAATAATAAACCCACACTGATGCCAGTGTTGGATTTATTAAAAAATGCACACAGAAGGCATCTTAGAGATGCCCCCTGTATTTTACCCAATTGTTCAGTGCAGGACTGACTGGTCTGTGCCAGCCTGCTGCTGAGAGACGAGTTTCTGACCCAATGCGGTGAGAGCCTTTGTGCTCTCTGAGGACAGAAACAAAGCCTGCTCTGGGTGGAGGTGCTTCACACCTCCCCCCTGCAGGAACTGTAACACCTAGCAGTGAGCTTCAAATGCTCAAGCTTCGTGTTACAATGCCCCAGGGCACTCCAGCTAGTGGAGATGCCCGCCCCCTGGACCCAGCCCCCACTTTTGGTGGCAAGTCCAGGAGAGATAATGAGAAAAACAAGGAGGAGTCACTGGCCAGTCAGGACAGCCCCTAAGGTGTCCTGAGCTGAGGTGACTCTGACTTTTAGAAATCCTCCATCTTGTAGAAGGAGGATTCCCCCAATAGGAATAGGGATGTGCCCCTCTCCCCTCAGGGAGGAGGCACAAAGAGGGTGTACCCACCCTCAAGGACAGTAGCCATTGGCTACTGCCCTCCCAGACCTAAACACACCCCTAAATTCTGGTATTTAGGGGCTCCCCAGAACCTAGGAACTCAGATTCCTGAAACTACAAGAAGAAGAGGACTGCTGAGCTGAAAGACCCCTGCAGAACAAGAAAAGAAGACACCAACTGCTTTGGCCCCAGACCTACTGGCCTGTCTCCTGCCTTCTAAAGAAACCTGCTCCAGCGACGCTTTCCCCAGTACCAGCGACCTCTGAATCCTCAGAGGACTGCCCTGCTTCAAGAAAGACAAGAAACTCCCGAGGACAGCGGACCTGCTCCAAAAAGACTGCAACTTTGTTACAGAGGAGCAGATTTAAAGACCCCTGCAATCCCCGCAAGAAGCGTGAGACTTGCAACACTGCACCCGGCGACCCCGACTCGACTGGTGGAGAACCAACACCTCAGGGAGGACCCTCCGGCGACTCCAAGACTGTGAGTAACCAAAGTTGTCCCCCCTGACCCCACACAGCGACGCCTGCATAGGGAATCCCCAGGCTCCCCCTGACTGCGACTGCCTGACTCTGAAATCCCAACGGCTGGAAAAGACCCTGCACCCGCAGCCCCCACCACCTGAAGGAACGGAACTTCAGTGCAGGAGTGACCCCCAGGAGGCCCTCTCCCTTGCCCAGGTGGTGGCAACCCCGAGGAGCCCCCCCCCTTGCCTGCCTGCACCGCTGAAGAGACCCCTTGGTCTCCCATTGAAACCTATTACAAACCCGACGCTTGTTTGCACACTGCACACGGCCGCCCCCGCGCTGCTGAGGGTGTACTTTCTGTGTGGACTTGTGTCCCCCCCGGTGCCTTACAAAACCCCCCCTGGTCTGCCCTCCGAAGACGCGGGTACTTACCTGCTGGCAGACCGAAACCGGGGCACCCCCTTCTCTCCATTGAAGCCTGTGTGTTTTGGGCACCACTTTGACCTCTGCACCTGACCGGCCCCGAGCTGCTGGTGTGGTAACTTTGGGGTTGCTCTGAACCCCCAACGGTGAGCTACCTTGGACCCAAAACTGAAACTTGTAAGTGACTCACTTACCTGCTAAAACTAACAATAACTTACCTCCCCCAGGAACTGTGAAAATTGCACTGTGTCCACTTTTAAAACAGCTTATTGTGTTTTATGTAAAAAGTATATATGCTACTGTGATTATTCAAAGTTCCTAAAGTACTTACCTGCAATACCTTTCAAATGAGATATTACATGTAGAATTTGAACCAGTGGTTCTTAAAATAAACTAAGAAAAGATATTTTTCTATAACAAAACCTATTGGCTGGATTTGTCTCTGAGTGTGTGTTCCTCATTTATTGCCTGTGTGTATGTACAACAAATGCTTAACACTACTCCTTTGATAAGCCTACTGCTCGACCACACTACCACAAAATAGAGCATTAGTATTATCTCTTTTTGCCACTATCATACCTCTAAGGGGAACCCTTGGACTCTGTGCATACTATTCCTTACTTTGAAATAGTGCATAAAGAGCCAACTTCCTACACTCAGTTCCATCGTTTGCGGAGGGAGATGCATTCACTGTCATGCTCGCTGAGGCCTGTAGCTGTGGGGAGGGGAGGTATCAGGAGCTTAGGCATCTCCCCTTTAACTTTCCCGGTATCTTTAGTATTGGCCATCCCAGAAGGTCGCTCAAAGCTAGAAGACTGGGGCTTGGTGAGTTGTTTGATAATTGCTTTTTCCGAGAACTTTTGCTGGAAAGGGGAGCCAGACACCAGAGTGTCACACAGTTCTTGGGAGGTGGTGATTTAGTTCCTGGTAGCTGTGGGATTGGAGAACTCCTTCATGATGCTGAAGAGCTCCTTGCTGTTCTTTGTGCTGGTGGGCTGTGCATTATGCCTAAAGTATTTTTTTATTTTGTTTAAAGGCCTTTGATGCGGCCACCATCATCATTTTCTAGGAAAGAGCCACGTGCACCTACAAAATGAAGTGGACACTTTTTCTTTCTTATTAGTTAATGATCAAAGTTGGATTGATAACTAAAAATAAAATAAAACATACAATTGTGTTTTTTTAAATGAGTGGGGTACAGAAGCAATAGCGATCTGAAATATCAAGAGGAATGATGGGGTAAACACGGAAGCAATACTGAGGAGAGCAGGGGGCTGCTAAGGCAGCATGGAAGGCATAAGAAAGGTGTGGAGGGTGGCAATAGCAACATGGGGGAGGGCAGGAGAAACAGGGAAGCAACACTGGGATCGGGGAAAGCAACACAATGTGGAGGGAAGGACCAATAGGGAGAGAGGAGGAGGGCACAGGTGGGGAAAGCAACATGGAAGGTGCAGGGAGGAAATGCTCCATGGGAGGGACAAACACAAGATTGACAACCTGGGACACAAATATGAAGTAGGCAAATTAGAGTGACAGGAAAGCCAACAAATGGGTGGGGTCTCCAAGCCCTCTATGTTCTTGGTAAACCACAATATGCCTCACCACAAGAAGGCTTGACATAATTAAATGAGCGTGTTGAGACGTTTTATATTGTTTAATACTCAACATATTAACACCTTTTCACTGTGTTATTCAGGCAGAAACTAAAACTGTGCTTTGCCAAAAAAAAAAAAAAAAAAAAATTGTGTCTAAATGTTCTTTCATTCCCAACAGCTCAACCTGTTTATATTAATGCATGCTTTTGGGAGCCAATGTTTTCAAGAACCAGATGGAAAAGATTTCTATCATTGAGCACTTTACATATTTGATTATTCTTTATTTGTATTCATATTCATTGAAAGTGTGGTCTAACACATTGTGTTTACCTATTTATTCATTAAGGAGTTTGTTCAGCTTTATACCATGCATTCAATCACTTCAGATGGCAGTGTTATAAACTACTGTCTCTGCCATGACACGACGTGGTGGGGTTAGAGAAGAACTACGTCCAATACTCTTCAAACACAGTCCATGATGCGTTTGACTCACTTGCAGGAGAGCCAGAAATATTCTTCAGTCTCTATCTGAAGGGTAAATAGTTTAGGTTAGCTATTGGGTTTGGATTCTGAGCATATGATATCTCTGATGCCCTACAAGACATATTTAACACACATAGACATAGATGTAAATGCACTGACACAATTAATAGATAAAAATGCCTGCTGCATACTGTCTAGACATTGAACTACTGACTTTTGATCAAAGAGTGTCTTTCTACACCTGAAAGCACATGCACATTAGTCCTCTAAAGGATCACCCCAGCCACTGGATACTATTTTAGAAATGTATCCCTGGGTGCCTAATACACTTACCCAACTAATCAATCAGTTAAGTATGCAACAAAATGCTCCAGATGCCACTCTTTCCAAGTTCTTGTGTAATATGTGGTTACAGTTTTAACTTTGTTTACGAAAGGAGGTGCTTCACACTGCCAATAAGCTGACACCTGTTAAGTATCTACTGAAATCGTAACCTGTATTCAGACCTATATGTTTGTAGTATCCCTTATCTGAAGACATGCAGAGCAATACATTTTCAGTCCACATCCCCTTTTGGCAAGTTGCTAAATTATAAGCATTTTTACTATTCTAGACACAAACCAAGAAACCCCAGTTTTAGCAGGTTCTCTTGGTAAGTCAAGCTAGAGGAGGAATGTCATTTAAACAGTAACCTCTGATTCAAACTACATGTATATATATTCACTTAATAAACACAGTTATGATAAGAATTAAAATGAAAACACTATAGAATTTCACAAGTTGTGGTTACGACCACAATCCATAATTTGTACAACAGCCATGCACAACATATTTGCACACCAAATGCAATGCTCATTACCTCACCCTTGAGGTCACAGATGGAATTATTTTCTACCCTGATTATCTGTGCTGATTAGGGAATTCCTTGGTCCTGCTCCAGTGTTTGGTTTCTATTCTGCTGCATTCCAGCAGACGTTTTTGCCACTGTTTTCCTCTTCTTCAGCAGTGGGATCTTTCCAAGCATACTTGCCTGCTATTCGTACGTATCTCACCAGCTGGAACAGTGGCTAAGAGAAAGGAATCACCCCTTCCACTGGTCCGGCTCTCAAAGTTTCATAGACCACTGCCACCTCCAGCTCTTGACAAGTTATAGCCTGTAATTCTAAGTGTTTTTTTCTGTTTAAATTCATATCCATAACTTAACTGTGCTTTTAATATTTTGTTAGTGTTTAATTATCTAGAGTACTTTTATTGGATGTGTAAGTGTTATAACAGCTAACCATAACTTCACTTTCATTTTCAGGCTTTTTTAATCTTAATCCACATTCAGGAACTGGGAGCAGCACCTGCGTGCACAGCTTTAGGTCTTTGGTTGTGCGCAGCAGGGCTGGCGGCAGAGCCGGGCCATGCACCCAACCCGCAGCAGGCTGCTGAACCACACCACACTACACATTGCCTTTGGCTATGGACAGGATAGTTTGGCTTCAGGGCCTGGCTTTTTGTTAGGGCCCGCACCCAACCTGCCTCAGGGCCTCAACAAACAGGAGCCAGAAAACCACATGTGCATCTGCCAGCAAACCTTACTTCGCATGGACTTTGAGCACCAAGAGGAGTCGGTCCCCTTTTTTTACATGGGGGTTTGCAGAACCAGGTTTGGGTTTTGAACTTACATGGGCACTTATTGGTATTCCCACAGGGATTCACTACTGGATCTGCAGATCCTGTTCGATGTCCAACAAAGACCCAGAAGCCTTTGTGGACTTGCTGACCCTCATCCAGGTAAAACAGGTTCCAGCAATGGTACAACTAGTACAAGAGCCTGTGTAAGGAGCCTGTAGACCCCTAGGCAGGATCTCTGGAAACTGAAACTGCGCTGAGGTCCATGAACCCTGCAAGCCTTTGTGAACTTGCAGATCCTGAACTAGGCACTATGAACCTGAAAGAGGGTTCTGAAGTGGTACAAGAGCCCTTGCCAGTAGCCTGTGGACCCCCAGGCAGGGTCTCTGGAAACTAAAGCTGTGCTGAGGTCCATGAACCCTGCAAGCCTTTGTGAACTTGCAGATCCTGAACTAGGCACTATGAACCTGAAAGAGGGTTCTGAAGTGGTACAAGAGCCCTTGCCAGTAGCCTGTGGACCCCCAGGCAGGGTCTCTGGAAACTAAAGCTGTGCTGAGGTCCATGAACCCTGCAAGCCTTTGTGAACTTGCAGATCCTGAACTAGGCACTATGAACCTGAAAGAGGGTTCTGAAGTGGTACAAGAGCCCTTGCCAGTAGCCTGTGGACCCCCAGGCAGGATCTCTGGAACCCAAAGCTGCGTTCTGTGAACTACTCAGCAAAATGTACTTTTTTAAGTTTAATCAAAAGGGTACCTTTCGGGGTCCTACCTACTGAGCCTGGGGTCAGGAGATATTACCCTTCCCCCATGATGACTCCCCCACTTCCCCCAAGGATCGAGGGCAGAGTCCTGCATCTTAGAATGGGGGCAGCAACAGACTTCCCTGCTGTGGGCAGCCAGTAAGAACCTGACGCGGCTTTCGGTTTGAAGACCCAAAATGGATTTAGCAGGAAGAAGCGGGACAAAGCTCCCTTTTCTAATTGCCTGTGTATTTTGTGCGGACCATCCACAGACTTACAGTCCAGATATTTCTAACTTTTTAACCGTTTTAAGCCCACCCTGAAACATTTTTTAACACTTATTTCATGAATACTACTGAACAGATTTATAACAAACAAGCAAAGGATCTTCTTTCTGTAAAGTTCTATTTTCATTCCAGGTTTGATGTAATTCTATTCAGCCACTATTTTTGTACAGGACAGCGTAAAATCCAATGGGAGTTCAAATGGAATTGATCTACATAAAGATTACCATGCTGAACCCAAATCGGCAGAACCTCTCTTCAGAAAATTGTGTATAGGTTGGTACAATGCCACATTAGGAATACCAAATATGCATCTTCAATGGAAACTCTGAATGGTGCCACGGTCTTTTGGCGGCCGTCGCCGCGGTGGTAAGCGGCATTTACCGCAAATCTTAAAATGAGGGCCTTAATCTCTTCAGCCCTATAAACAGTGCAAGTGACCTTATGTAATGTAAGTGGTGCTCATTAAAATCACTCAGCCTTCTGGCTGAGTTAGCGCTATATTTAAAAAAAAAAAAAACACTGAGGTAATACAACGCCTTAACATAAGGAACGACAAAAAGAAATGCATTTACTGGCTGATTTGTACAAAGTGAAATAGAAAAACTCATCCGTGAGCAAACTGGCTAATTTTAGGCAAATATTTTATTTCACCAAAACTTTTTTTTCTTTATTATTGCATTTGAAAGCACTTTTAATTATTTGGCCTCAGAATACCAGTTGTACAAGAATATAATTAAATTAAGGACTTCTCACTATGTGCCCTGTAAATGGCAAAGTTTCTACATGTTAAAGAAATCCCTTTTTAAAAAATGTTTTGAAAAGACTGTATCTTACTCTACGGAATGTTTCTTGTATAATTTACATACCAAATATTTTAGAAGACAGCTCCTGGGCATTAAGATCCGAGCCCGATCCTTCGCTCGGCTCTCCCTGATAATCTGTGGCTCGCCCACCCCTAATGGCTGTGAGGGACGAGCCAAGGGGTACGGTAAACACTGCCTCGCTCGCGATCGCTCGGTGCAAACAACACTATTTAAATGCTGTAATTGGTATGACCAAAATAGCTTAACGAAACAACCTTTTTAAGTTACACAATATCACAGTTTAAAATCAAATGTTTCTCTTTCAAAGAGAGCGCACACGAGTCCAGGAGGATCCGAAAGGATTCCACCTATTTAGTTCAGATCCATGCTCAATTTGTAAATAAAAACGTGTAGGTGACCGGCTAAAGACAGAACACCCAAAGCCCTCCTCTTAAATACACGGCTGCTGCAATTAAATGCGGGACCACGAATACTAAGGCGGCGTAATCCTGAAGCCATCTCGGGCCTCTTCAATCCATTTAAAGCCCCTCCGTGCCCATTCAACTCACTCTAGCAGCTTTCTGTTTCCTCCCTTTGCAACGCTTTTTCGTTTTTCCCTTCCTCCTCTTTCCTGTGTGTCTATTGCTCGCAGCAGATGCTTGAGGCAGAATAAACCCCGGTCCTCAAAAATAGGTGCCGGTGCTCAGCACCGGAAACAACAAGCACAAATTAAGCACTTCAGATCCTACTCAGGGTCCTTGTTTATGCGCGTACTGTTTACTCTTGCTTGACCCTAAAAACGTGCTACATGTGGGCCAAGCTGCATTCTAGCCATGAAACAGAGACATTCTTAACTCACGGGCTTCTTGAGCTCTGGAGGAGGAGTGGGCGGCTGCCCTTGGCTCTCTGCTGCTTCGGACGCCATTTCAAAGGCAGACTGCTCACAGCGCTGGGCTATCGTGCGACTGCGAAGGCTGCAACTTCTGTTTGTGCTGGACGTGAACTGAGACTCGCTTTTGCTTCAAGTAAAATAGCCCTGGATTGGCTGATGAAATATTTAATGAAAGACAGTAACACCCACTTTTATAATAAAAAAAAAAAAGCTAATCAAAACTTTCTGCATCGTGCAGCTTTACAACTGCTGATTGTAGCCTACCCTGGGATTTGAGCCCTATGATAAGCAAATACGGTTAACCCCTTAAATACCAAAAGGTTTCAACACCGCCTATGAGCTGCATTCTATAGGAGCTATGATTGTTTTGCCAGCTTCATGCATTCAACAAGCTTTGGCAAAGCCAATACAGTCTTAGCAAGCGTCAGTTTTTTTTTTCTTTTTTTTTTGCAAAAATGAAATAAACATCTAAACCATAAGAATACCATAATAAAATTTTAAATTAAAGAGGAGATTGCCCCATGAGCCCTGGCTAGGGTGACCACCTGGCACTGAGGCAAATTCTGGACAGGACTGTAAAAAATTCAGGACAAAGGGTCAAAATTCAGGACAAAAATTCAGGACAAAGGGTCAAAATTCAGGACAAAATTTCAAGAACAAACGTCCGTTTTACAGACACACGCAAGAGAGGCCATGCCTCACTATGTTGTCAGTGCATTTATTTACTCTTTTTTAACATAGCACTATTTATTCACTGTGGACCTTTTGTGATTGCCTCCTGGTGTGCTGCATTCAGGTGTCACATTACGTCCTTGTTCAGTAGTAAATGAATGCCCTTCACAGCAAGGCCATCACCCCTACCCAAATCTACCCGATCTTTCCTGAAGAGAAAGTAAGAGCAAAATTTTGATTATGTTTCTGAACATTTCAAAACCCCTGGCAAACAGTTTGGGAAACATTAAGGTAATTAACCTTATGCTAGTTTAAACAAATTGAACAAAAACATCTGGCTTACCCCAACCGCCCATGGACTTTCAACCTAATTTTTTTTAAAGAGGCAGGGCAGATGGTCTGGGTGACAGTCTCACACCTAATGACAGGATGTGATGCACCCATAACTTGTCTGTAGTCTCACTGCACTAGAGTGTATGTTTGGGTCTCTACATTTATCTCAGAAATGGGAGCCCGGAGTACCAATCAAAGATAATAAAAGAGTAGGATGAAATCGAGATCAAATGGGAGATCCACAGCAAGTAATTCAAAGGATTGTTGCTAACAACTGGATAAATAAAGAAGAGACGAACAAGGTGGGACAATTCCTAAAATCAGACAAGATGGGTCCACCAAGACTAATTGAAGGTATTGGGTATTTGGGGAGTTGTCTGCACACAGGAGTGAAACAGAAGGGGCACTGTCAAGTGGTTGAACAATCAACACCCATCCACCTTGGCAAACTCTTCTGGTGCAATGGTTCGCATGTTAGTGCTTGTGAAGGGTGAGCAGGGGCCAGACCCCTTGCAAGGTTGTGCAAGGCAATTGCCCGCTTAGTCCATGTCTTTATATGGTTTTGAAATTGAGCAAAAGCCAAACTAGAGATCTGGGTTATTCCTAAGTGTCAAGTACACATAGAATCTTCAAAATATTTGGGATGTAAATTGCACAAACAAAATTTACAAATTTTAAAATTTAGTTAGTGTTTCTTTAACATATGACACTGTTTTCGCCTTCATACACAATTAAATCTCAGATTGAACTGGGAACCAGTTACCTTTCAATACCTAATGATTAATATCTACCATTCTTACACTGATTTCCAGGATGAAAATCTCGGCATAGCGAACGGTCCCTCCAAGCCCAGTTTGCTTTTTGGTCTTCTCTTCTGCTTTCTGTAGAGGCCATGTGGCACTAGTGAAGATGGTGTGCTACCCCAATGATAGTATTATTTTGCAAACCTTCCCCTGCTCATCCTTTATTCCTTCTTCAGACAGGCCACACATCTGATTTGGTCGCTGCGGCGCCATCGGGAGCTCTTTCCACTCTAAAGCTAACTGTGACTGCGGATGGATTAAATCTTCTGGACTTAGAATGCTTTTATTCAGCTGCAGATGTCCAATGGGTGGCTCACTGGCTTTCTGCCCACCTCCCTGCATGAGATGGGGTTTACCAGTAAAGACTTTTAAGGAAGGCTTAATGCACTGCTCATCGTTTCCTACTGACCATTCTATGGATCACCACCCGGGGTTATCATGCATGGCTTTCTCTTGCCTTGCCAGAACCTGTAAACTCACTGACACGAAGAAACCATATGCTCCTGCACTACCTTTGCTAAGCCTTCCCACTCGCACAGGATGGCTGTGCTCAGAGCAACTCCATCAGTGGCATGTTGCAGGTGTCTTAAAATTGGGGACTTTGTTTCTGAACAGTGAGCTACTAAATTTCCAAACACTTGTGGCAGACTGCCATCTTCACCCCGGTCAACTCCTTACTTACAACCACCTTAAATAATCATTAAGGGCCAGATGCAGGAAACTATTTGCGAGTCGCAAATGGCAAAAAATGCCGTTTGCGAGTCGCAAATTCCAGTTTCCAATGCAGAAATGCATTTTGCGAGTCGGGACCGACTCGCAAAATGCATTTCAGAATCGCAAATAGGAAGGGGTGTTCCCTTCCTATTTGCGATTCGGAGTGGTATGCAATACCATTTGCGACCGCATATGCGGTCACAAATGGTGTCGCAGTTACCATCCACTTCAAGTGGATGGTAACCCACTCGCAAATTGGAAGGGGTCCCTATGGGACCCCTTCCCCTTTGTGAATGGACCACAAATTATTTTTTCAGGGTAGGTAGTGGTCTAAGGGACCACTACCTGCCCTGAAAAAATACCGAAACTAAAGGAAAACGGGCTACACTTAAAAAAAAAAAAAACTGCTTTATTTAAGAGCAGTCACGAACATGGAGGTCTGCTGACTACAGCAGGCCTCCATGTTTGCGAGTGCCCATAGTCGGTATGGGGCCGCAATTTGCGACCCATCTCATTAATATTAATGAGGTGGGTCTTTGCGACCCCATACCGACTCGCAGACGGTGTCTGAGACACCGTTCTGCATTGGAAATTGCGACTTGCAATTTGCGACTCGCTCCGACTCGCAAATTGCAAGTCGCAATTTCCAAGTTTGCTACATCTGGCCCATTGTGCCCTATTTCATGTCTGCTACCTAGCACTAACCGTACAAGAGGTGTGCCAGAAGCTCTGTACCATAGGAAATGGTGGCAAACTGATGGAATGGGTGTACAGACCTATCCTGCAACATGGAAACCACTCCAGGTCTTCTTGTCATACTGCCTGGGTGATTGATATACCAAACCTCTGCAAGATATGGACTAAAATACTGGACTTTCCCCACAAAGTATCCCACAGCTGTCACTTTAAGTACATTCATAGTGCTTCCTTGTGAATGCATTCTGCCCGTTGCTTGCCATTGGCCTTGTGGTTTGTAACTCACAATTTGTTGCTTTCAATTTGCTGGCTTTATTTGTTTTAGGCTATGCAGCTTGAATTCCTCCCTTCCCTTGCCAAAACCTTATTTACAGTATCCTGCTGAGTGCTCCCTTTCTGTAAACAGGCCTGTAAATCTTGTTCTTATCTTATCATATTTGCTGTGCATTCAAAGAACAAAGTCAAATGTCAGGCTCTGTCTTCGGTGGGAACTTAGGCGGTCATTCTGACCCCGGCGGCCAGGGTTGGCGGGAGCACCGCCAACAGGCTGGCGGTGCCCCGCAGGGCATTCTGACCGCGGCGGTTTGGTCTCCCGCCGGTTTTCCGCTGCCCAAAAGAATCCGCCATGGGGATTCTGACACCCCATACCGGAACAGGATGGCGGTATGGGGTGTCATGGGGCCCCTGGGGGCCCCTGCAGTGCCCATGCCAATGGCATGGGCACTGCAGGGGCCCCCGTAAGAGGGCCCCACAAAGAATTTCACTGTCTGCATTGCAGACAGTGAAATTCGCGATGGGTGCCACTGCACCCGTCGCACCTTCCCACTCCGCCGGCTCAATTCTGAGCCGGCGTCCTCGTGGGAAGGGTGTTTTGCACTGGGCTGGCGGGCGGCCTTTTGGCGGTCGCCCGCCAGCCCAGTGCAAAACCCAAAATACCCTCAGCGGTCTTTCGACAGCGGAGCGGTATTTTGGAGGGGGGAACTCTGGCGGGCGGCCTCCGCTGCCCGTCAGAGTCAGAATCTCCCCCTTAGTGTTTACTTTCCTTTCTCTGACTTCAAAGTGAGAGGATTTATGCGACAATCTTGCTGGATACTGGGGTTAGGAAAGAGTTTTTTCTATCACATGACAACATTTAAATAGACTTCAGAAGATATCAGAATTAGAAGTACAAATCAAGCACATTTTTGTTAATTCTGAACTGTGCTGGAAACAAATACCTTTACATGATTAAAACAAATCATTGCATTAGGTGATGCAATTTCCACACATCATCGTCTCTGCACAATATAGTTTGATTTGAAAAACTGTATATCTGTGCAAATGTAATGGTCATTTCAATCACAAATGTGTTGTCTGTAATGGCAGTGTGTTACCACACCATGCATGCTCCACTCCACTCTGCTCTGCACCACTCCACACCACTGCACCCTACTCTGTATCACTCCACTTTACGCCACTCCATGCCACTGCACGCTTCTCCATTTGGAACCACTCCACATTATGCCACTGCTCTCTATGCTACTTCACACTATGCCTCTCTACTCTACTCTGTATTACTCTTCTCTAAACCACTGCACTTTACGCCTCTCTACACCACTGCGCTCTGCTCGTCTGCACGCCATACCACTCCAGTCTAGGCAACACCAATCTAATCCGCACAACTCCACTCTCTGCCACTCTGCAACGCTGCACTGTACGCCACTGCACTCTAAGCTAATACACTCTATGCTAATGCACTTTACTCTGTAACACTCAACTCTATGCCCCTGCACTCTACATCAATCCACTGTACATCATTCTAATCTACTCTGCACCTCTGCACCCTATGCCACGGCACTCTACACTACTTTACTCTATGCCATCACAATCTATGCCACTTTATGCAACTCCACTCTAACCTGCACTTCTCCACTCTAAACCACCTCACTCTACTGTGAAATAATCTACTTAATGCCACTGCACTCTGTGCCACTGCATTCTATGCCACTGCACTCTACCCTGCACCTCTCCACTCTATGCAACTGCACTCTACTCTGAAACAATCTATTCTACGCCACTGTACTCTATAAAACTCTGACCACTGCACTCTAGTTCAATGCACTCTACACCACTGCAAGCTGACACTCTGCAACACTGCTCTGGCCACCACTATACTCTACACCACTCTGCTCTGTACTACTGCATTTTGCACCAATATACTCTATTCCACTGCATTCTATGCCACTCTACTCTGCCCAATGTCACTCTATGCAACTGCACTCTACACCAGTGTACTCTAAACAACTGCACTGCCC